>NW_021940379.1:3617869-3757606 GCF_001715985.3 Manacus vitellinus
GGGGTCCTGGGGCCGGGGTCAACCCTAAAGGGAGTTTGGGACTTGCTGAAGCCACAAGCCCAGACAGAATTGGGGCACAGCTCCCCAGCACCTCGTCCCAGTCAACTCCAGTGCTGGACAGAGGTCAGAGGAAAGAATTCTCCCCAGGCACTGCTGGGGAGCTGTTTACACAGCCAACACCCTGGAATTAAATACTGTCACCCAACACTTTGTCCCAGTGGCCTCTGTGCTGCTCCCTCCTTGGATTTAGTCAGCTGGCTCCCAGCCCCCTTCTAGTTTGCCTTTCCTTGTCCTTTCTTTTGCCAATTGTTTTTAAAGAGTGCCCTGAGATGGGATCACCCAGGGGTCCTACAGGTTCACATTCCTCCCAGGACACCCTTTATTAAGGTATCTGTGCCCCTTCCCAGGCCAGGGACAGAGATCTGTCACACAACCAGCTCTAATTTCACCTGGAGGACAGACAGGTTCCTTTAGGGATTTTTGGCAGAGTGATGATGGCAGTAAATCATAATTAAAGCTTTACGAACAGGATATTATGATTCATATAGCACAGAATTTATGAGTAGGACAGCACAGGATTTCTACAGGCAGAATCAATGCAGCACAACAAGCAGAATTTATAATACAACTTCTCTCAGGATTTCTAGATTCAAACTTTAGTTGTAATTTAATATCACCTAGATCCTAATAACTCCCTAATCACCTGGACTCTGCAAATTTGCTAAGATCTTAATACAAAGGTTTGCTGTATCAATGTAAACATAATGTAGTCTCAAAAATAATATAAAAGAATAGGATTTACTCATTCAGCCCTCAGAGGAGTATGTCTCCTGCCATCAGAGGTGTCCCTGGCTGTGGGAGGTCATGGCTCTCACTGTCCAGCAGCTGTTCCAGTTGAAGTTTCCCACTTAGGACTTGTAACTGCCTGATTTTGTAGGCAGTGCTGGGGGCTGTTACAGTTCCCTGTTCCCTGTCAAGGTCACCAACAGCACCTGGTGACCAGGGGACTGGGCCCTTCAAGGCCAGCAAGGAAGGGAGTGATTGGCCTTGAGGCTGGAAAGGAGAAGGAGAAGGAATCTGTGTGGTTTGTCTGCTTGGTTCACAAGACCTTCAGGGCCTGATAATGAGGGAAAGGGAATGAATAGATGACCAGAGAATTGCTGCTCACCTCATAAAATGCATTAGTGATCCTAACCAGGGGTCAGGAGGGAAACTGGTCACACCCTCCTTCCTTCTTTAGTGAGGAATGTTATAAATTAATCTTATGAAGGGGAATTAAACAGGAAGGGCTGGCTGAATCAGCTGCTAAAACAGCTGTTTGCTCTGAAAGGACAGATTAGCCTGTCTCCACCACATTTAGCAGTAATCCCTTCATGACAAGACTTGTCTCCCTCCCAGCAAGTGTCTTTATTTTGGACAATGCTTATATTGTCAGAACACAAGCCAAGGCTCTTAAAGCCTCCACTGACAATTCAGGAGGTGTCAGGATGCCTGAAAGGGCTGAAACCTCACAGCTCCACTTGGCACTTCCACAGAAAGGCTTCAGTTGTTTTTTTTAAGCCATCTGTAAAGAGAAAGTCTCTCCAAACCCTCTCAGGCATTTGGCTTTTCAGATATTTATTGGGCTTGTCTTGACTACAGAAAAACAAAAGCACAGACTCCACTTCCCAGAGGTGCCTGAAACAAAAATAACTGGTTTAAAACAATGAGCAAATTCCTGGAATTGTTTTAGTTGTCCCTTTTGATTTTCTCACAATATGCTCTGTTGTTTATTTGCAGATTGAGGCAGAAGTGCAGAGAAGAAAACAGTTAGTCCATCAGTCAGTGGAATGCAGAGCCATCATCTCCAAGTGCTACAAACCAAAACACCCAGAGGTGTACACTCTGCAGGTACACAGTGTGTTTGGAGTCTCTTTTGCACCCAAGGAATTACCTGAGAGTTTATTTTTGCAGTTTATTTTTCTCTCTTCTCCTCGGGATCATGCAGTGCTAAAGCTGGACGGAATTTAAACCCGTGTGTAGCATATTAAAACTGAATTTAAAACTTTGACAGCACAGCATGTTCTCCAGGCAAGATTCCACCTGGTTTACAGCCAGGAAAGGGTCATTCCATATGGAAGCTGCTCCAGCACCTGGTACTGGACTTGAAATACCATTAGTAATTTAAACATAAAGCATCATTGCACCAAACAGGCTCGATCAGGTCTAATGAGGAGCCACAGAAAACAGCCTTTATGGGCTACTTTGCTTTGAATTTCCTCATGCTTGCCAGACTCAAGACTTCCCAGCTGGATAGTTCCCACAGATAGCAGTAATGCACAACCAAGTTCACACAGATTTACTGTGATCCTCCAGCAATAAGTGCTGCTGTTGTTTGTTATCATCAGTGTGGGGAAGTGCTCAAAGCAGAGCCCAGTCACTCCGTTGTGCTGATTCCATGACAAGAGGATAAAATCCACTAGGAAAGATTTTGCACTTACCTGTTAGGAATCCATATTGTGAGCCAGGCTCTTTCCTGTCATGCCTATAAGAAATCTGGCCAGTTTTATGTAGAAACCCTCAAACTTACCTAAACCCCCAAGTAAAACACAGAAACATTCTGCAGTTCCTGCCATAGAAGTAACCCCAGTGTGACTATCAGCCCTCTCCCTAGAGACTGCACATTTCCCTTGTGGCTCCCTGGAAATCCATTTCTCTCTAGGGTCATAAAAGGCTGTACTGGCTAATTGTGTTTCTGTATGTTTTTTTCCCTCCTTCCCTTGCCACCAGGATTCCTTCCTGGCCCCAGATTTCCTGGAGATCGTGCGATACTGCACATCGCCGGGAGCTCATCTCCAGGGCCTCCTGGGCTACCTCGAGTCCTTCTCAGGTAAAGGAAACAACACCTCAGTCACACAGATCTCCCTCTGTGACGCTGCAGCTTCCCTGGTGACAGCTGTTCCCAAGCCCTGTCTGTAGTAGCTCGGATTTGACACAGGCTGAGGCAAACTGGATGTTATTCTCTGCCAGACAGGGGTCTCTGGAGGGGCAGTGCTGTGCAGCAGTTCTGCTCTGGAGCAGACACTCTTTTCTGCCTTCCCATCCCATCCCAGTCTGCTGATGTCTCACCAGAGGCTTCAGCTGCAGCAGTGCTGGGGCTTTTGGCTGTGCCACCACCTCACCAGGGAGCCTGAAGGAACACTGTTAGCCTGGGAAGCTTGTTTTTCCCTTCCCAAGTGCTTTGCCATTTCAGACAATCCCTGTGGGTTAGTCTGGGCTGAAATAATTTCAGTCTTCTAAAAAGAATTCTGGGTTTTAAGCTTCTCTGGAGGCATCTGTGAAGCTCTCTGCCTACCAGAAATGCTGACAAAATGTAGAGGGGAAGAGGCAAAGTTTCCTCCTTTCTCAAGATGAAAAGAGAGACCCAAATGTGTCTGTGCAGAGCTCCTGAATTTGTCCAAGGCACGATTTCCAGCCTTCTCCTGCTGTCTTAATCTCAGCTTCTGTATCCTCAGCCCTGAGCTCCCCTCACACAGACCTTTAGGGCTCTGCCCTGAGAGGCAGCTCAGACCTGGTATTTCCAGAAGGTTGGCACCAGATGAGTGAGTCTCACAGCCCCTAAATGACCTTGAGTGTCCTTCCAGCCTGCCTGTGATGAGTCATTGATTCACCTCCCTCCAGACTCAAAACACTTCCTTGGCACTACATCTGTCATTCAAACCAGTGCCAGATCTCCTGACTGGGTGGGTGAGCCTGGAAACGAGGGACCAACATGAAAAATAACAAATACATCCTGGGGAATGGTTCCAGCCCTCCGAGCAGCCTGAGCACAAAGTGAAGCACGAGGGTCCTGTGCTCTCACTGCCACCAGCACAGTGGAGCTGGACAGGCAGGCAGGAACACTCACCTGTGATCTTCCCCAGCAAATGGTGTCTCCCTTCTCCTGACAGATAAGAGGATCTATCGACTCCCAGTGTTCACAGAGGGGTTCTGCCAGACCTTTGTGGATGAGCTGGAGAACTTTGAGCAGTCGGACATGCCCAAAGGCAGGCCCAACACCATGAATAACTACGGGGTAGGATTTGTCTCCTGTGCTTCTCTGGGGGAGTGTTCACTCTGTTCACCTCCTCACTTCTCCTTTCACTTCCAAAGTGTCTGTCATTTTACACAGAGCAGTTGGAGTTCCAGTACCCCCTTGGAGGGAAAGGGTTGAGGGAATGTTACACAGACAAAAGGACATGGGAATGCAGGGAAAGGGGATGGGAGTTGGTACCTCAGAGCAAAGAGCACCTTGTATTTTTAAGCAATACCCATTTAAATCAAGGAGTCAGTTTTTAAAGAACACTCACCTTTTGATCTTGCTGTGTCTTTCCCCCATCCCTTTCCACCTTGATCTTCCTCCTTTCTCCTGTAGCTGGAGCCTTTGCTCTAAAGTTCTTGCTCTGAGCCAGCAGCAGGGCTGGAGGAGGAGGACAGCTTTGATAATGTTGCTCAGCTGTTCCCACCTCCTCTCTTTGACACAGGTTTTGCTGAACGAGCTTGGGATGGATGAGGGCTTCCTGACCCCCCTGAGGGAGCAGTTCCTGCGGCCCATCACGGCCCTGCTGTACCCTGAGCTGGGGGGATCCTGCCTGGACAGCCACAGAGCCTTTGTGGTCAAGTACTCCCTGCACGAGGACCTGGATCTGAGCTCCCACTATGACAATGCAGAAGTCACCTTAAATGTCTCACTGGGGAAAGACTTCACAGAAGGCAACTTGTACTTTGGGGAATTCTACAAGGTACTGAGCACATTCCCACTCTGGACCCCCATTCCATTCCATTCCCCTCCACCTCCTCACACCCCCCTCCCCCCCCCAGTTTCAAGGCATAAACTGTGTTCTAAAAAACAATTATTCACTTTTGACAGTCAAACCTGCTCTGTCCCTTCCCTCTTTTTTACATGTTTTGGTTATATAGAAGCCTTTTCTGTTCCAATATTCAGGTTTCAAAGAGAGCACAGAGGCAGCTTGTAGTAGAAGTTGGAGTAAACAAACCAGCCCATCTTTCCACAGCTGAAACAGTGAGCAGGGAGGTCCTGAGAGAGAGATTTATTTCAAATGAGACTTAAAGCTAAATCTGTAGCACCTGTTTCTAGGGCAAGAGAGGGTAATAGCTCTCATACACAGGTGAAACAGGTTGTTTTGATTGAAACTGGGAATGTCCTACTGGAAAACAGTCGTACCCATCTGCTGCCAAGCCACCATTGAAGTGTTTCAGAGGTGCAGTTTGTCCTCTCTATGTTGCTCCCTGGGGGAAAAGGTGATAAGTGTCAACTGTGTGAGTGTTGTTCTGCCAGGTACTTTCTGGTGCAATTATGAATCCACCTCCCTTTGTTCCAGGATCCCAGTCCCGTGCCGAAGTACCTGGAGGTGGAACACGTGGGAGCCCAGGGGCTGCTCCACCGGGGAGGGCAGATCCATGGGGCGCTTCCCATCGGCTCCGGGGAGCGCTGGAACCTCATCGTGTGGATGAGATCATCCCTCATCCGAAACCAGCTCTGCCCCATGTGCAACAGCAAACCCCGGTTGGTGGAAGCAGAGGGATTTGGGGATGGGTTCACAGGAACCCTGGAAGAGGACGTGCCCGAGACCGTGGATGTCTGTGCCCTGTGGTAGGGGATGGGAAAACACAATTTCTGCAGACCACGTTGCCTAAAGCTCCTCTCTGACCTCTCAGACTGCACTAACAGACTCTGATGGATGCAGGAGTCCTGTAAGAAGTAGATCTCACCATGGAAAAGGATACAAAGCCAGCCCTGCCAGGGTTAGGGGAGCTTGGAGAGCTGGAACTCAGCTCACCAGGGCTCACTCTGGGGCTACAGGACTGTAAGACAGAGAAAGCCCCAACACTTTGGTGCACTACAGAGACTTAGTAAATATTTTCAGGTGTACAGGGAAAACACCTGAAGATCCTTGGCCTCTGTGCCAATAGCAGCATCCCAGGTCCTGCTGGAAATGGGAAGGAATGGTGATTAAAGCCCTACACTTACCACTCTCTGCTGTTCTCAGTGGTCTCCTGTCCTCTTCCAGGGGCAGGGGAAGAGCTTTTTATTGCTGAGTGACAGAGAAGGATCTGCTCAGAAATGAGATCCAGGTGATTCACAATAGGCTGCTGGGAATGGCAGGGAATTACTATCACTGGAGGTTTGCCTAGCCCAGGCTCAGAAGAATCCATCAGGAGCAATATATAGGGAGAGCTGATCCCACAGGGTGGCTGAGAGGATTTCCACAGGCTTCCACAAGCCCTTCTGAGCACAAATTTCCAGTAGGCAGAAACAGAGACAAAGCTCTGGGAGTGACCTGCAGCACAGCAAAACTTTACATTTAACTCCCTTTGCTTTAGCTATATGAGCAAGTGAAAATACAAAATAACTCTCCCAAGCTGGGTGCATCAGGGTGTTATTTTAAGCCCTCGCGAGGGACCCGCTGGATTTTTGGCTGGGGGTGCCATTGGCACACGGCTGATGAGCTGCTCGTTAGCAAAGCCCATTAAAATCGCACCTGGGCAAGGAAACCGGCTGCTGTATTTGTGCCTGGAGCCGACATCAAGAAACTCAGTCTCGAAATTTTCACCTCTTTCAGCAGCGAACGCGCGCGCTCCCCGCCCGCCCGAATTCCCCCCCAAAATTGAGCTGCCGTGCGGTCCCAGCGCCCCCCGGAACCAAAGAGCGCGGCCCGGTTGCCGCCCGGCCCCGGCGCGACGGACGGGAGCGGGGGACGGCAGGCGCGGACCCTGCGGCGGGAGCGGGACCGGCCCGGCCCGGTGAGTCCGTCCGTCCGTCCGTCCGTCGTCCGTCCGTCCTTCCCTCTTTCCCTCCCTGCCGCTCCTCGTACCTGCACGGGACTGGAGACACCGGGTGCTGTGGTGGACACAGCCCCCCGCGCTGCGGCGGCACCCGGGCCCAGGGGGGCCGATAAAGAGCCGCGCTCTTAAAGGGGCCGCGCCGTGAGCGTTTAAATCCTTAAAGGGCCAGAGCGCCTCTTGCTGAGCTCGTAAAGAGTCAGCGCGCCTTGCGCGGGTGCTTAAAGAGTCACTGCGCCTTGTGCTGAGCTCTCAGAGGGCCAGCGCACCTTGTGGGGAGCTTTTAAAGGGCCAGTGCACCTCATGCTGAGCTCTTAAAGGGCCAGCACGCCTTGTATTTCCCAGGCTCCCCGTGCTGGGGCAGGAGGGCAGGGGCAGAGCAGCAGCCGGGCCGGGCAGAGCCGCGTGGGCAGGAGAAGCTGCCCCAAAGTGCCCCCATTCAGATGAGAGCCCAGCTTTGGGGCACAGACAGCCTGAGGTGCTGTGGGGTGGATTTGGGATTCGTCCCCTTCCCGCAGTATCCCCTTGCACTCACCGGGATGCTCCTGTCTGAGGTATTGCCATATCCATGGATCCAGCTGCTGGGGTTGGATAACGTGGGTCCTGCTGCCTCGACTCCCAGACCCCATCCTGCACAAGGGGTCGAGGGAATGGCTGCTGGGTGTGTGTCCATGGAGGACTCTCACCCTCTGGACCTTCCCTGCCTGCCCTTAATTGTTTTGGTTTGGTTTTTTTCCTGACTGAAATTTCCCTTTGGAAATCAATCAAAATTCTGATTCCTTTGGGAGCAAGTTGCTGCCTGGGAGCGTCAGGATGGTAAACAAACAATTAATTAAGATGTGGTAGTTGGAAGGTGGCTGTGAGGAAGCATTTCCCAGCTCCTGCTCTGCCCACAGTGCCAGTTTGTTTTCTAAATTAATGGGAGCAGGAATCACTCTGGCTCTGGCCTGTGGCTGCCAGGAACCCTCGGGCTGACGGACAGGGGTGCCAGCTCAGTGCATAATCTGTTTTCTAAAAGCAAATTGGAATATTAAAAATTCATTCTTCCCCTTGGCTTGTGCCTGCTCTCAGCATTTTAAATAATGGGGTGATTGACTCCGTGTTCAGCTTGGGAGGATGTTTAGTCCTGATGGCTGTGGCTGCAGCATCCATCATCCCTTCCCAGAGTCTGGCTGTGGTGCAGCGTCTTCCCAACGGCTCCCAGGGCTGTGGGGTGACTGTGGGGCACAGCAGGGCCTGCAAACACCAACCTCAGGCCCCTCAGTGCCTGCCCATAGCAGGGATCAGCCTGATTCTCTGGGGATAAATAGGAACATTGGGGGGAAACCCCAATGGAGGGTTTTCCTAGTGGAAAACCTGCTTGGGGACAGGTTGTCTGAGGTGGAAAGGGCTGCCTGGGGACAGCAGTGCTGTCCCTGTGCTGGCTCTACCCCGAGGGCTCCATGTTGTGGACTGGTGAAATTCCTTTTGGCTGTGGCTTCGTGAGGGGACCCTGACCCATCTCTCCAAGGGGATATCCAAGGGAGGGAGTTTGACAGGAGCAGGGCTGGTTGGCTCAGAGGTGGATTTAAGGTTTGTGGGGGTTGGTCCCCCCATGGCACTGATGTCCCTGTCCCCTCCAGGCTGACCATGGCCCACAGCCAGTCTCGGAAGCGGTCGCGGAGCAGGAGCAAAAGCAGCTCTCGGAGCAGGCAGGAGAGGAAGGAGAAGAAAAGGAGGAAAAGCAGCAAGGACTCACAGCAGGGCAGTAGCTCTCCTCCAAGGAAGAGGAACGCTGGCTCTCATGGACACAAGTCGAGCTTGGCAGCAGCCAGGGAAGGTGGGGAAGGCCCATGACTCCATGTTTTTCCTGGGGTGGGTGCACAGAGGGGCCCGGATGGGAGAAGAAGGTCCCTGGGTTAAGCTAAATCGGTCTCTGTCACCTTGCCCTGCACATTATGCCCATTTTGGTCTCACTCTGACAAGTGCAGAGCCCTGCAGCCCCCCCACATGCCGATCTGGCACTGCAGCACCACACACCATCATGTGGTAAAAGTGTTGGCACAGAAGGGTCTTCCAGGCAAGAAAGAAACCAGGCTGGGAGGGGGGTAACCAACATTGCTGCTGCAGGGCCAAAGCTGCTCCACTCACCCTCTGCTTATGTATTGCAGAGAAGAAGAAGGAAGGAAAGGACAAAAAGAAGAGGAAGGCCAGTACCTCTTCCTCTGAGACAGCATCTTCATCCACCAGCTCTTCCTCGTCCTCCTCTTCCTCCAGCCCCTCTTCTGACAACTCCAGTGACAGTGACTCCAAAACAAAGAAGAGTCAACATGGCAAAAAAAAGCAAGTGAAACAGAAAGACAAGAAAAAGAAGAAGAAGAGGAAGAAGAAGAAGAAATTAAAAAGGAAATTAAAAAAGAAGGCAAAGGAAAAGGCTAAGGAGGAGAAAGCCAAGGGAGAAGAGGTGCCTGGCCCCTCGCTGGAGCAGTGGCAGAAGGAATCAGTGGAGGACTCTGGGCCAGGTAATGACAGTGTTTCCCTCCTGGAAGCCTGTGCACACTGGAGTTGTGCTGATCCCTTCCTGGGACCCCGTGAGGTGTCTGAGAGAAGCAGGGCTGTGTACAGGGAGGAGCCCCAGGCTCTCTTCCCTCCTACATACTGTGGCCACCTTTGAGCCATACCAGTAAACGTAGGAGCCACGCTGAGATGTTCTTTTGGGAAGTGTTCAGATGTAGTTCATAGGTGTGAGTGGGGAACAAAGATAGAAGGACAGAGTCAGCAGTAACATCCTGGCAGAGCTGGTCCTGCCTTTGGGATGTGAAGTGGCCCTTCCTTTGAGAGGTTCACCACTGATCCCCACCAGGAATCTGGTGTGGGGTGTGTATCCATTGGCTGCAGCCGCAGGGCTGTGCCTGGATTTGGCCCTGGAGCTGGCTCTGACTGACCAGTGCATTCCAGTTTTGACAGATGAACAGAAATCCCGGATCCAGGCTATGAAGCCAATGACAAAGGAAGAATGGGACGCGAGGCAGAGTGTCATAAGGAGAGTCGTGGATCCCGAAACAGGGAGAACCAGGTATGATCCCTGGGGAGAAAGGAGGGGGGTTGTCCTTCCCTATCCATGCTGTGTGGGTTGGAGTTCTGGAGAACGCCTGTCCATGGCACTGCAGTACCATGTGTGGACCCAGGTCCCCTTGAGCAGCAAAGGCTTGAGCTTGACCCCTCACAGGTCCCCTCCTGTCAGACCTGGTGTAACTTACCCAGAAAGTGACACCAAATTATCAAATTGTACTGGGGCTCCACACAAGGGACACTGGGCTGTGTCCTGGCATCCCACTGCTGCATCCACTCACCTTTCAGCTCTGGGTGCAAGTGAGGAAGGAGTGTGTGCCCTGTGGGGTTACAGACAACAATCAAACCCAAGTTCATTTAGCTGCCAAATAGAAATGACCCAGTTTTTAATAAACTGAGTCTTCTCAGCCAGCAGAAAACATCATGCTGAAGAGAATTGGGTATGACAAGTCCAGTCTTAAAATAGAAGGCAGCCTGCAGGGCTCAGGGAGGTGTGGAACAAAGGTCGGTTCCCTGTAAGGCACATAATGAAGACAATTAAATTTCTGTTCGTGTTTGGAGGTGTGAGCCGCCTCCAACACTGCTTGGAATTTGCTTAGCAAGATGCTCCCCAGCCTGGCTGCATTTCAGGCCCAAACTGGCTCCTGTTTCTCAATGGCTCTGCAGTTTCCTGGGGCAGCCAGGACCACACCTGAACTCTCTAAAAAAAGGAAAAGGCTTTGCAGGGGTTGGGGCACTGCTGTTGACAGTGAAGCCTGCAGATTTTTGGGGTGGCAGGAGATGCTTTTATGATGTGTTTTCTCAGGCAGTGTGACTGCAAACAGCAGGCAGTGCCCACAGCCTGGGGCAGGGCTGGCTGGCCCATGCTGATTTCTCAGGGGACTGCACCTGTCCTTACTGTAGCATGGTGACATTAATCCCATGGGAGCAATGGAAAAACCTGCTGTGCTATTTAAGCTTGATACAGCCAAAAAAAAAAAAATCACATAATGCAATGTCAAGGGTAGGTCATCACTGGCTTTGCCTAGAGGTGCATCAGCCCAGCACCTGGTCCTGGGCTGTGAGGGAGCTGGGGGCTCAGGGTGGGGTGGGGGTCAGCACCTTCTGCAGCTGCAGGAACTTGCCAGTAGCTCTCAAGGTTCGTGGGCTTGTGCTTGTCTTCCAGGCTCATTAAGGGAGACGGAGAAGTTCTGGAAGAAATTGTCAGCAAGGAGAGACACAAGGAGATTAACAAGGTAGTGGGAACTGGCCACCAGCATGAGCTGCTGGGCACAGCCAAGGAGCTGCTGCACCCAGAGGTGGTGTATGTTCACCACGGGTGGTGCTGGTGGTCCTCCATCCTCAGACAATGCTGTGATCACCTGTGTCCCTTTGCAGCAAGCCACACGGGGGGACGGGCTGGCCTTCCAGGTGAGGACAGGGATGCTGCAGTGAGTGTGCACCAGCCAGGCCAGGAGCCCATCCTGTTGCCAGTGCCAGCTCAGGTAGGAGCCTCTGTCTCTGGACCACGCAGACAGCACCATGTCAACATGTTCCCCAGGGGCACTTTGCAGCTGCTCTGTAAGTTACTGACTGGGAAGGAGAGTGACTTTAGTGGTTCATCTCCCACCAAACAGCTTCTCCCCTCCCTCTCCCAGCTGAGGCCAGTGTGGCTGTAATGCACCTGAGCCCTCTATGCCCCAATGCACCTTTGGATGCTGGAGGAGCTCAGCAGCACCCAGGGGACAGGCTCGAGGGTGCTGAGCACCTCAAAGTGCTGCTACCCCTCAGCTCCAGGCTTTGGTTGGCAGGAACCAACACTGTGGACACAAAATACACAAATGGCTGCCACTTCTTCCCTTCAGGGGCTGCTTGTGGCCCCTTCCTTGCTGGATGTGGCTCATGGGCCCTTCAGGCTCACCAACCCTCCTGCTCAGAGAGGAGCAGCTGTGGCTCTGCTCAGGCTGCAGCTCTCCCCTGCACCCTTAAGTGTCACCCTCCACTGTGCCCCAGGTCTTTTCTCAGCTTTCCTGCAGCTTCATCTCTGGGGTGGCACTGGGGAGCACTGAGCTGGCACACTGCACTGGGATGTGTGCAGGTGTGCTTTGTGGAGGAGTGGCTTTACCTTGCTGTCTGCTCCTGCATGCAACTCATGTCCCTGCCCCACAGCACAGGCCCTGGGCAGCGTTGGGGCTCTGGACCTCTCAGCCCATGGCTGCTCTGAAGCAAACAGAGAAGCCTTTCCCCCACTGCAAAGTCCATAAATCTACAAACTGTAAAAAAGAAATGGAGAAAATGAGTTAAAGGACTAATAGGACTGATGTGCACGGAGGGTTTCCACGTTCTGATCATCGCTGTAACCCCATTAAATGGCGCCTGCTCACGTCTCGGGTTTTGTGACTTGTCTGTCTCTAGTCTCCCCCCAAAAAAAAAGCAGACAGAGAAGAGCCTTCCCATTTCTTTAATCTGTGTAACTCACAATGATACTGTACACAAAGCACACCAGGCATTGGAACGATGCACTAACAGCAAGGAGGAGAAGAAGTTGTACAGAAGGTTTGCCACACACAAGCGGGTCGTCGGCACGGTGACTGTACACACAGGGTCGGGCATCCCCTCCGGTGGCTCCCCACGCAGGGCTGGTACCCCTAAAGCCATTTTTTATAAATAAAATATTACTAACATTGTCAGAATATAAAATTGACAGTCGAGGGTATCAACAGGCAGAGGGGAGGGGACCGTAAGGCTTCTAGAACTAATAGGAAATGCAGCAAACAGTGGCGATACCTGAAGAAGGGGCTGCTACAGCAAGCACGGCGGCTGCTGGGCGGGTGGGAGGGTGTTGGTGACCCTTTGGCTCGTTACTGCTCACGATCCAACACTGTAAACTGTTTTTGGTATGAGAATTTTGCCTCATCTGACTTGAGTGATCTGAGCAAACCCAGGAAAACAGCTCGGAGGGAACGCACGGGCTCCTCTGACGGGTTTTAAAAGACTTTAAAGGGACAGCGTCAGGTAGAAAGTCTGGCCCGAGGGTGCAGGAATAGAAAAAGCTGCTTTTTATAAAAAATCTGAGCTCTGCAGCAGAGTTTGATTCCCATGGAAACGAAAAACCAACCCCAAAGCCCGAGGCAGCCTGTGTGGTGCAGGCTGTGTTGTGCTGTGTGCAGAACAGGACGTGGGCTGTGCCGGGGGCTGCCCGGACAACAGCCGAGGGAGGAGCACGAGAAACTTCATATTCTTTTCATTTCAAAGCAAACAAGTTATTGGTAGCAAAGATAAATTAGGTCTTTAACCTGACAGTGCCCCTTTAGTAAGGATGGAATATACATTCATCTTTTCCCTCACCGCATCCCAACGGATCCTCTTCCATACACGTGGAAAGGCATCGGGTCACATGCATTGCTCTCCAAAACAGCTTGGAACAAACAGGTTATAAACACAGAGTTAAACTATTGCTATTGTTCTGTGAGTGAGTAGCACGTTGATCTTTGCTTCGGAGGGATGAGTGCCAGATGGGGGCGGCTGAGGACAGAGCGATGGAGACAGGGATGGACTGAAAAGGTGAAGAAAAACTTATTGGCATTTTTCCTGGTAACTACACCCACCTCCTCTGGTATTATTGCAGCAATAAAGGTCCAGCTCTACAATTGCTTCTCCGTGTTGGATCTGTACAATGGCAACAGATGGGGGGCCAGGGAAAGGATCTGGGCAAGGTTCAAGAAGCTCAACAGAGGATGAGGACGGAGGTGTTATGATTGTCAGGTTAACTGGGTAGTAGTTGTTTAAAACATGAAGTGATGGAGAGGTGAGTATCATATTGCACTTCTGCATTCATTGACAGTTACATTAAACTTGGTCCATAAAATAATTGCTTTGTACATAATGCCTGAAACAAAAAGCTACATTTTTAAATATTAATAAACCCTGAAGGTTCCAGTCCCTCCAGACACTTTTTTCCCCTCTACATAAATAAATAACTTTCAGTTTTATATATCCACTTTTTATGTTGAACATTTACATTCGCCTCTGTTTTACACTATCTACACATAAGAAAATGTGAACATCTCATCAACACTGGAAAATGTACAGATCATGCCTTGGTTGTGGACTTGGAGGAAAGGTGATTTTTGCAAAGGCCATATCCAAATTTGCAGAAATGATTTAGTGATGTGGTTTGGTGACTTCACAGGATGGATTGTGGCTTGGCTTCCTACTCAGATGGCATCTGTTTGATAGAACATTCGACTAGCAAAAAGCTGGGACACTTCACATTGTTTTCGAACCCAGTAAGCTCTGGATGTACATTCGGAGAGAGCCAAGCTGAGCTGGCAGAAAGGGAAGTCAGTTTTCGGTAACAAAAGTCGTCAGGTACATTCTGTAATTGGATAATTATCAAAGAGAAGTGGTTACACATTTTGCAGCCGGGCTGCAAGACGTGGGGGACGCACTGGGCGGGCGGCAGTCGGGTTGGATCAGCACTGTCCCTCCTCTGCCTCCCTCGGGCCCTCCAGCGCCACGAACACATGAGATCGACCTTGGGTGTCGGATGAGTTGGGATTTGCCTACCGTGGCCCAGAGCCAGTGAGCAGAGCAGTGTTCACAGTGCTGTGTATCTCAGTGCGGCCGTCCTGCACTTCTTATTGAAACAGGTAATAAAATGAAGCAGCCAGTCTAAAAAATTCTTTGTTATAAATAAGATATTCATAAGTAGAAAGTGATATAAAGACAGAGAAGTGTGGTGGGGAAAAGCAGGGGTTACACGTAGTCAGGTAGGAGTATAAAATCTCCACGTGAAGAGGCCAACTGGAGTCTGAATGGGCACCCCGGGACCCCCTGGTGTGGGTGCCCCTCCACCCCAGGAGCTGTGTGCAAGGAGGGAACCTTCACCGGCCCCAGGAGGGACAGGACTAAGGAGCTTTTTGGCAAGCCCTGGCTCTAGGCACTGTTCTCTGTCCCTGTCTCGGTGTCACCGGGTGCCAGCTCCCCTCTGGCACGCACCCCACCTGCCCGCTCCAGCAGCACAAAACCATCACCTCAGGCACATCCACTGAGAAACACACCAGGAAAATTAAGATATGGCCTTTTAAGGTTGCCTGACATTGCTGGCACACTTCCTTACAGTCTCCTTACTGCTGGAAAAACTTCTGCACAGATTGTTTTTTTTAAATATATACATATATATATGTGTGTGTGCATATACGTATAGATATACACACACACCCTGGCTTAGCAATATTTCATTGTCATGCACTACAAACACTGGTGTAGCTACATGAGATGGTAACAGGTTTCCATTCTAAAAATCATCAGTGCAAAAAACAATGAGGTTTTACAGTTCAGTAACTACAGGTAAAAGAAGCAAGTCTAGTTCCCATGAAAGCTGCTACTGAACTTGGAGAGAACCTGGGAAGAAGAAAACGTCTCAGAGGTGGGTGTTGAGAGTCAGAACCCTGCATTTGGATGAGAAGAACTGCAATGCAATCTAGCTGAGTGCCTTCAGCTGCTTCCAAATATACGGTGGTTACTGTTGGAAACAATATATAGCGAGACTACTTGGAGACTTTAACAGCAAATTAAGTGTCTGAGGTTTGTAACAGCTCAAACAAAATAGCTTGTATTCCTCTTTTAATAGGTCAACACATTAAATTCCATCAGCTTCTAAAAGGTCTCTTTAAAAAATAACAGTAATAACAATAACGACCCCACTGTCTTGGGCATGAATCTGCCAACATTCTGCCTCTGCCAAGAGCATCGATACAGCTTCAGCTTTGCACTGCACCAACTCCTTGAGAAAGCAGCTGCCCTCGGAGCTCTTTGTACAGATAAAGCTCTCCGTCGCTCTGCCTGGCACAGCCCACCATCAATCCCTCACTCAGGGCTGCCGTGTTATCGACCCCCAGCCTGCCCTGTGCCGGCAGAGCCCCTCAGTCTGACTCCTGGGACAGCCAAGGACAAGGTTCCCCAGCCCCACGCCCTGTTGTGTGGCTCTGAGGACAGCACTCGGTCGTGCGGATCGGAGCGATGGCTAACGAGGCGAGGAGGCACATATTTACAGTCACTAAACCTGGATAAGAGAAGGAGGCAGGAGAGAGCGCCATCTTGATCTGGAGACATCCCCCCCTGATTTCCAGCTGTTCCTTGGGCTCCTGCTGCACAAACCCAACGCTCTCGCTGCAAGGCCTGCACGTTCTGCGTGGGAAACATCCCATCTCTTCCCAGAACACCACGATGTTATTGGAGTAGCACCATATTTACCCTTCCAGCCTGAAACGGCGATCTCGTCCCTCTTTCCTTTTGTTTTCTCCTCTGGTGGCTGCAGCTGACAATCCTGGCTCTGGCCTGGCTACTTCTGCCCCAAGAGGCCAGACTCCAGCCGGGACGCGGCGCTCCGGCCCCAGCACCCCGTGGCGATGCTCATGCTCCGCTGGCTGCGCTCCCTGTCCCTCTCCTTGTCGCTGTCAGACTGGCTCTGGGTGCGCTCGGGGCGGTGGCCGCCGGCCGAAGGCTGGGAGGAGATGGTGCGGAGCAGGTGGTTCCTCTTGCGCAGGAACTCGGCCTGGCTGGGCAGCCCGAAGCTGCCCTTGCGCAGGGCCATGCGCGTGGTGTTCTTGGCGGGGCGCGCGCGGTGGTTGTACTCCAGCTGCGCCAGGTGGGCCGCGTAACCCTCCGTGATGAACTGCAGAGAGAGGGGTCAGGGTACGGGTTAGAGGGATGGGAGCCCTGAGAGCCACTGGCCACCGAACGTGTTTGGTGTGACAGGTTCTCTCAGTCCGATGTGGTCCAGCTATGCAGGACAGCTCCCGTTCTGTTGGCGAACACAGCTCAGCCACCAGTCTTGAGATGACCAAATTCCCACCTCCCTCCCATGGGAGGCCCTTGGGCTCAGACAAGCCCCCTCCTACCTGACACTGGCTCTGCAGCTTCTTGGTGGGTCGGCCAACAATGTAGATGTGCGTGGGCGGGAGGCTGATGGAGCTGTACACAGAGATGTCCTTTGTGGATCCATACGCCGCATGGATCCTCATGTGGAGCTGTGGGGAGGGAAAGCAACACGCAGTCAGAACACACAGGCACCCCGTGCTGCTC
This sequence comes from Manacus vitellinus, assembly GCF_001715985.3. Taxonomy (NCBI): domain Eukaryota; kingdom Metazoa; phylum Chordata; class Aves; order Passeriformes; family Pipridae; genus Manacus; species Manacus vitellinus. Next base: position 3,634,811 of record NW_021940379.1, read on the forward strand.
AACAGGCAGGGCTCTGGGTTTCCAAGAGCATCTGTGGGAATCTCAGGTCACTGGAACTTATACAAGTTCCCAGCTGGATAATGAACCACTGAGCAAAGCACTAATTAATGAGCTGGGATGTTTACTGGCCAGAACAAGAGGAGTAACAGTGATACAAGAGCAGATTTCCACTTGCTGATCCACGGCCTTGCCTTGAGGTCCATGGGGGGCAAGGATGCCACACACTTTGCTGCCTGTTGTCACTGGGGGAGAGGAGCTCCAACCCCCCCATACAGGAATCATTAGTCAGGAATGTTCCCCTCAGAGAGCCACTGCTGTCATCTGCTAGGCAGGGATATGTCTGCCTCCACTCTGAGCAGAGAGCAGCTCCTGGCCAACCCTTTCCTTGCTGGGCTTGGAACAGGGGCTGGCAGAGGAGTTGTGGCCACTGGTGCCACCACAGACTGGCCAGCTTTGTGCCTGAAGCCAAAGGTCATGGAAATGGAAAGGGAATTTTTGACCCTGGTCCAGGTTCTTCTGGAGGACAAGGGAGCAAGTGAGCAAGGAGCTGCTCCTGCCACCGCAACTCTGGCCAAAACAAGAGCCCAAGAGAGTTAAGGACAGGCTTTCCTTGCTAATCAAGGCAGGGCAAGTGCTTGGGACACTGGCAGCTCCTTCACGTGCCAGCCACAGAAAACATTGTTCTATCTGGAGCTTCTCTGAGCCTCTGGGCTGAGCGACTTTTAGACCTCCCAGGCATCAAAAGCTTGGAAGATTCTCTGTGGAGTCTCCCATGAAGGCTGTGTGGTGCAAGGCCATTTCTGCAGCAGCTCCATCCCCTCTCAGACCTGCTGGCTGCACCACAGGCTGCCAGAAAGTCACCAAATAGATGAAAAAAAGTGCATGTGTGGGGAAGGGAGGATCTGACCAGCACCAAAGGCCTAATGGAAGAGGCAGCAGTCGCAGAGCAGAGGCGACAATTTAGCAGTATAGACATTTTTGTAGAGCAATAAGAGGATGAAAATAAAATTAAGAGATTAATCTTCCACTGCAGGTCACATTGCTGCCAAGAGACTGGTGCTGACAGGGGCAGTTGGACAAGGAGCAATCTAAACCCACGCCACGGTCCTATTTCAGCATTGCCAGGCTTACGTCGGTGATGAGGGATTTCAGGAAGTTGGCCTTGTGCCGCAGCGGGTCGTGAACGAGCCCATCGCAGAAGGAGACGATCCCGTGGGGGAAGTTGTGCTGTGCTAACCATGCTACCACCCTCTGCTTCTGCATGTCAGGGCGGCCTGTGACATAGATAATGAGGTAGCCAAGGTCTTGCCAGTGCCTGGAAGGAAAGCCAAGAGTCAATGGGTTGCAGGCCTTGAGAAACACCAGTGTCAAACAGACCGGCTGCCCCGGCCCCTGCCCTGACCTTACAACATCCACTGCTCCAGCCCGGACTTTGGGGTCGCTGCCCATGATGGACACGCTGGCTGCGAAGGAGCCGTCGATGCTGAACACCACGAACTCCGTCCCCTTCGGCAGGACTGTGATGTAGCTGTCTGCAAATGTGTGGTCACCCCTGGAGAGAGGGATGCAGGTATTTAGAGACAGTGAGATACTCAGAAGGCATCACCAAGTCCTGCAGAGCACCACGAGAACAGCACCCAAATCTGGCCCAAAGGCTCCAATAGTGATGACACCCTTGGTTACAGGCACTGCGTGAGGGTCTCTGTGTTAAAGTGGAAATGGAATAGTGCTCTGGAGCCTTGGCATCAGTGATTCAAAGAAGTAACCCCAGAAAACCATTTCTGGGCTCACCACTGAGAAGATGCTCCTCTGGGCTGTGAAACATCACGAGTACAAAGTTCTGTCCCTCAAGGACAAGTTTATGGTCTTTAAAATCTGCTCAGCTGTGCAGTTTTGCAGATGACCGTGAGGCCATACCCTGTGGTGCACTGCTCCTGCAGTGGGAGCTCTGTTCCTGTGCTGGTGGTGATGCACGAGCCAGAATAAAACATGGATCTTCCTCTTACAGCTGCAGAGCACAAGTGGCCCCTATTGCTGGCAAACCAGGCTCTGATCCCACCCAACAGAGCTGCCCTACAAGGAGGCACCACGTTCGACAGTCATGAAATTCCTCGTGTTCCTCTTGCAAAGCCCAGGGTACCTCACCTGACCACCATCTTGACGGGGTACACGCCGATGCCCAGGCGCCGGTGCTCGGGGATGACGTAGGAAATCCTGCCACTGCTGTTGCTGATCTCTGTGTCAAAGTAAACCCACTCTCCCGAGGGTGGCTGGGTCATGATGTGAATGTCCACCTGGGGAGACAGCAAGGCATTAAAGACACAGACAAGTAGAACAGGCCGAGCACCAGGACATCCCACCCAAGCCCCTCTGGACGGCAGCAGGGCTGGGTCTTGCTCCCACCCTCTGCACCTCATGGATCTGAGCTGAGAAACACCCAAACATCAGGGTGCTGGAGTGAAACCCGGCCTCAGTGGTGAAGAATCTCCTAACAAATGCTGTTCCTGGTGGGACGCACCCACAAGTCTGAGCAGGGCAAAATGACAAAGACACAAGGGCAGCAAACACTGTCAGGGACCAAGAGAGCACCAACCAGCACCACCTTTGTCCTTCTCACCACATGATGCACAATCCCCAGAGCACACACGATACCTTTTCTCCTGTGAGTGTGACCATGTCTAACGGGCCGTACATGAACCTCCCCGTTAAGGTCTGGGGCCCATCTTCGTTAGCGATGGTGTCGTTTATCCTGTGGTTGGCTGTGACATTCTGCATGAGGCAGGAGGGAAAGAGGAAAAAAAAAATAAAGGAAAAAAGTCTGCAGCAATGGACAGCCTCACAGGGAAATGCCAAATATAACCAGGCAAATTGGAGCGTGGGTTTCTCTGTGTCATTCCTCCACTCCACTCTGGGAAAGAATTTGACCTGTGGCAGAGGTGAGGCTCTGTGCCCTGCACTGATGGGTGGGCTGGAGTACACATGGCTGGAGAGCCAATTTCCATGGCAGGCTGTACGTGCAATTCTGATACTGCCTATTAACTCTTACACTTTGGAATTAAGAGGACATACAAACAGCTGCCAGAGAAATGTGCTGACTTTGTTTCAGTTCTAGCACAGTTCCAGCCTTCTCAGGAACTAGAGACTTTACTGGGAGAGAAAGGCCTTTACAGAGCAGAGAACTGGTATTATTGGACTTTGAAAGATGTTCCATTCCAGCTCCTTCTCTGACCCACAGCCAACAGACTCAGGTTTTTGCGAGTGTTTTACAGACTCAAGGCCAAGAGGAGACTTTGCTGATGCAGATCTTTTGGGTTGCTCCACAAAGGTAGGACATAAGCACTAATATAGACCAGCAATGCAACGTGACCCTCTGTCCACGCTGTGCCCACGCCATCCACCCTCAGAGCAATTTGTGCAGCCCAAACTGACCCCCCTCTATGTGACAGCCCCAAACCCCCTCACCCGGAGCTTCACGTGTGTCCTCTTGCGGAGCCACTTCTCCCGAGGCTTGGAGGGGGTGAACACAGACACCTCCTTCCCGTCCAGCTCCAGAACGCTCGAGTTCTCATGTCTCATCACCTGTGGGAGGACAGATCCCACCAAGGCATCACCACCTGTGTGGTGACCCCCCTCCTCCTGCCTACGCTGTTCCACATCTCCCGAGCCATCGCCGAGGAAGGGCAACACCTGGAGGGAGGTCCCTGAGTTTGCTGCTGGGCAAGCCTGCAGGTTTTACAGGATAAGTGGCCTCTCATGAACTAACAAAGCCTGTGGCCAACACTGACTTAATCCTGGCTGGGATGAAGGTTTTTTAGTCCATCTGGAGGTACAAAGATGCCTCAAACACAGCAGGATGAGCTCTGCATTTAAGATACCTGCCCTTCCTGCAGGGATTCATTAGTCCCTTCCCACGGTCTGCAAGGGACTGGTCTCCTCCTTTGAACACGAGCCTTCTCCCATTCCATGACAGACCCAGCACCAGCCACATGCTGTTCCTTCACCTCATTTCTTATTCCTCCCAAAACACATCCCAGACTGCTCTTGTCCTATGGCTTTTGCTTCTCTCACTGATTTGACCCTGGTGAAGACACACAGGGGTCTGGCTTGGCCACATGCGAGGCAGAGCCCAGGGTGTCTGTCCATCCTGGCCTCATCTCCAAGGCTCACGGAGTTCCAGAACTTTGTGCCAGTGGAATGTCACTGTGCCAGCACAAGGATCAGAGAAAGGGCAAGGTGATGCCCACCAGCCAGCTTTTGGGGCAATTCCTGTCTGTCACCAGGGCACAGTCAGGGATGGGAAGCAGGAATCTAGAGGGAGGAGGGTTAAATCCTACCTAGGTTGCTCTAGAAGGGAAAAGGAAGAATAACACTCAAAGGCGAGGGGACACTTCAAAGACTGATGTGGGACTGGGAGGTGACCCTGTACACACAGAACTCCAAAACTGGCAGTGGTCCTTGGTGATCAAAAATTAACAAGCCTCTTAAATGTGGGCTCTTTTACAAGGCCTTGAACATGTTTTGTGAGGTCAGCAGCTCTCCAGCTGAGCTTGGCTGACACGGGCCAGCTCCATTTGCAGAGCTGAAGCTGGTTTTCATCCAGGGAAATGGAAAAAGGACCCCAGGGAGGATGAGCCTGCTGGGGAGGGAGTTCATGGAAATCCAATGTAAACAAAATAACAAGTTCTACTGAAAATTATTTAAATCGTGAATCTATTTTGAGTCCTATGTGGGCTTGTTTTAACAAGATTTAATCTTTGGAGGCTAAAACTATTCAACAGCTTCTTTTTACATTTTGCTCAGAGGTGACTGTCCAAGGCCATTAGAAAAAAGTCCTTATTAGGGGAAGCAGTGGTGTGGTGCTCAGGAAGGACAGAGAGAAGACAGGGGATGAGAAAAACCCTGGTTTCAAGGCAGAGACGAGTGAGCAGAGACAGGCACTGGGGAAGGGGGTGCCAGACCACCCAGGCTTAGAATGCATGGGCAGGTACCTCCAGGTACTCAAGCTACAAGATTTGAAGCACCACTTCAGATTCCAACTGAAGCCTGAGTAATTGGCTGTTTCCTGAGTGGAACATTTTGTGTATGAGACTGTTGTGACTGTTCTCCCTCCTGCACAATTACAGTTCTCTCTTCTTTTCAGCCCTGTTAGGCTGAGTTTGATGTGGGACTATCCAGCAAGGTCTGTGCAAGCACAGAGATGTCTCACTGGGCTGGACACAGCCCGGAAAGAAAGGGTCTCCCTGGATTATCGCTGCTGCTCAGCTGCCACCAGCACTGACATCTCTGCTGTTTATGGTTCTCACACTATTTGGAAGATAACGCTGACAGAAAGTTTGCCAACAGAGTCATAAATAATTGAGAGCTGCAGCAGAGGAGGTTGGAAGGGAGCAGGGAGGATTTAACAGTTGAGCTGACACAAAGCAAACCCAGCGCTGGAGTGGGCAACACGATCCACAGAGTTGCTTTGAGTTTTGGTTTTTCCAATTCCATGCTCTAAGTATTGTTCCCTGGGGAGTTCATACTTTGTAAGGCAAATAACTCCCCCTCATCCCCAAGGAACTGAAGGGAAAATATTTCTTTTAGGAAAAAATACATTTTAAACAGTAAATTTGAATCTCAGGTCAAATATATGTTGATAAAATCTGAGGTGTTAGACTCCAGACACCAGCAATCCCCATTTTCCTGGCTCCAGAACTGCTTTCTGCTGCAGGAACATGGACTAAATTCCAATGAATTCCCAGAGGAAACCACAACAACTTAGCAAGGCAAAATGGAGAACTGAATTTTGCCTATCAATTTGTATTAAATTAATATAAAACTTCTCCTTTGGTTTTATTGTACTTGATGCTATTTTTATTTGTACTTTGAGAAGTTTCCCTTTCAGTTTCAGTCTTGAGATCCAACTTTGCACACAGAGAGCATAGATCACTTCAAGAAACAAGTGCCACTGACCTTTGCCACTGATCTGATAACAAAATTGCCCCGGGCTCTCTCCACGGATCCCCAGTGAACCCAATCTGAAACCTGCTCTGCTGTTAAAACCCAGACCCAAACCAACCAGGTGTGACAGCACATCCATGAAGTCTGCATGTGTGCAGCTCCACCACCACCACCACAGGTAAGGAACAAAAAGAAGGGGAAGAAAATGTATCTGGGGGAGGCAAAGGGTATTTTTTCACCTCTACGCATCAACGACTGTTATGGAAGGTGCAGTAAAAAAAGAACAAAGAGCCCAAAATATTTTCCAGCCCAAGGGAGATCAAGGGAGGGAGGACAACCCTACCTGTCTGAGCAGGAAGGAGACAACATCTGTGGACTCCCAGTAGCTTGCATGGAAGAGGTGAGGCAAGGCCACTGTCGGGAAAGCCGTCAGGGCGTCGGGGCAGTACAGGGCGTAGTCGATCCGTTTGGTTCCCCACCACTTGGCAGCAACTGGAAGTAAAAGACTTGTTCAGACAAAGGGGGGGGTTTTGACATGCACACATGGTCTCCATCACAAACAGGATCTCAGGGCTCTGGCTCCTCACTGCAGGTGCACCTGAGGCTGCTCCCCGGCTGGTCACACTGCTGAGAGGGAACAGCCAACCCGGGGCTCGGGGTTTGCTCAGACCAAGGGAGGAACACACACAGGTACCACTATGTGAGGTCTCCTTTATTTAAGCAAATAAGAAGGCACTGGAGGGCAGGCATTAGGGGGTCCAAGGCTCATGTACAATAAGCCTGGGAATCCATATGCCAAAACGTAAGACAGAAACGCGTCACCCCGGAGCTGTGGGAGGAAGGATGTGTGTGTTTTGCCCACTACAGTACATGCCCAGGCCATCTCCAGACCTGCTTCCAACTCCTTTAGCTTTCACCAAGGAATAGCATCCAGGTTTTGGCCACACTAAAGATGATCTGAGTATTGGGAATCCATGTGAGTTGTTAAAAGGCACCACAAGGTATATGGCATGTGCTGATGGCAGTCCCCAACAAGTCCTTGTTGCCTTCTTGGGCTACCACGTTGTAGGTAAGCAAGATGTCCAGCCCAGCCTCCCTGGGAGCACAGCCTCTGGGGTGGACAACCAGACAGGTATCTGGGAGCATCGGGACTTCACTGCATGGGGGACTGAAAAATACACTGGGTTACAAACACCACAGAGGAGCTTCTCCCTCAGGCAGCCACCAACTCGCCCACAAGTGTCCGACAGCTTCTGTTCACCCCTGGAACCTTCCCACACCTCAATGGTGCCCCGAACTCTGCCCATACACACATCCTGTCTGAATCCCTGGAAATGAGCAGGTCTCAGCCCAAAGCCTCAGACCCCAAAGCGAAGGGCTGCTTTCCCAGCACGGAGGAGTCCTCCACACCCGTGCGCTCTGGCCTGGAAAAGCAGCCAAGGAAAGAGAAGATGGATCAGATCGAGAGAGCAGCAGGAAGAGCTGTGTTTGCATGCAGGACGCAAGCTGGGGCTTTGACAAGGGCTTCCTCAAGCTTTGTTTTTCTCTGTGACAATGTTCCCTTTTTAAGGACTTCCAGGAAAGCTGCCAGGTTTAAGGTATGATCCAACACATCTCTCAGTTATGGGAAATCTGGCTGGTGACGAGCAAGGATGCTGAACTGAAAAGATGGATCCACCAGTTCCTTACAGAGACCTGCACAAAGCTCTCACCACAAAGACGTGCAGAGGGATATGGCATCAGCACATCCCTGTGGCCCAGCCCTGTTGTGTCAAGTGCCCAGGCCACCCTCACCCTGACGGTCCTTGCTTTTCTGAAGAGCCATGGGAAGGAGGAGGAGGATTTGATGGATCAACATGGCTTTTCCAGAGCACACAGGCACCTCCTCGCAGCCATTTCTGACTCCCTGTCTTCCAAACTGACAGCTCCTGGTCACGTCCCAGTCTTTCATTTCTCATGCAAGTCCCCAGCTTGGGTAATTTCAGATTCTTTGCAGGAAGCGGACAGGATCGACTCTTCCATGCTCAAAAGACAGTGGAGAGGCAGAAGCGTTGTCCCCACAGCTCTGGCCCAGAAGAATTCATGCTCCTGCCAAGTTGTTAGCCGTGTTATGATCGATCTTCGGAGCAAAGGGACAGAAATACTTGTTAAAATGCAATTAGAAATTGCAAGTGCCTCAGTGAAAGCGCAGAGATTTGTTGTGAAGTTCTGTGGCTATGGAATCAGAGAGGAAGTGGACTGGAGCGGATCTCCCCAGAATACCTGTCTTGATGTCCAGGTCGGGTATCCGATGAGCACAGCCTGCAGCCCCACTCCGTGACCCTTTGAGCTTTCTTCCCTTCGCAGGGATTTCATGTTTATGCTGCCTACGTCTCTTGAAGGTTTGGGTGGGGGATTTGTGAGGGAGGGCAAGTTGGGACAGAAGGCTAAACCCTCTACAATGATTAAAGTGGTGTTTGGTTTCTAAAAGGAAAAATAAAATATAGAAAAAAAGCAGAAATCGCACATTATTATGGCACACACTGATTTCATCCTTCAGAAATTCAAAGTACAAGAGAAGCTGCACCCTAGGGAGGCTCCCTGAAGGGAGCCATGGTTTTGTGGTGCCCCTGTGGACCTTCTCCGGCTCTCCCTGGGGACAAACACGGATTGCATCCAACCCTCAATGCCACGGCTTCAGGCTTCACGTTACCACCACACTAATGAGGTCGACAGCAAGAGCTGAGAAGGCAGAGCCGGGGCTCAGGGGACACGCCGGCACTCGGGAGCTGAGGGAAGGGGCCGTGACAGCCGTGAGGAGCCGGCACACGGGACAGGGAGCACCTGCAGCCCGTGCTGCGGCCACGCTCGTCCTCGCTGATCTCTGAAACAGGTTTTGACGGCTGTGAAATGCGTGGAGGAACGAATTACACGAAGCAGAAGCTACACGAGGAGGGGGGAGCACGGGGAAAGCAGAGAGGCGAGCGCTGTGTGGGCCTGGCCCTGCCATAGCTCTGGCAGGATCCCTCCGTCGCGACACGTCGGCCTTGGGGCATCACCCCAGCAAAACCACCCCACCACAAACCACCACAAAACAAGCACCTTCTCCCCCAGGAGCTTTCTCCTGAGCAGATTCATATTTAGCAAGCACCTGGCAAGGTCTTACCAGGACAAGTAAAAGGACACACTCTGGGAGTGCAGCATCGGCTCTCGGATGCGCTTTGGGAAGGAAAACCTCATTTGTCAGAGCCCAGGTATTTATTTTTTCCTGCTGCTGAGCATTGCCTCAAACAGGGCAAGAGGTTACAGCAGCCTCTGAGCAGCACCCACAGACTTTCAGCAACTCACACCTGCTTCAGGGAGCATTATTAACCTCAGCAATTAATTACGGAGTGAGTAATTCACAGCCCGTGCCAGGAATGGAATATCTCTAAATTTTAGCCACCTTCTGGGAATAGAGTTTGGGCTGAAGATTTTTTCATATGGGTTTGTTTGTTTGTTGTGTTTTGCTTGTTTTTTTAATTTAAGTTTTCAGCCTTTTTGGGTCCGAATTATCAGAGGTCCCTGAGGGTACAGTGTTCATCTCACACCTCAGCTGAAACAAAGAAGGGGCCAAACTGTTAACAAAGTCTGTTCTTCTCCACTGTATTAGTTGGGAAATTATACAGTCTTGGGGAAAAATAACAAATAAAATCCCTTTTATTCCTCACTTGCCTCTGGGATATGGGTCATAACTGGCTGGTTGTGAGCTGCCCTGCAGGCTACAGAAGAGCTGAATTTCTAATGCAAAGTAATAAATGTTCTGTTCTGAACAAACCTGTCCTTGCTCTCTTACAGAGGGGCTCACTCATCCCTATTTTCATGGGCCACAGTTAAGGGATCTGCATCAAGCTACATCCTGCATTACCAATCTGGAAGTGCTGATCCTGACCAGTTCTGCATAACTTATCACAGCAGCACAGAAACATCCCTTTGGATTAACCTTCACCACACACAACAGCCAAACGGTGCTCAGAATTAGCAATTATTAGATTTTTTAAACAATTTATCACCAGCACAGTCCAACATGCAAAACACAGCAGTGGTCCCTGCGTGACCATCAGATATATCACCTGTTCTTCCAGGGGATGTGATAATGCATGGCACTGCCTGTGGCAAAACCGGGCGAAGGCGGAATAATTCCAACTTGTGGTGATTAATGGGAAGCACAGCCCCGGACAGACAGACAGACAGAAGCTGTGTGGCTCGGCCCGGTGCGTGGTCGGAGAGCGGAGCGGCAGCGAGCGGGGTCTCGGAGGGGTGGAACACTTACTGTTGGCTATGTTGGAAGCAGTGTAACTGTCTGCCATTCCTGAGACCTGGCTGGCAATGCTGATCTCACTGGCTCTCCGGAAGCCCCTGAACTGAGGGGCTGAAATGGGGGTGGACAGGGACGCGTTTTCCATGAAGACGGCACCATGAGACTGAACAACATCTGCTACAAAGTTGAAACAGGGAAATCAAAATATTAGACCAACAGACAGAGGCTGGGCAAGATGAACTCAGGGAAGAGGAAGGAGGCAAACAAAGCTGGGAGGTGCAAAAACCTTTCAGAACGGATTGGAATGAAAAAAAAACCCCACATATCATTGGAGCTCTGGTTTGAAAAGAAAGCAAAGAGCACAGCAGGCAGAGACATGTGGCTGGAGAAGCAGTCTTTGATTGAGAGAAGCAAAATAAGTAGCTCAAAAATCAGATCCAAAGAAAAACCCAGGCAGACTTATTCAAGCAGCAATAACAAGCATGTGTCATACAAACAGATGTGAATATACACAATTTTATATATTCACATCAAGACAAAATAACCAAGGTAAGGAGAACAACAAAAAACAACCTTAAAAAGGGGATATTTGTTTTCTTGAAATATTGAGATTTAAATGAACTTCTCCAAGATAAAAACAGTAATGAAAAAAAAAGAAAAATCAAGAAAACATCTTCATGCCTGGCAGGGACTAATTTGAACCTGTATTTTATTGCTAATGGATACAGCCAACACTCGTTAAACTGAAGTAAAGGCTAGTGAAAGGAGCCTGGTGCTCAGCACCTGCTTCTCCCATTGGAGCTGGCGGATCCGGGAATGCTCAGTCTCTGTGAAAACAGAGCTTCTCGGGTACAATGTCTGGAGTTTTAGATTCCAATCTGAGGTTTACCAAGTGTGGCCTAATCCCTTAGTACATAAATACAGAAGAGGAAGGTTTAAAATCATGCTCATATGGACTTTACATATGGATTGGAGGGAAAAGGACCTCAAATGGCAAACCAAGAGATGCTGAAAGTCACAACAAAATCTCTGCATTTCAGTTTTCTCTCTGTAACAGTGGTAAGAACATCCACCCCTCTGTGGATGTTATGAGGCCCAATTAAATGGGATATCCCAAGCTCCTGCACTGCAGAGGTTTGTAATGCCAATACCAGGTGCTTCATAGCAGGCAGCACCAGTATGGCAGGAACATGCAAAAGCAAAGCCATTTACTTAATTTTTTTAAGGTTTTAAGGTTGCCCATCTCTGCTGCACCTGAGGAGCAGCACCTGAACTTTATCCCCAGGTATCTGACAGGGCACAGGTCTGTGCTCTCAGCCAGCCAGGAGATGCCATGGGGAACGTGAGGACATCACTCCCACACACCAACATCCTTCACCTATTTCAGCCAGTTTAGATATCCCTGGATTAATCTCAGTGTGGAGCTGACACAGGGCGTTGTTTTGGCAACTGGTTTATTTTAATATCGATCTTTTTTTGCTTGGGGCTACTGATTTTCTCCCTCCCATCTCTCAGTTCACAGCAGCAGTGCCTGTGCCCACACAAATCCTGCTGCAGCCGAGGGAGAGGGAATGTATGAAGCTGAAAATGTGTGGCTAAGTGTTGGTAAAAGAGTTCTGTTCTCTGCAGGGAAAATCAGGCCACAAGCTGCTCTGTGTAAAAGCTTTGTGGACTGCAAGATCTGAGCCTTAGCGGGAGCCTGACCTGATGATGAGCTGCACACACTGCCCACGTTGTGCCTGAAAGGCCATTAGCAGCATCACTTTCTCAGCACTTTCCCCCTCTTTTCACCTTGCTTCGAGCTGCTGCCTGTCAAGGCTGTGACCAGTATCCACAACCCAGTGCTGTTTTCTGACTGTACAAAGCACCAGCTTGAGCAAGAGAAGACAATTCAAGCAGAGAACAGGAGCTGCATTGAACCCCATAAAGGTCTCAAGTGTAAAGGGTCTCATTCCCATTGCTGCAGGACCTGGGACAACCCTCTCATCTCTTCCCTGATTACCCCTCCCTCTCCTTTCTGTGGCCTGTGAGATCCTTCTGCATTTCTGTCACTCATTGGGTGCCCCAACAGAGGCAATGACCATCAGCTTCCCTGAACCTGCTCAGATTCAAGGAGAGGTTTGGCTTTGTCTGTACTAGGAAAAATGCCAGGTTCAGGTTTAACTACCAGAGAAGACTGAACTTCTTCCTCTCCCTCAACCTAAAGCATCTGTGGCTTGAATTAGGAAGCAGCTGGAAGACACAATGAAGGATGTTACAGTAACGCTCCACAGGAGAAAAATCAGGGCCAAAAATGGTGCTGCCTGGGCAGAACCCAGAAAGTGAATAAAGGAAGAAACAGTGGTATTTTGGGCTTGCTCTTCTTAGCCAATCTCGCTTTCCTGGGCCTGACCAGGGATTTTGGAATATAATGAGTTTGCAGGAAAAACACCCAACCTGAACAGCTCTTCCAATCCCATCCTAGAGCCACCAGAGGAATAATTCTCACTCCTATAAAAACCTGAAGTGTTTTAGCATCACTGAACTGTTCAGTTCAGTGTCACCCACTGCTCTGCAGGGCACGAGGTGCCACTCAACAGCAGTGCTCCTGTGCTCCAGCCCACTCAGGTTGCTCTTGTGTTTCTCACTTTTCCCAAGCTACACACCCTCGGTCCCTGAAACAAGACAGTTTCTAAGAAAAACAAGGGCCAGGAACAGGCAGAGCAGGAAATGTGGAGAAAAACCTGTTTTATGCATTACTGCCCCCTGAGGCAAGCTTCCTCCACCCCAAATATGTGACTTCCAAAGAAAATCCTGGGACCTCACTAGCAGAAAAAAACCCCAAACATAACAATGTATTTCCTAACTCTCTGTATTCCTTGCACCAAATCCCTTATGTAGCAATTGTGAAACTAAGGGGGCTTTCTTGGGGACTGTAGTGACCAGGGTGGGATGCCAGCAGAGACTCCTAAAGGGAGCCATCTGAACTCTCCTGCACTGCAAAGGTGCATCCCCAGCCACAACTCAGGTCCTGACAACCACGGGGAGGTTTTTCAGGAAAGGCCAGGGTGAGGTCAGAAGGCCCAGCAGCAGCAAGACTTTGATCAAGATTAGCTGTTCCTTCATCACTAGATAAGGACAGAGGTGCCCTGGTTTACTGCACTGGCTGAAGTGCACTTTGTACTGTGACTCAGGGCAGACTTTATCAGAGTGAACACAAGGAGACGTGGCTGGAGCAGTGCCCTGAACACCCTCCCTGCCAGCAAAGCACCTGCTGCTGCTCAAACCACACAGCACAACCAGTGCCATAACCTGAGATTAAACTGCACTTCCTTAAGAGGGAACATAGGCAGCCAAATCACCTTTTTCCTTTCTTTTGGCCTACAACAGATCTTTAATACTCATTTCAGTCCTGTGCCCCTTCATTTATGGACTCATTTGTCAATGTTCTCACTGTTCCCCACTAAGTGAACAGCCTTGGGCCATCCTCTCATGTAAGTCCTTGGGGTACCTGAACGACAGATTTTGATATGTGCTATCTGCAGGGTGAGCTGTTGCAGCAAAGCAACAAAGAAATACTTAAAGCAATCAAAAATATGTACAGTTCAATAAAAATAAAAAATAGAAAAGCCAGCCAGCTGCTCAGCACAGGCCAGACCTCGCTTGCACTGGAGTCACTGCTCAGTGCTGGGAACTCTGCAGTTGCTACCCTGAGATCAAGAGTTACAGATTTCTGTTGCCCATATTTTTTCACGATTCTGGAAATTTCCTGCAGTCCAGTGGCTGAACTGGAATTCAGCACTTGCCACCATCAAGCCAAGCACTGCTTGGCCACACTGTGCTCTTGACACACAGGGTAAAGAGCAGAGAATCATCAAATCCTAGAATGGTTTGGGTTGGAAGGGACTTCAAAGATCACCTAATTCTAACTCCCCCGCCACAGGCAAGGGATGCTTCTCTGTCCTGACCACAGGCAATATCAGCTGACAGCTAAATGGCATTTCATTAATGACCTCCAAAGTGATTAATTAATAGTACCAGATCTTTTCCCTCTGCTTGGTAACAGAACCTCACAGCACAGGCAACGTGGCAAGTGCACACCCAAAAATCATCTGCACCTTCAAGAGACAAAGGGAGAGACGATGAGGGATGGCCAGAAGTGTCGCCATCCTGTATGACCACATAACATCCCACAGGATCAGCTTGTTAAAGACAACAGGGCAGCAAACCCAGCTCTCGATGCAAAACACCAAGAAAGGAATGAGAAGGGGCAAGTGAGACACAAAGAGGAGAAGAAACCAAAGTCAAGTCTCATCAAAACTGAAGATGCAGCACCAGCCACAACCAGAATAAACAAGGCCATGCAGCATTTGCGATGGAAGATAAGGCAAAACAAACGCATCAAACTTTGCTTTTAAGGCAGAAGACGAGAAATTAATTTAAAAAAGCCAACACTTAGAGCCACCCTGGGATCCGAAAGCCTCAGTCACTGTGTTGGGCGGAGCCACGAGGAGTGTCCAAACATGAAAGATTCAAAGGGACAAAATCTGGTGTGACACGGGCATTAATTGGACTTCTGGGCATGGTGCAACATGGTGACTGCTGACAACCCTTTCCCAAGGGATCTGCCCATGTTAGTACCACACAAGCAGGACCACCAGGGACTCCTTCAGCATCAACACCAGCACGGGACAGTCTGTAATCCCAGCCTGTTGTTTCCACGGTGGGTCTCCCAGCTCCAAGCGTGATCCCAACTGGTTATTTCATGCGGCACAGCCCGAGACACAGCATGAGGATTTCAACCCCAGGAGGCAACAGTATGATCTCCAAGAAACACCCCAAAAACCCAACACCACAGACAATACAAAAGTGTAGATTACACACACTCAGCAAAACCAGCACTTTTATTGGAAACATCTTGCCAATTCAGTACGGGAACGGGGATACTTGTTTCCATGAAGCTGTCCTGGTGCTGGAGAGCACCCAGAGGGCTACTTTCCATGAGGAGGATGGGATTGTTCTGGATTGTCTCAACTGGAAGCAGATGGGGAAAAAAAAACATAACAGAAGGACAAAGAACAACAGACATGCGGCCACAAAGTGTTAAACATACAAACAGTTACACCCCAGCACTTAAATATGAGTCTTCAATGAACAGACAACCTCCAAATAGAGTAAAAGAAACAAAACAGGGGTGACTTTCCAAACAGACTCACATCAGAGATTAACTGGGAGCAGAGGAGAACACAACAATGGCATTTCAACAACAAAAGGGAGTCCTCTTAACCCGCTTCTCCAATGAGCCAAATCCATAAATACCCAGCAGATCCAGAGAAATCTTTTTACTATGAGGGGAAAAAAACATGTAATGGGAGAATCAGACTCACAGCCTACATAGTGCAAAGCACAGGAATAACCAGGAATGTGAGTTTGATTTTACTCTGCAAATTCACTGAAATGAAACAGAGACCAGCATTTAGTACAGATGGGAAAATGGGGGGGGGGGGGAAACAGTCTAAGAAGATTTCTGAATTGTGGACTTTAAAAAAAAGCTACCTGCATGAGTAGATGTGCATGAGCAGATGTGCATGAGCAGTGTTACAGAAGGTTTGGTACAGAACTAATTATAATGGAGCACCTGAATTTTACGTGATCAACAAAACATACAGTTTAATTATAGCAGCAATTAACTTTTCTGGAGCGTCCTACAGTGAACACAACTTCAGTAGAGGCTTGGTGAATCATGGTCAGTCCTTCTGGGTAATGTGTCCATCACACTGAAATTTGGACCCTGATGGGAAGGAATAGCCTGTTCCTTTATGATAAGCAAATGAAGAGGTTTTGTCTTACAGGAAATGAATTTTAAGTTGGTTTTTGTCACTTTTATTCATTAAGGCAGAGCAGTGTCTCTTAAAATAACCAGGCTCAAACCTGGAGAAGGTTTTGCAATCACTCTGCCCCTCTCCTAAGTTGAGCTAATTGCTGTTTAACTCTTCTCCACCACATAACAAGTGTCTCTCCAAACACAGCCAACTCAGAGGTCCAGGCAGACACAGCACTCTACTAAAATCCCTGCTGCTGCACAGAATGATAACCAGAACACAGGCTGTGTAGTGTCAGTGGGGCCTCTGGGTTCAGTGAGAAGAGGGGCTTTGGAAGGTATTATTTAAGAGAAACAAAGTAAGATGTTCAGGCATAATTTAAGCAGCCCCTTGCAGCAGAATACACCCAAAAAGCAAGTTGCTTTTCAAGTTGCTATAGATTCCCTGAGTTGTTGTAACTGGCCTGGGTACAAATGTAATTGTGGGTGGATCCATTTTTGAGAAGTGTTGCAGCAAGATCTTTGCTAAATCTGACAAGTGAGTGGGGCCTGCAGAAAGTATTTTAGTCGCTTTTTTTAAACATGGGGTTTAGTTTGTGCCTGTTTAACAACCCAGACCTCAGGATTCAGCAATTACAACCTCTAAAGACACTGATACACAGGAGACCACTGCTTTGGATTTTCAATTTTAAGATGATGCATAGTGTGACCAGAATTATTCAGCTCTAGACATAAGAGTCTTCTTCATTTAGTCCTGTATGATTCAAGTATTAAACAAATGGAATGCTCCCCCCAGAGCTTGGGGAAAAACAACCACCAAATCCCAAACTTTCTAGCTGGTGGCTTTGTTTTTCTCCTCTACTTTGCTGGCAGGATTTCTTGTGTGTTTTAAGTCTAGTTTTACAGTAGTGACTCTTAGTTGCAATTTAATCAGTCACAGACTAACAACCTCTATCCAGGGAAAAAATTATGGTGAATTGTTCTTGCAATTGTCCCAAAGTCCTGGCCCCTGCAGGGAACTAAAGCTTTAGGTAAGCAAAAAAGTCAAATTTAGTTCTGCACAGTGTTGAGTTTCCCTGAGAGCTCCTTGCAATGAGAACCTGCACTGAAATATCAAGAGCCTATGAGAGTCCAGGCACAGAAGTGAGGTGAGGATGGCAGGAAACAGAATTTATTTTACTAGACCAACTGCAAGAGCACTGATGAAATGGGAGCTGAGGCAGGGCATGGTCAGGAAGGGCATGAACACAAGTGTTTTGGACCTTATTACAGCTGCAGTTGGGGCAGAGCAAGTGAGGAGGCCACAGACAGCAGAGGAAATCTAGGTTTCCTAGGAAGACATAATGTCTCATTGGCACGGTGGGAAGGGCAAGGCACTGTCACCAGCCCACTGACCTGCAGGAGCCTGTCCTATGAAAAAGCATAGGACAGAACCAAAGAAATCATCTCATCATCTCATTGTTTTCTTGGTGCCTTCCAGTCTTCACTGGCCCTCCAAGCATTGAAGTCCTAAACTCTGCCGAGTTAATCCTGTTTCCTTCAGTCCCAGTCACAAGCACCAGCTTGGGTGTAAAACAGGGACCTTCACAGAGAGGTCACCTCATTGTGGCTCTCAGCAGCTGAAGGCCCTTCAGGGCATGAGGGACACAAGGCACTGATTTTGTTGGAAGAAAACTCTCCTTTTCTGGTAAACCAGGAACAAGGCTAATGCTGCAGGGCCAGCTGCTTTGATAACTTCATGTAAAATGTGGATACAGCCCTTTAAACAGCAAGTATGGCCCCAGAGTGACTTACCCAAAACAGCAGAATTGCCATCACCCAGT
This sequence comes from Manacus vitellinus, assembly GCF_001715985.3. Classification (NCBI taxonomy): domain Eukaryota; kingdom Metazoa; phylum Chordata; class Aves; order Passeriformes; family Pipridae; genus Manacus; species Manacus vitellinus. The sequence goes on from NW_021940379.1 coordinate 3,652,653, forward strand.
GGAAATCTCTGGTACCGGGGAATATTAAAGGGGGGCAAAAGGTAGAACTTCTTCTCCAGAAGAGGCTCGAGGCGTGAAGCAGATGGGTCTGCAGGGTGGAACAGGTTATAGACCTGCTGACAAGCTGGTCTGAGCTGAAAGACTAAAAAGATGAAGAAGAAAAAAACAAAGCCAACTCAAGTATCAAAAGATTATTAGTTAGAATATTGTAAACATTTGTGTGTAAAAAGGACAACTGTTGGGTTAAAGATAGTGCTAAGGATTTATCATCTCCCTCATCTCACAGTTTAGTCAACTGAAACAATTTATTCATTATTTATAGACTCAAGAATTGTCCAGTATTTTTAATGCTTGGAAATACAATGCAAATAAACAGTATAATCAGTACTGGTCAGAGCACAGAGTGATCTGCTTCCTTACAGTGCATAAATATTATAGAGGAATGTTTGGGTTTAACCAAATTCCTCCATCTACCATCCACTAAGGGAGCTCAGCAGTTTGCACCAGAACTTACTGTCAAGAGCTGGAATTACAGTTTTTCTCAGTGCAAGAACCAGGCCCAAGGGAGAACCAAAGAGGAAGAAGTCTGTGATCTCAAATTCAAACTTCCCAATATTTCCTCCATCCAGCATAGTGGAGCTACTCGATCGCCTGGATCCAGGATCGTTTCTCAGAACACTAGAATGTAAACTGGGACAAGAAAATAAAGTCAAAATTTCATTCATGCTGTGTTTTCATAAGTAAAGCCTGGATTAGTGATTGACAGTGAATATAATTTCTATCTCTTCAGTGAAGGAACTGTGCTAATCAACCCACAATGACCCCATTCCACCGGCATCACTGTACAAATCCAAGCTTCAAGTGGGTTCATTTACACACTGTGTCCTCAAAATGTTTTTCTTTTGAGGGGTCCAAATCTTGGTTGCTGCTAGTAGGACACTTATTTGCAAGAGAAAACAACCAACAAGCTAAAATTACTAGAGTAGCAGGGAAAAAGCAGGTTTACAGTGATTCACTCCATGACACACATTAGTGCTGTGCTTTCTGGCTGTTCCTTCACCTCATTCTCAAATGTTATGGAAAGTTGTGCTCACCCATTTCTACTTTGTGGAAACAGTTGGAAAAATGTTATTGGATTGAAAATAAAAAAAAAAAGAAGAAAGAAGGGAAAAGAGAAGAAGAAACATCAAAATCTGCAGGAGGATTTCTGATACCTTCGTGCATCAAGTTTGCACCACAGATTCCATGTGTGTGGATGGCACTCACTGGGAATGAGAATTCAGGGTAATTCACTCTGTGGCCATGTGGTAAATTGTATTTATCCTGCAACCAGGACTCTCCCACTTCTCTTCTGCCCATGAAGCCATATCTGTCAAGTTATTACCAAACTACCTCTCAACCTCAGCCCAACAACTCCAGGTAACTGAATTTACAAAGAATAACTACATAAAACATGCCCAGTTTCCCCTCCCCTCTCTCAGGTTTCAAATCTGTTGCAAAACTCCAGCAGTATGCGATGCAGGCTGGGCAATACACAGGTTTAACACAGAGATTTAAATTCATGTTTCCCCTGGACACTCAGAAGAAGCAGCAGGAGCTCTTAGACGGATCTGGGAATCCACCCCCACTTTAGGGAGAGTTGCTTCTTTGCAATCTAGATGTGGAATTGCAAAAGGACAGGTGTGTAACACCAATAAGCTCGTTTACAAAGCAGTTTCTGAGACTCCTCTGTTACCACCCAAAAGCACTAAGCTGCAATTTCCTTTGCTCTCCAGGCTGTGCAGATTCCGATGGCAGCCACACTGGGTTATCTCATTCTAATTAGAAGCAGGGAGTTGAAGACAGAGTAGCAGCAGTGCCTTAACAGGCCGTTTGCAAACACTTCAAAAAACATCAGAACAGGTTCTATAAAATATGTAGGGTAAATGGATATCACAACAGTTGGGTTGGATAAAAGGTTTACTGGCCCGGAATCAGGACTGACAAATCCAACAAATCTCCTGCCGGCTCCGTGGCCCCAAGTCAAAGCCCCAGGTGGTGAGCAGCACTTGCTGTGTCCTCACATGCAACAGCACTTGCTCATTGAGGCCATTTCTGAGGGCAGGGACACCCCAGCTCTGCTGTGCTCACTGGAACTGGGCTGTTCCCTCCCCACCATCCCCAGCACCGGAGCGGTTGCTCACACACATCCTCCAGTCAGGCAACGAGCAGCTGGAAAAGCTCGCACTTTTGGGAAGAAACCCAGGTTTCACCCAGACTTTGTTTTCCTGCTATGGCAAATAACGCATCATCCCAGAGACAGCTCCTCTGCCGAACGCCATTCCCAAGGGATGCTGAAGCGCCGTCTGCTCCTGCTGCGCTGTCATGTATCCTCTGGAGCTGCACACAGGCACATGCACGGCTCTCCCGCTTCCCAACCACAGGGAGATGATAAGCTCGCTTATGCCAGACACACAGATCATGGGAAGTCAAAACAGCGATGTCAAAAGCGAGAGGAACGGGGGGTTACAGCAGTGACAGCAAAAATGAGCATGTTCCCGCTTCTGGGATGCAAAGGAGCTTCCCTGAGATGGCAGTGCCGACATGTACGACGCTCAGACACGGCTAAAACAAGCCCCCTTCGGCGGAGCTTAAATTACTTTCACTAACAAGACTGCAACGCAGCAAGTTTGCTGTGTGTGAGGAATGCAAAGTCACTTAGAACACGGGCAGGTTTGCAGAAGACAAGGCAACAGCAACAGGGTTCCGACAAAGGCACAAAGGAAAGACTATTCCGATGGCAAATGTGTTATGGCAGGATGGGTACAAGGTGTCTTTGGTGTATCCCACCCGGCTTCCCACAGCATCTGCTTCTGAGGAAGGGAAGAATGAGAGCACTTACAGCACTAAGCAATTTGGAGAGTTCTCTCCTTTTGCTGTGAACTTGATAGTCTTTTCAGCAATCAAAAGAAATGAGAGCCAAGGGGAACTCAGAATCTGTCATGCTCCAAACAACCTACAGTGCCCTGTTCTCCCTTTAAAAAGCAGCAGATGTACTGTGTGCATTAATTAAACAAGAGCTTATGGATTTCAGAAGCAAATCAACTCATTTACAATAATACAAGTACAGCACAGCCAGAAATAATGTAGTTGCGCAGAAGGACTGAATTTAAAAATAAATGTGTGATTGTAATCTCCAGATGCTGCTCTGGCTTGCTGGGCATTATCCCAGAGAAGTGGGTAGGTCTGATACATGAATAAAAATGAGTGTCTTTGGCACAGGCTGGAATCTGCAGTGGGCACGGACAGAAAGGTCCCTGTGTGCCAGGCTGCCCGTCTGTCGAGCCCATTAGGGAAACTTGGCTCTATTCTGCCAATCTCCTGCCCGAAGCCACGTCACATCAGGGCTTGGGTTTTGCATGGGAAAAATCATTCCTTGGTGATAGAAGCTGACAGGACTTTCTGCTGAGGAAGGTGCTGCTCTGTATCAATGGCTGTGAGCACAAGGTCCAGGACCTGTGTGGGACATGCAGGAGGGGATGAGGTGAATCCCTGCTCCCCAGCCTTCCCTGCACCAGGGACAGAGCTCATACAGCAGCTTCAACCTGCCCCTTTCCCTGAGGGAATCCTGCTCTTGAGCTCTGGGAAGAGACTAATTTTAAACCAAAGGTCTAAAAGGAGATTTAAAAAGATTTAAATCTCTAAAGAAGTACAGATGCACCAATCCATCAGCCCACTGAATACTGACAGCTTTTGCCAGGGACCCACAAGTACTTCATACTGGGAGCAGGCACAATCCTTCAGAGATGGAACACGAAGGATCAGCACAAAGCAATTTGGAAAATAAAACTGTGCAATCCATTATCCATGTCAGGTCCAGCACTTATTCTAAAATAGGTGTAAAACTGCATCAAGACGCCAGCTCGCTTCCATTAACTGAGTCTGTGCCCCTGAGGTCAATAACAAGAAGGAGAATGAGCACATTTTTGCACGACTCATATTTTCTCCTGTAGTACAGGAGGCTGTTTTGAGGAGGTAAGACCAAGAGCCTGTTTGCCTCTCATTAACCTGCTGGAAATAGCCAGGAAGCTTATTGTGGTTTTTCTAAATGCAGCTGTCTTTCCGAATATTGTATCTCTCTGCACCAACAACATTCACTTTGATACCTTCTCTCTCCTATAAATCATTTACAAAAGGCCCCTGACATGGCAGGACAACATGAATCCCTGTGCTGAAACAATGATTCCAAGTAGTGAAGGAGGGGGAAAAATGCAGGAGAAGCCTCCAGCTCAGCACAAGGAAAAAGGAGCGGCCTTGGACACAGCTGCAATGCAGGCAGTGTGTTCGCTGTGGGGGGACATTGCTCCCCAGTTCCTGGGATGTGGGGGAAGAGGGATTAAGAGGATATTTATTGCAGTTCCTACAGGCCTGATGGAGGAAAAAAGTCTGGGCTGTCCAGTTCCACAGGTCGAAGAAGATGATTCAGTCAGAAAAATCCTCTGGGCTTACAGAAGTAATCCCTGAATGACCGGTGGCCATGGAAAGGCTGCTATTAAAATTCCATTGGTTATGTTAACGGATACATTTCTGAAGGTCCATTTGAAGAAGCTTAGGAATGTGATATCAGGGGCGTCAACAGTTGAGTAACAAATCTGAAACACGTCCTTGGTGCAGTGGAGCAGCCCTGGCAGGGGACAGAATAGCTCAAAATCAGGCTTTAAAATTAATCCAGTGCTGGATTCCCAGTTCTGCTTCACCGACTCCGCTTGCACGATTTCTACATTTGCTTTATGACCCCATCCCACACTCGCAGCACAGCAGAGAAGCAGCTCCCTGACAGCCTTGGCTGTCACACAACAGCACGAAGGGCTTCGTGCCATTGAATTATGGATGCAGTAAAGAACCTGGATTCTCTCAGTGCTACTCAGCAAGAAAGCTGTTAATTTTTTTGCATATACAACACACTGGAATCAATACCCCTCTAATCTAAATTAAATTAAATGTTTTCCTCCACCTTGCTTATCGCAGGATGACAGAGCAACACTCAGACTTCACAGATGCAGCAGCCTGAGCTCCAGAATATTACTGGTTCTGTTCCTTCCAAGTCTTAAATCTTACCTTGAGAGAAAGGCTTGATGCTGCTTTATCGTGTCCAGTTCATAGGTTGATGAATCACTCCTTTTCCGTGGCAGCTGCTTCTTTGGATCTTCTCCGTTGCTACGAGGAATATCAATGTTGCTCCTGCTGAGGTGTCTGCTGGCTTCCAGATTAGAGCCACTGGAACAATAGCTGTTGTTCACCGTTATTCCAGGAGACAGAAGGTCCGTATCCTGGGATTTGAAATATATGGATTTGGTACTCTAACAGCTGAATCAGGAATAGACTGACACTATAACCTTCTCCTTCCACCCTCCTTTCCCCATCTACCCCAAGATCCAGTTGAGGACCATAAAGTACCTCAAGCCAAACCACCTTCTGAGGGTGTGGGTGTTGCTTCCCACCAGAGGGTGAAACATCCCTGTTCAGAGCAAATGCACCCAAACTGTGACACATATGCACACATTTGCCATTGGTAAGGAATTGAGTCTTTGTTTTTTCAGGAGAAGATCCTTACTAAAAGCAGGAGCCATGGAGGTGCTCTGGCCAGCAGACCTGTTCCCAGTAGCCACTGGGAGCCAGCATTACCTGGACACTCACAACGCTTCCTCGCCGGCTGCTGTTCTGGCTCTCGGACACGGTCTGATTGCTGTAGCATAAGGCATCAAATCCCAGGATTCCTCCAACACAGTCCCCTACCAAGCAGACCTGAGAAAGGTAACAAAAGCAGGAGAGGAGAGGGGGGAGAAATAAAAAGGAAATAAAAGAAAAGCACCCCTTGACTTCAGCTCCAAGCCGACAGGTAAATGGATGCTGGATTACACCTACGCAAGCTGGAATAACAGAATGCCCAGTGCTTTCATCAGGAAAACTACTCAGTCAATGCATATCCATCAGAGTCTGCAGACTCCCATTATCTCACACAGCTGATGTGTCCTGGCTGTCCCCACCAGCCAACTGGAACACAGGGAGAGCAACACAGCACCCTGATCCCAGGGCTCACTTGCAGCCTCAGGAAACCAAAGCTGGATTCCTCCCTTGCCAGCTGTCTGTGCTACTTTAGGGAAGCTTCCCTGTGCTTCTGCCCATTAGTATCCTGAGGGGTAACACTGTCCTGCTTCCAAGGGTACTGAGCAGACAGGCACAGTAAAGCACCACTGGGTAGCAGAAGGCTGGCTGGGTCCTGGGTACAACGCTGGCTGGGAAGAAGCTCAGGGTGGATAAATCAAACCACAGCAGAGGAATGCGACACCCAGTCCAATGTCTCTGCCCTTGTGGGGCTGGAAAGTCCCTTTGCTCAGAGGTGGGAAGCTCAGTCATGGTCTTTTACAGGGTGCAGCAGCTGCACAGTCTCGAAAAATAAACCCACTGCTGTGACAGCTCCAGCACGAGCTGCTGAAGGTCCATTCAGGACAGGAATGCCTAAACAGCCTTGGTTTGCAATGGAGAAGAGACCATGTGTTTAGTAACAAAAGTAGCATTCCTGTTTCAGAAAGGTGTGTCACGCTGAAAATTGATTAACTTCACAGCTTTGTAGCTCCATTTCTGAACACAAACTCAGGCTTTGCTTTGAATCCCAAAGGTTCAAGACAGAACATAAGCAATAATCTCTCTCTCAGAAAGAAAGAAATGGAAAGCACAACACTTACTGCAGCTCAGCACTGTCATGTTTCCATCCCTCCTGAGAGATTAATGGCAAAGAGAGTTTCAGAAGGAAATTGCTTCTCTTGCTGTTCCCCTCACTGTGTTCATAAACAGCCCCTGGCTCACCTGGCCATTGAATGACGTGCCCTCCTGGGATCTGATGAACTCACTGTAGGCCTGGTTGGCTCTGACAATGACTGTGGCCACTGCTTCTTGGTACTGAGGGGAGGATGTTGCCAACAGAGGGAGTGCAGCGAGAGGAATGTGGTCCTGGCTGTTGGACAGGCAGCCTTCATCATAACTGTATGGGCTGAGGCTGGAAAGGGCAAGAGACATTGGAAATACTCAGCCTAACATGAAAGGTGGGGAAAACAATTTGCAGACAGTACAGTCAGTGTTGTGGTTCATTAAAAAAAAAAAAAGCCTCAAGACAGAAAGGCCATTTATTCCTCTGTGAATGGGTGAGAGCTTAATAAATCTTTCTCTCCCATCAAACGTAAATCTTCAAGGACAACATACTTACACTGGCAGAACAACCCTCAGACAAGGAATTAAATCCTTAGTATTTATTGGATTAATTAGAATAAATCAATCTCAGAACTTGTGCTGCATGATTCCTGTATTCACTGCAGCACAGTATGAAATCGAGACTGAATGCCTTGCTGGTACATTAATAAGTGCATCCTCAAAGCATGGTCAGAGCTTTCCATAACACACGCAGAATATTTTAGGGAAACAAATAAAACAACCCCCCCGCAAAAAAAACCAAAAAACAACCAACCAACCAACCAAAAAACAAAAACCAAACCAAACAAACAAACAAGCCAACACCCCCCACAAAAAAACCAGGAGTGAAATTGTAGATGTGTCCCTCCATGACAAAGTAGCATCAATTTACCTGGACACCAGGGAAAATGCTTCGGAGCAGATGGCTGGGCAGGGGACAAGCTTGATGGCAATGTGGCCAAGAGCAGCTGGGTAATGCACCCTCATCACTGTGTCAAACACTGTTGTGATGGTGTTGACATCCCCTTGCTTGGAGCTCTGGTCACCACTTCCTGAGTCCAGGATGTTCCCTCCATGGAGGACCAAGAGGAGGACATGGATTTTACTTGGCTGCATTAATGGCTGCACCGATTCATCCTAGGTGGGGATGGAAGAGAGCACAGGGAAAGGCTCATTTTGCAAAGAGGTTTGACTTGAGCTTAATTTATGGCAAAGGCCATTAGATACACCTGAATACAACACCTGAGGACCTGACTACTCCTTCCAGATCTCTTATCCTACACATGTCCATGCACAAATCCACACACAGCCTCAGTGCAACTGACTGTCTCAAGCAGAAGGAATGCTGGAAATTAAAAAAAAAAACCTGCATAAAATTGTATCCAGGTAAAACATGGCAGGAGTAAAGACATTACTTGTGTGCATCAGGGTGGAAAAGTACAGAACTAAGAGATGGGTGTTGCTTTCTGTGGGGTGCTGAGCTCAGCTGCAGCCGTTGGCAGTGAAACACATTCAGCAAAACTAACAAATGAGATCGAAAGGTCAGCAAGTGGTAAGTTCCTGAGAAAAGCTGTAGGAAGACCAGTCATTGCATGTTTGCCTACAACAGAAGTTATAAATAAGACTTCATATTTGCTTAAACTGGTGCAAAAGAGGAACTGGAAATAAAAAAACTTCATGACCCCATAACCCAAGGACCGGCCAACATCTGGCTGGGATGCAAGAACCCAGGGAAGGGTTTTAACTTGGCTTTTCAGGTCACTTTGCTTACTGTGCTGAACCAATTCCTGCCTAAACAGATAGGCTGTAGCTTGGGGGAAGGAGGGAACTGTATCCAGAGTATCATTAAAACTGTATCCAGGGTTATCATTAAATGACCTGCCAGACCAGCTGAAAGCCCAATCCTGATGCCCCAGGAGCAAGTACAAGAGCATGCATTTGACATATTATAACACAACAGAGCAGTAACTATTTTTAATATCTATTTGCTAACAGGGCTTTCAGTGTTTACAGCTCCCATACAGACTCAAATCCTCCATGCCACACTGAAATATGTGCAAACACTCCTGTGCCTGACCCCTGTGCTCACAGAGACAACATCTGAGAACATCCTGAGCAACTCCCTGTTTGAGGCAGAGAAATAGCCACTGGGAGGGGGTGCAGAAGGGGTAGAGGGCAGTGGTATTTCCATTTGGCAAATTCTTCTAATTTTAGCATTTTTAGTCCCCTGTTGTCCTTTGAGCAGTGACTGAGTCCCTCACAGTCCCTGCTGGTGGGAGGAAAGCATGGCCAGGCACACATGAGCAACCTAACAACGAGCTTACATTTTTACCAGATAATGTTAAAGCATGTCTTAATACACAGCCCACCAGAAGTACTAAAATTCACATCCAAATCTGTAATAAAGATTTTCCAGACCTCCTGCATAAGAATGGTCATTAATTATTCAGCACCATTCCACTGTATTAATGCCTGCTCTTAAAGCCTCCTCTGACTCCAGTTTTCAGTGCCTGCACAGTGAACTTTGTACCCGGCTGGAGGCACGGGAGGAGCTCTCCCAGCATCTCAGCACCTCTTCTGCTTCCAGACAAACTGCTCTAAGTGCTCACTTCGAAAACAACATGAGTCACCAGGCTCAGGGCATGCAGAAGTTTATCAGCAGTCATTTGGAGGCACCTTTCCCTTTCAGTTCATTAACCTCTGTCCTTGAAGGGAATGGGGAACTGCTGATTAGTTGATGGGTGGAGGTGACTATTTAGAACTTCCTTGTAAGATCTGGAGCCTCTTAAGATACCGTGAACCACCTTATGGTGAGGAAGCTCTTAACCTGAAAAATCACTGCCATGGTGGCATTGGAATTTCATACCATTTTAGCAGACAGCTCGTGAACAACTACAAATAACTGTCTTTTTCATCTCACTTTGAAGTCTGTTCTTTTCCTAAAATGAAGGCAGAAATGGGGGTGGGGGGGGAGCTGAGTTTGTACAGCCCTCTGAGGAAGACAAGTTCTCCACACTACCTTGAGCTCCAAGAGAAATTTTAGGGCTGTGACTTGCTTATCTTGAGGCAGCCACAGCCGTTGCCATCCCAGCCACCCACTCTCCCCGTGGCCCTTGAGCTCTCAATCTATTATGGAAAAGCCAAAATCACCATGAACTAAGAGCCTGGCACAGAGAGTAATTTCAAAACCATGCTCGTGGTCTTTGAGGGACCACTTAGACATAATGTAGGCACTCTGCAAATCAGCAACACCACCTCTGCAGCACTGACAGGTAGATGGTTCACGGGCAGGACAAGTACAGCTGCTCCTGGATGTCTCACCAAGACTCTGAGTTACAGAAGCCTGAATATGCAAGTCTAGAAAGCTGGGGTGGGTGGGAGTGTTGTTATTTATTATTTTACCCAAGCACTGACACAGGCTGTGCTGTAACTGGTTTCCAAACAAGACCCTGAGCAGCTCCACGTCGTCGTGGGCTGCAGCCAAACGATGCCCCCTGCCCCTTGGTGCTGCAGGAACATATTCTCCCAGTTCCATTACCATCCAGCATTACCTCTACCCAGCAGTGCCTCGGGCTACACTTATCCCTGCAGGATTAGTAGTTTTTTCCAGCTGGATACCTGATGTTGCCTGCAAACTACAGAGAATTTTCTACATGATGTTCAAAAAGTGGGTGAAATAGTCCCTTAAATCTGAAGCACACGGGTGCCAGTGCAGCTCAGCGACACACGGAGACAAAATGTCACTCACAGAAAAGAGTTTTAAATGTTTACCCCCTTATCCCATGCAGACATATTGCAGCAACAAAGGATCTCATTCCAAAAAACCAAAGCACTTACTTCGATGATGCTGAGCCTCTCCACGCTGGAGCCAACGTGGTACTCTGCTGATGTCTCGTGGTACAAGTCACCTGGAAGCAGAGGTGTAAAATGTCAGCGCTGCAAGATTCTCTTTGGCAAAGACACTCCTCCATAAAGACACTGTTCCAATGCCTCTCAATCTCTTCTGCCTCACATCTCCTTCATTATTTCACCAAACTGCCCTCTCCCTCCCTCTTGCCTCCTTCCACCTGAGAAGCCTGGGCAATGCTGGGTCATTTATTTTCCAGCGATTTCTCCTAACCTTGGTAAGAGCTGAAGACATTAGTGAGCTCTTCTCTCATTACAGCGATCCAGTATTGCTGCTTTATTATGCATGGCAACAATGGGAAATCCCTGCACAATTGTCAGAAATGACTGGTTTGTTGGAAAAGAAAAGGAATTGTTTGAACTGTGCTGGGGAGCAGAAATCTGATGTGTTCCTATGTCTGCGCCTACACAGACTGACTTTGTACCAGTGTCATCTTCCACTGTGCTGCCACATGAATCGCTCTGGCTGAGGAGCTGCAGCTTCCTTTCACCATTTCATAATGATGAGCAGAAAATAAAACTGAGGCAGATATACAGTCAAGAACAAAGGATGGAGCAAAAGGAAAGAAGAGTCGGGAGAAATTCAAGTCATTTGAGACAGAGCTGGAATATTTCATTATACAAGAGAATCCTGACTGTCACACAAAGGAGCCAACGAGGAAAATAAAAGAGAATCAAGAGCTATCCCAGCTCCCACTGAGCAATTCTTTTTCAGCAGCACTGGGCAGTCATTTTTATGCTCTGTCTCAGCTTTTGTGAGATGAGGATAACAAGTTTTTACCTTGCTCAGAATGTGGCTGTAACAATCTCCTGGAAATACTGTAAAATAGCACATGTAGTTTGTACTTTAAAAAAATTACCCTGGACATCATCGCATTCGGGGGTTTCAATTTTATCCATCAGATCATTGGAACTCCATTTGGTTATTTCTTTCGGGAACATTTCCTCATTGTCAGACAGGTCCTCTTTAAAAAACAGATTTTTTGAGAGTCACACACACAAAAATATGTACACAGACAAGAGCACAGAACAGAGTTTTAAATAAAACTAAGGTCCCATAACTCTATGTTATTTATAAACATTTGGATGGCTTAAGTCATAATAAACCACAATACTTTACCAGCTTTTGTTACATAGAAACCAAACCATCTTTTGAAAAGTAAACAAAATGTTTTAGTTGCATGTGTCTAACAAACAGAACTCCTAAAGCATGGACAAAGTAACATGGGTTTTTAATGCTACCATCTCAGGTACCAAGCTTGCCCTTTTTCTTGCCAGTCTTTCTGATGGTGCTAAAGCAGCCAGAATGGACAGGACAAAGCAAGGTTTGTCACTGGGATTCTCCCAGACCTGTTTGAGAGCTCTGGGATGTCTTTGGGGGAAGCAGGGACAAAGATCACTGTTGTTAATAGGACCAAACACCTAAAAAGGCAGGAGCAGTAAAGGAAATGTGAACTCCCCAGGCTGATTTGCTCAGGAGATGAGATTTGTTTGATCACACTGATTTCACTTATCTGCCATTTTCCTCCTACTTCAGGGTCTTCTCAATCCCCTGGCTCAGTTCGACTACAGTTGATAAAGAATAAGGGTCTTAAAAATATTATGTTCCCAGAAGTGTAATTAAAATGACAGTGTAATACAAAGGAGACACTCATCTTTCTCTTTTCCTTTTTTCCATTGAGGATGTATCTTGTACTGTTACGAAGGTTAAGTGCCTTCTAATTTATTTATTGTTCTGTGCTTAGTATTTCTTTCCTGAAAATTTTGAGCTGGTAAATTTAATAAAGAGTTATAAATGTAATAACAGCAGTAATTACAGATGTCTTGCAGATCTAAAAGCTGTAATCTTCAGAGTCCCAGACTAGGATTTCCCCTTTCTTACTGCTGTACAGTTACTAAAATAATTAGTTGGAAAAATCCTACAATGGGGAACCAAAAGATTATGAAATATACTCATCTTTTCAGGAAATCTGAGTAATAGCTTAAAAACCAAATTATATGAAGGGGATTTAGTGCAGATCCAAGCAAAGGCCGATTATTTTTAGGAGTTTCTATTTCAACTTTGACCATAAAAAGAGAGCAACCTGGAAATTTTGCATCAGCATGCCATTTCCTTTTTCAGCTATGGAAAAAATCTGAGTGAATCCCAATTTCCTTGCACAAGGCAGTGTGGAGCTACCTGTCCAGAGCAAGTGGAAAGACTCACGTGCTGGCAGAGAATTAAGAGGACAATTGTACTCAAAGCTCCTCCAGCAACTTCATCTAAATATTAAACTTAATTCTTTGAGAGGTTTAATTACAGCCCTTACTGCTGCTCAAGTGATCCCTGAATGGGATATTACTCCCATTATTAGCATTTATTACAGGATAGATATTCGATATTACTGCACTTGTCACTATCTTTACCAGAGTGCGCCGGTGAATGAGGGTGAGTGGGAAGCTGGAGACAAGGAATCTTCTCGGGCTCGGGTTACACCCACTGCACTGTGAGGAAATGTGTGTTTGGGAAGCACTTCTGAGGAACCCTGCTCGGTGTTGACTCACATCCTGATCCGTGCCAGTTCCCATGGCACCGATCCTGCAGGATGAGCTGCAAGCAGAGCTTCATCCCTGTTCTCAGAGCTGGAGCTGGGACGTGTCATCTGCAGGCCAAGGGGCATCAAGAGATCCCTCCCAGGGACAGGGTTGTGTTCAACTGCACACACATCAAGGCTTTGATTCCTGAACCAAAATCCCACCAGATTTGAGCATGCTTTTCAGCCCAACTGTGTGGATTGCAGAAGACAAAACTGTACGTACACGGAGACTCGCTGTTGCAGGAGAGGAGCTGCTTCTACACTTAGCAAGCTCCTAGAAGTATTGCAACAGAGGTGCACAAGGCTCATTTTTGTTAAGTCCCCCTCCCAGGCCTGTTAGGTGTATGCCAGGGATTCCCTGGGGCCCTGGATCCCAGGCAGAGCCATCTCCATCTCAATTCTATTACTGAGTAATTAAAGAGGCAAAAAGCAGTGGATAGCAAGGATGCCGTTTCCATGGCTCACTCCTCTTCTCTTGCACTTATATTGCCACAATAAATCCCTTGCATACTTTGTGTAAATGCTACATAAGTTAATAAATAGAGACACTTAAACCAAGTTGGCCCTTCTTCCAGGCAAGAGACACATGTTCATCCCCTGACTTACACGTGTCCCAACCATTTCAGCTGCTACTGTACAAGTCACTACACTAACATGCCATTTCCCACCACAGAATTTGAGATCCGTGCCTAAATACTGATGGGAGAGCTCTTCTGGAACACAATACTATCAATTTTCGGAGACTGAACTTTAGCTGAACATCAGTGAAATTGAGCTTTACAAAACTGGGGTGTCATTCTTCTAACAACTGCATTTCACAGAAAGGTCACCAACTTCATCAGCACATATTGCACATCTCACTTCCATCAGACAAGCTGGGAGAAGAGTCCATCTGTTGTCAGTAGAGATGGAGCCCTTCACGCTTAAATTTGCATTAACTACCACATACAAAAAGAGTGCAGTGGAACAAAGCTTCTCCACACACACATGCACAGAGTAAAAAAAAAATAACAGCTTTCTCTTAATACAGGTAATCAAAATTACTTTGAGGATTCTGGAATCAACACTGATTAATTCTGGCACCTGAAGTACCTCGCTGCATTCAGTATTGTATTTCTTGGAACATGAGAATAAGGAGTTAATAAAGGCAAATTTGGGTTTCTTCAGGTCCAGACAGGATAACTAATCATACCTCTTACTGATTAAAAAACAAATTAGAAAAATAATCAGTCACAGTGAATCATTAGGACACACCCACAGTGCAGTTACTGTTGTGGATTTTACCCACACTCATTTGCACAACATAAAATACAGCTCCAAGGGCTAAGACTGTTCAAGATCCCTTCAAACAGATCAGAATCTGAAATGTTGCTGTGTTAAATGTAAGAGTCTGCTGGGTGATGCTGGAAGAAGCTGCACCGTGTCATGGTGAGAAAGGAAAAGACTTCAAAGCAGAAAGTCTCGCTTCCTTCCCTGCTCACCCCCCACCCTCATGCCTTCCGCTCCCCTACCCCACCATTTCAGGGGAGAAATGATGGGGATTGAGGCTCCACGTACCATGTGCATCAAAGAATTCATCATCTGAGCTGTCATCTGAATCCCTGGCAATGCTCTGCATCCTCCACTCGGAGATACTATGGCGCGAGGGACTTGCTGGAAAAAACAGAGAAGCCTGATGCGATACGCTACAGCGGCAACACGGAGAGTTCCCAACATGATCTTTGCTGGAGGGAGAATCATGTGTTCTCTATGAAAATTCCCTGCTGCAATATTAAAAACCCTAAACCCTGATGATGCTGGTGTGATGTCAGTGTACCGCTTTACAGATCCTGTCTGTTTACTGTTGTTGGAACCTGCCAGCAAGATGCTACATTAAAGCAAGCTGCTGCTTGGATCACTCTTCTGCTATTTTGAATGGCAGCTATTTATAATTGTTAGTAGGACGTGTAAAATCAGCTGGGTTTTAAAGTTTGCAATTAGGAAGGAAGCAGGCTGATTGGAGGCTTTCTCTGTGCCTCTCATCAGCACACAGACCGTGCCTCTGCTTCGCTAACTTTCGGGTGGGTAGCTAAGCAGAGCAGCCTGGAGAGAAATAATCTGTTTTCTGGAAGGAAATTGCTTCCACACAAATTGGATTAGAGATCTATTTAAACTTTAAACTTGAATGATTTAAACAACATGCCATGCAACTACTTCATCGGGAGCTGTCAGAGCACGGTCCTGACAGAGTGAGGAGAAACCCAACAGTCCTTTGGGTGCTGTTTGCCCTCCTGTTCTCACACCTACCTGCTCCCTTTCACTTTCCCCTCCAGAGTTCCCTGTGCCAAATATATTATGGCTTTTTTCTTGTATTTTTTTCAGATATAATTTAGCAACAATCCAGCCTGAGCTCTTCTGGGCTGAACTTGTCACAGATCAGCTGCCTGCTGAAGGGAGCACCGTCCAGAGAACGATGAGAGAGAGGGTTTCTCCCCTCGTGCCTGTCACACAGTGCACACAAAGCACTTGCAGCAGCCACCTAACCCAGCAAAAACATGAGGAGACTGACAAATTCTCATTTAGCATATGCAAGACACTGAAACACTCTGGTGACTGTGACAGCTGCACGAGCACTTTCACGCTATTGTTCCAACAGTGTTAAATATACAAGTAAAATTCTTCTAATTTTTTATCTGGTTGTCAGATGGAAAGAGGAGGGAGACCCTGTGCAGAGTCATCTAATTGCAGCTCAGCAGCCCCCAGCACCCACCGCCCACCTCTCGGGGAGCAGCAAGGAGGAGGCTGGCAGAGCAGAGCTAATTCACGCCGGAGTGACGTCAAGGCACTCGCATAATAGTGGCTAAAAATAGAGCATATAATAACATATGGAATGGTGACAAGGGTCCTGCTATCAGAAGTCTCACTCGGGTGGTAGGGAAAGGACTGAGATCTTTGGGAGAAAAGGCATTTTTTTCAGCTGGAGGTGGCGGCACGTCGCGACAGCCCTCCTTGCTTCCATATGGTAATATACTGCCAGCATGGAGGAGGATTAAAATATCTGCATGACGTACTTCCCAGCACATCACCATTAATTTCTTTCATTACTTTTTCTTGTAAAAGCTGAGACATTCTGCAGTTGAAAAGAAATTCATGCTTTGCTCCCAGTGAAAACCTTCTAGTGAAATCCTGAGAGGTCTGAAAACTCCAGCTCCCAGTGAACATGGCAGCAGTGGAAGAGGGGGTTTGTACAAAGAGCATAATGGGAGATGGGTGCATCAATATAAAATCCTGGTGCAGGCAAAGTAGCCAGCATTTTTATCTTTATGCAGTGATTTATGAAGCATCTGGTAGGTTCTTCCCTGGGGCTCACTCGAGTGAGTCATCGCAAGGTAAAACTACTGCTCCTCTCTCATTCACCCTGTGATGAAATCAGTGATGGAGTGGGAAATAAAAATGGAGACTCAACTCACAATATTTAGTGCATATGAGAGACAGAGAAGCTTCACTCACCCAAATGGTCCCTTCCACCGTCACTGAAGAAATTCTGCCCCTTGGGGTTTTCAGAAAAATCAAGACTTCTGTTTTTCCCTCTTGCAGTGAGAGCTGCTATAACCCTGTTAACCAGCTGTGCTTGACTAAAAGGAGAGGGAATTGCTTAGGGTTCAAACCTTCTGGCTGTAACTCACTGGGGATTCACCCGTTTGTACAGAATGGTCTGAGGAAGGGAAGAGTTCAGTACAGCAAAACAAGGTGACTGCCAAGGGAGAGGGGAGGGACAAAATCCAGGGCTCAAAGCTGAGTCCTTACAGGGCATCCACAAGGGAGTTTTAACATCAAAACCCTGAAATCTTCCTGAATGGTGTTTCAAAGGGAATATAACTGTGCTCCATGGTCCCACCTAATCCCAGGGTGAAGTGTCAACTCCAAACAGCTACTGCATGTCATCACCAGAGGAAAGCAGCAGCTGCCTTTTGGGGTTCCTGTCTCAATCTCCACAGTAGCTGAAGAGGTGCTTTGCTGTGTGAGCTACACTGCAGCACCCATGGAGCCAAACACCCTTCTGAAATGAATAAATAACCCTGGCCAAGGAGCACTGTGACACAATGTACCTGCTGTGATACAGCAGACAAGCAGATATATCCAGGGAGCATCACCGAAGGGCTCATGGATAGCAAGAACTCTCTCTCTGCACTACTGGCTGTCTTCTGACACTCCACACTGCCAGCCAGCTCCTGCCTGCTCCTCTGTGGTGTTTTCATAGTTTCTCTGCTTTTGACATTGGCAAGAACTCTGCCACGTGACACTGAGTCACAGTTATGGGATGACATTCTCAAACCCAAAACAAGCCACCTGAGAAGATTGAGCCTGTGACACCAGCAGAAAAGGCCTCTGAGTTAACAGCACCCACAGGAGAAAAACACATTGTCCAAAGGTACTCGACACAAGGAGACACGGTCTGACCTCCCCAAAGCCCAACCTCCACACAGTTCAGAAGAGCAAGTCATCTTACCTCCTCTCTTTGAAGACCGTGAGGACTTGGAAGAGGTTGACCATTGCTTGGTGAGCGACCTCCCAGAGGCTGGTTCACTGTTGGCAGCAGAATCCTCAGTGTCAGCAGGTGAAACTGTGTTGGCTTCCACTTCCTTCTCCCCAGGAGTGTCTTTGACACCGTGCTGCTCAGGGTCACTTTCCCCGCAGAACTGGGCCATCTTCTGAGCCAGCATCAGCTGGGCCTCCTTCTCCAGCCGCCGGATGTCCTCGATGGTGAGCCCGTACCACTCGTCCTGCCAGCACCACGCCTGGCGGTGGGCTCGCACCATGACCTTCCGCAGGCCTGCAAAGGCAAACACCCCCGTCACCAGGGCTACAAATGGCAGGACTCAACATGTTCCCTTCCCAAAACCTCAGGACACTGTGGCCAGGATATTACAGCGACATCAAACCCACAACGCTGCAGTGAAGGACCTTCACACAGGTAGGGTGGCAACTCGGTCACTTTGTGTGCTTTATCTCCTAAATTCTTGCTAACCAACCATGCACTGCGAAATTAGACAAATCTGTGACTGTTTTTAACTAGGGAAGGGATTTCCTAATTCTGGATTAAGGACTTTGTCCCCCTGTGAGTGCCTGCTCTACTGAAGAGGAGCCACACACAGACTGTAATTGCAACCCCCTTGAATTTCTGGCAAGTTGTAACATTTAGATCCAACCTTTAAAGGCAAGTATGTTCACAGAAAAAAAAAAAAAGTCAGCATCAACAACAAAAACCCACTGATTTATTTTTTTAATCCAGAAGAGTTTCAAGTCATTCCTTGATGAACACTACACAGCCCACCCCAATTGTTACATGACAGAGGCACATCCCACACCAGCAGTGCTAAGCCTAAAACCTTTCCTTTCCTTGGAAACCTGGTTTCTGCACCTGATTTCTATATATCAGTGAAACAGTATTATAAATATGAGCTTCTGAGATAATGGGATAGAAAGCAAAGTAAGGGAGAGAATAAAGATGCTTTATTTTGCAGATACCATCTGCCTTCTGCTGTAGGAGAGAAACAGAGTGAGCAAAGCCAATTTAAAATATTTCAATGTATCACGTATCTGAAAGGAAGAAATGCCTCAGTATCAACACACAATGCACCTAACCAGGCAACAGATACTTTCCTCAAGAGTTAGACTCACTGGTCAACATCACAATACCACTGAGACTTTTAAAACATTATAGTCACTTAGGTTTTTCACTGATACTATTCCTTAAAAGCTCACAACAGGTCAAAGCTCCAAACTGTTATTTATTGTAGCACACAGCAGTAATGGTGCTTTAAAAGCTTCTGTAAATACTGACCAACTGATTTTCAGGAGCCCTTCTGAAAATAAATACTTAGTCAATATTGTCCCCCCTTTAATTACTGGGAAACTGAGGCAGAGATGGGCTGAAGGACATGCCAAAAGCAGCAGTGGGATTTGTTGTCAGTGGGATTACGGTATTACAAGATAGAGAGCAATCAATGAGCTACCTTGAAACCATTCAGGTTTTGGGAGCTGCAGATCAAGCTTCCTAAACACCACCATGAGGAAACACGTCCCTCATAAGCCACCCTCCACCTCCAGGAGCACAGCCAAAGTGGGATGGTGCCACTGTGTGCAGGGTTTCTGAGGTGTTTCCAGCAATATCTGCTTCACTGTTGTACAAAAAATTTTAGATCTCATTACTGTCACAATTGCTATGATGTTCAGCCTAAATATCCCTTTTGTTTTCAGCAATCACTTCTTTTGGTTTGTTTTTGTGTGTGTTTGTTTGTTTGTTTGGTGGATTTTTTAAACAAACGAAGAGCGTATTTTTATGTTTATCTCCTTCCAGGTCTGAGCACTTTATTGTCTGCTCTGCTCTTTGGTCAGTTCTTAATGCCACCAGCCCTCCCAAGCCAAGCTATCAAGAGGAAATGGCTTCTGAGATCAGCACTAATGTCGTGGCCCAGCGAAACCTGAACTTCATTTGCACAGTAAGATTAAATTTATCAATATTTGATGCATTTCTCTGCCTGACTTTCAGAAGGGAGCTCCCTGTGGGAGAGGGAAGTATAAGGCAGCAGACTGCAACCTTCTGGGGGCAGAACAAGCAACTTAATTGTGTTCAGACTTAGTCAAGATTCAGAGTTATTTCCCATATCAGATTACTTTTTGCAGAACTACAGGAGGATGTTTTAGCCTCTTCACCTCCTGTTATGACTGACAACCAGCAGAGCTTAACTACGAAGATTAAACTCCCATCACACCCACACTGAAAGCCAAGGGAACATTTCTCTCCCTCTAATTCCCTAACACCACAACCATCCTTTGGACTTCCACATCCAAGATGTCCACTTCTGCCTTGCTTGGAACACCTTGAAAACAGACTGTGATCAGACACAGAAGTGAATGTCCCCCTTGCTCTCATCCCAAGGCTTCCTCCGTTCCAGGGCTCAGCAGGCTCTGCTCATGCTCCTGGATTCAGCCTTGATCTATCAGTGCACCAACTCCTCAGAAATTCTCTGTGTAGAGGCATGGATGCCACCAACCACATACTTGTGTTTTATTGGACTAACATCACAGGGAACATGAAAACCACTTGGGGGTAAAGAAAAAGTCTCTTGAAGTTCCTCTCTGCCTCCTCAGATCTCAAAAAAATCGCCTGTACTGCTTCCTGCCAACCCACAGACCTCCCCATGTGCCCTGCTCACACTGCTTTGATTAGACATCCCAAATCATCCTTCCTTAAAACCTTGTTCCTTTGAAAATAGGATGGCACTACAGGGCTTCACAGCTTTTATACCTCTACCCCTCCAGGTTAGTCATGAAGTCAAAAAGATAGATTACTTTCCCAGCCTCTGGCCTTCACTGGGATGTGCCATTTCTCTTCCTTAAACACAGGGAGAAAACCTGGAGGAGAATGAGGCTGTGCAGGTACAAAAGAAAAGGAAAAATAAAAGTCATGGCTTGGAGAGAAAGTCTTCAGTGTTAGGGAAGAGAACTTGAGCAGCTCCTCCGTGCACAGCAGTGAGAATATCACTGATTTCCTGTTCAGCCTCAGCTGCAGCCTTCCAGCAGGCAGGAGGGACACAGGGGACACACTGAGGGCCCCACACAGCTACAGGAGTTCAGGAACCAGCTACTAATGACTGACCTCACTTGTCCAGACACTGCTTCCCTCCCTGTGCAATGGAAAAAAAAATCAAGTCTTAAAGCATTTTTGCATTTTTGTAGCTTTAAAGAAAAAAAAAAAGCAAACAATCAAGAAAACCACACATGCACAAACATTCACATGCAGATTGATTTCAGAGTACCGGTCACTGTGCATTGATTTAATTATAACATTTCCCACTGCTCTGTGGAGAGAGATCATCTGTGAAGAGCTGAGTAGGGTGCAAACATGTAAATCACTTGGCTTTCAGCTCACCACCTCAGAAGCTGGTTGCAAACATGAGGCGTTGACTCTTGTAAATGATTTGTGGTGTTGAACTTCATCATATAAAAGGAAGTGCAAATGACCATGAGACAAGCCAGGACAGAGAGGACTCTTCATCTGAATTTAAAAAGCTTTGGTCTGTAGTTCTGGGTTTGCTTTTCAACGTGAAGTAAAAATAGTAAATGTCACAAAAACTCAATGCAAAAAAAACCCTCAAATAAATCAGAAAACTCACCAACAAATCCTGCTCCAAACCACCTCAATATCCATATAAAGCAACTGTTCAGATATCCATTGATTCTGTACCCAGTGGCAACATCCCAAAGCATTTTATAACACACTTTCACAGTTTCCTGGCAGCAAGTAAAGGATGCCTGATTTTCCCTGTGCAACACCATTTCCCTGACAGTCGCAACAGATCCCATAACCTTGTTAGTAGGTTCTGGTTGTCTGAAAGTACCCCATCAAAGGCCACCTGCAGTTACTTCCTTGCTTCCCTGCCCTCTCTTGCTCAGACTCATCACAAAGAAAAGCCTGTGGTCACATCCATATTATTCCAACTGCAACCTGTCTCCCCTTGGAAAGATAAAACTCTGCCTTTGGGCTCCAACAAGCAGTGGATGACCTTAGTCATTCGAGTGCTTTAGTGAAGCAAAAGTTCTGCAAAAGTACTTTCTAAAACCACTTCATCACTGTGCAGCAATTTGGGCATATTTAGCCTAAGACAGTGGCTTAGACAAAGCTCCAGTTACTGGGATGGAACACACTTTGCCACAGTATATAATTAATAACCCATACACAGTCAACACACTTGTTTAACAACAAAAGACTCAGAGCCCACGTGCACCATTAGGAAGCAAGTGGGAGCAGAACATTATGCAGTGCCAGTCCAATTAAACTTAAAATCTATGGGAAAGGAGTAAAAAAGCATACAAATATTACAGCCAAGTAGACTAATAGCCCACAATCACAATTTTAGTCTGTGTCTTAGGCTGTCAAAGCACTGAGTAACTGTCCAATTAGTCATAGGAAAGAATGGCTGTTGCACTCAGTGCGACTGAGAACGTTTCAACACCATCCCCCAGAGTTACTCCCTCTGTGCTCAGCAGCCTTTCCACATTGTACAATCCATCCATCACTTACCTCAGACCTGTTCTTTTTTCAACCCATTCTCTAATTTTAATTTGCACCACTAAGTTCTGCTCCCCTCCTCGGGCAGAGTTTGGATCCTGCTGTTTGCTTCTGCCTCTGTTCTCTTGCCGACTTGGTGACCCCACACAGAGCTGGCTGGTTCTCCAAGAAATAAATCTGCAGGGCTTAGGAACAGAGGAGCCAGGAGGAAAATGCCAAGGAAGGAGGGGCTGAGCCACCAGAACATATCTGCCTCCTGGGAGCTTGGTCCACCATCAGCTGTACAATGCACAAAGGTTTCCATCTGCTTTTGGTCACCAGCTGAAAGCCCCAAACTGGGATCAGCATCTAAGCCTGGTCAGTCCTGTTGTAGCCACATCCTTCCAACTTCAACACCCTCATACCTTGCTGGCTGTGGTACAAATGCTGTGGCACTTTGCCCACTCACTGGGTAAATGGCTTCCCTGTGGCTCTCCCAGGGTAGGGGGAGGCCAGGCAGCTCCTGTAGATACCCAAAGCTTTTGCTTTCACTTTTCACTCTACTTTGTCTTGCCTTAAAGGCTTTTCTGATTTTATGCATCTTAACCACTTTGAAAAACAGTATTTGCCATCATTATAACAGAGTGGAAAAGCTTTTGAAAGGCAGACAATGAGCTGGCTCTGCTCTCTGCAAAACCTCAATCAAGAGGGAAATGGCAGGCAATCTTTCACAGAATACAAAAGAAATGTTTCTAAGGGACCACAGTTTAATCTATGCCAAACACCTCTGAACAACTGGAAGAGTCACGTGCTGCTTTTCCATTTAACAGATACAATGGAGTTGTTATTCTGCCCTCGTGTTTTCCAGCATACACTAAATTAACCCATGTCACCGAAACATCGAGGGAGCTCATTGCAGAGAGGCACTTGTAATACAGCCTACAGCAGGTAAAACTTCCATCTGTGGGTAAAGGAAAAGCAAAGGAGCTTTAAGAAAACAACCTGTGAGCATTCAGAGAGAGGTGAACACCATTCTCCACTGCTCTATCAGTGTTTTCCACATTAACTCTCAGGAGCATGATATGACTGTAAAGAGCTATAAAATTACTTATGCTACACTCAGGCACTTCATGGAAGATTTGCTTATCAAAAGGAGAGTTGTAGAGGTCATGTAGGAGGATTTACTGTGTACAGAAAGCAGGTACCATCCTCTACACAGCCCTTCTTTGGGCTTCTCTTTGCCAGAGCACAGCCATAGCTCTGCCTTTTTTTTTTTTTTTGAGATGGAAATGCTTCTTTAACACACTCTTTAGGTTTTTCACCTGGCCATAGATCCTGTCGTTTGTGGCAAGGCTCACAAACTGTATCAGCTGTGTTACAGATTTTCTGCAAAGAACAAATTACTGCCAGCATTGCCACCATTCAGTTACTACACAACCAATTCCTCCCTAAAAGCCCTGACCTAAGAATGATGGATCCTTTAGAGCAGCACATTTAGTCACAACTCAGAGCTGTCAGTGACCCACCACAGGTAACAGCACAGTGATGTGCAGGGCCCTGAACATCCCAGAGATGTATGGCCACACAGAGACCCACAGGCCCTGTCACAAGGCAGGTAGAAACTAGAGATGCTCCAGGAGTGGTTTTCTGGAACCACTCAGGTCTCAGGAGTGAAGCTCATTTCTTTAGGCAGCCCTTCAGGATGGATTTTGGTCACAATAAGGAAAACTGGCAGATTTTGAAAATGATCTGGCAAGTTTAACAGACAGTTTTTCCTTATCTAAAAAAAAAAAAAAAAAAAGAGAATGCAAGATCTTGCCTACACGAGACTTGAAGCTCTTTCAGTGGGTACACGTGCTTTGGATTTGTACATACCACGATTATAAGTGATAGAATAACAGGGTTTTGTCTGAGCTGACACACAGAGTCATCAGATCTGAGACTCTCACAGACATGTCTCGGGATATGATGCATTGCACACACCTCACCTTTGTGTTCTGATTCAGAAACAACATCAAGGAGCTGACAGTGAACTTTGCAGGGCTACAAATGCTCACCAACATCGTGGATAAACCGCTCAATCTTCGACTGCATCCCCCAGTATCTGAACTCCACTTTACACAGTTTGTATGCACACATGATGGGGTATTTCCCAGGGTTGTTCTTGTACTCTTGAATCCAATCTTCTGAGAGGGGCCCTCTTTTAGTCTTTACTGATTTATACAGCTTTGGATCCTCCTCAGCTTTATATTCATGTGGAGGGATAGGATCCTTAACAATATCAATAGGATCTACAGAAAGAGAATGAAAACAGTAAGACCTTTTCTATTGCTGGACAAAAGAAGAAAACATCATTTTTCATGAGTTATCTCTGTTTTACTAGGTACCAGAAACACTACAGCAATTTAGTTTCTTTTTACTTACACTTAAACAACTGATATCTTAATTGTTTATACACTGCTGCTGGGCAGAGATCAGCTCTGCCAGAGGAACGAGCACACACAGTTCCTGCAAACAGAGGCTTTGCTCCAAATAGATGTTTCTGCCCACAGTGGCTGCAGATCCACTCTGGCAGCTCTGCACACTCCGTCTTTCCAGCTCCATAAAGATCTGTTGCACATTCCATCTTTCAGCTTTTCTAGTATCACTCACAGTGCTCCAGTTGTCTCATCCAAGACAGTTAAATGCACCTGCCCTGCTATGGAATAGGCACTACCCACGGAATATCCATCAAATGAGGGTACTGGGAACTCCTCACCTGCTATTGTTAGACCAGATGTACTGAGGAAGGCAGAAAACTTAAGTCCTAATTATCAATCCAACAGTGGAAAAGTGGAAACTGGGAGTGCAGTGAATGAACATATTCTAACGATCTGCAACCCCCACCCCAGAGCTCAGCAGAAGCATCTGAAGTTTGGATTGAAGGGCGGGATCACACTTCCCAAGGAATGACAGCTCTGCTGACACCTCCCAGGGAGGCAGCATGGCTCAAGCCTGTTTGTTCAGCACTGCAAGCCTGATTAGACAGGCTCAGGAATGAGGCCAGTCTACAAAACAAAGGAGTCGAAATCATGTAACTCCAATGAAACTGCTCAGGGTTATGGCCCTGTCCCACAAGGCTCCAGGAGCCACACAGCCTCAGGATGTCCTTTCCCAGGGCTGCCAGGACTCAGCTCCAGCTTAACACTTCTCCAGCCTCAGCAGTTCCAGAGCAAGGGATGTTTCCATCCCAGGGATGCTTCAGTCCTGCATGGCTGTCATTGCCAGCACTCTGTCACACAGCCGAGTCTCCGGAAAACACCATGGGCATGGACCAGGATGGAATGGCAGGACAGAGGAACTGCTACAACACTTGTCATTCTCTGCCTTTTTATGATGTTGCTTTTTGCCTTTAGAAGTTAATTTTCTAAGGCCAGCTGAGAAGCTGAGTATTAACCTGCACGAGGACAAGACTAAAAGAGAGGGAGCAAAAATGAAATGCACCTTCCTGCTTCAAAAGTGCAGATAGGAATCATTTCCACATCCACAAGGGAGCCTCACAAGTATACAGCAATATTTTTACAATTACACAGCAATATTTTCCTCTTCTCTGGTTATTTCTACTTATTACCCCCAAATTTATTAGATGTCTCACTCCTCTCTGGAGCTGCATAAATAAGATGGAAAAGCAGCAGCTTCAATTTACAGATGGGGGATTCAAATTATTTCCATGTGATTTACATCAAGCCTGGAAGAGAACCCAGGTGTCCTCACTTTACTTGATGTAACCCTACCCACAGTGACACCACGGGGGTGCAGGTTTGTGTTTAGCAGGGATGGAAAGGCAGATAGGACACACTAAGCCAAAAAAAAAAAAAGCCAGAATGAAACAAAAAGTAAAAGAAAAAGGCTATTTACCTAAAATAGTTTGCCTTTTTTCTGCAGCAGAAAGGTTGAACACGTTGCTATGGTCTCCTGGATCAGTTTTGTAGTACGTCTCAATATCAATAGAGAACTTCTCCACAAAAGGACACGTGTACCTGAAAGGCAGAACAACAGCTTAGAGTAAATCAGCCTCAAATCCCAGCCAGCCTTCACTCACGTTTTACCTCAGATACACTTAAAATACCGACTGGACAGATTAAAGAGATTGTTCTTTAATAACTCCTTAAGACTAGAGCTCACTGGTTTTCAGCAAGGAGATAAATTTTGGGCCCACTATACTAAAAAGTGATGTTATGAAACACATACAAGGACACCCTGGAAATGCTCCCGTGCAAGGAGAAAAGCAGAGAAAAGCAGAGAAAAGCAAAGAAAAGCAGAGCTCTTGTCTGAAATCTATGGCAGAATAAAATATGGACTGGTTCTGTGCAGCACAGGTTTCCGGGTCAACTGATTGACTCATGGGCATTTCAAGGGAAGAGATAAAACCTGAGTGGAAGTGGACTTTAATCACTTGAAAGTCAGGCAGCTCTACTATATTCAGTCATTGGCAATGGCCCAATGGCAAACTGACTCCTCACCTTTCCCAGGACCGATGGCACTCGGAGAGACCAGCTAAAACAGAACTAGGAAACTTTTCCAGGTTTTTTGATAAAAATATGCATTAAAAGCCCTTTTATTATGAAAGATGACAGCAATACCAGACTTGTAAATCTGGCAAAGTGCAAATGCTCTAAACCAGAGCAACTGGCATAAAGGCTGTTTATTCCAGGGTATCTGAAGTCCTTCCAGACAAAATCAGCTGAAACAAGGAGGTCCCAGAGGGCTCCACAGAGCCTCTGGCTCTCTTCCCTCCTCAGAGTGAAAACCATAGGATGTAGGTTTGTTAGATTCTAGCTAAATGACAGAAAGACAGCTCCCAGAAAAGAAGCACCAAATTTATTTATATATTTATTAATATTTTTTCTTCCCCTGTAGAACAAACGAATCCTGTCTTCCTTGACAGTATTCAGCGTGACATCTGTCCCAGCACTGGGTACATTTATAACTTCCCTGAGCTAGCAGATATCTGCAATGTTAAGCAGAACATGCAGTGCAGGATACAAGACTAAAATAAAAACCATTCAAGATTTCCCACGCTTTGATGGACAAAACAGCTCAACATTTTAGAGCAACGAGCCACAAATTCTCCAGCAATGTTTGCAGTCAGCCCAGGCAACGCTCGCGCTCCGGAGATTAAACACTGCCGAAGAATTTTAGGACTTGACCCTGGTTTTTCTAAAGGATATTCCTGGGGAGGGAGGAGTGGCTCAGTTTTACCTTGTCCTTGTGTAAGGATAAGCATTCCATGATTCCTCTTCGACTCGCAGAGCTGCCTTGGGCAGTATCGAGCGGAACCAGCTGGGGATGTGCATCCCAATGTGATACACCTTGTGAGTGTATTGCCCGTTGCCTCCTGGCCCATCCACGTAGGGCCTGTTCTCCAGGATCTCCACCCCACTGCCTTCCCCACATGTCTCCTCTCTGCTCTTTTTCTGAAAGGGAAAAGTCTCACATAGTTAATTTTTCCAGGTTATTGTACATACCAGGCTCTCGAAGCACATGGACCCCGGGGATGGTTTCTAGGACTCCTTTGAAACAGAATTGTAGCAGCACCCTGGCACTAAGGTCACCAAACCTAGAGATTATAAAGGAAAAATTTAGAGATTCATCTGGCCAACACAGAGAACTGATCTATTAGAAATCTTGTGAAAATTTTGATTTGGATACTAAGTTTGAATGGAGACCTACTGACACCTCAGTTCCTGCTCCTGTAACAGGTTTACATATCACACCCCAAAACTTGGCTCCAGCTGTGAATCACCCAACAGCACAAAAATCTTTTACATCAGCAGATGGCACAGCAAAAAGAGAGCTTGTTCAGCCTGGCATGCTGCTGGTGGTGTATCAGCATGAAGAACTGTACACACACTTGACACAGCATCATCTCAGGCTGGACATGAGGAGGAACTTCTTTAGTGAAAGGGTGGTCAGACACTGGGAGGGGCTGCCCAGGGAGGTGGTGGAGTCCCCATCCCTGGAGGTGTTCAAGAAAGGGCTGGATGTGGCACTCAGTGCTCTGGGTCTGGCTGACAAGGGGGTGATTGGTCACAGGTTGAACTCAATGATCTTGGAGGTCTTTTCCAACCTAAATGACTGTATGATCACAGTGCTAAAGACTATTCTAAGACCTAATCCCACAGGATTTGGGGGCTTGTTGCACGTGATCTGGCCTGGCAGCAGCTCTCCCAGAAGAGATTATGCTCTGCTAATTAAGATATTTAGAAGAAACAACCCAAGTTTGCCAGAATGCACATTGCACCCCTTGGCAGCCTCCGAATTTGGGCTTATTTGTTGGATTGTCCTTCACTGAGAAACCTGGCAAAAATTCCTTCAATTAAAAATTTCAGTGCTTCTAAGAAGAGCTAGAGGCAAACCAAATATTTATTAATTTCTAACACACTTCAGCAGATTGGATGATGTATAACCTTCATCATTTCCAAACAAGAGATTCATACTGTTAGCATTTTGAGTTCATTGTTTGTATCTGAGAGCACAGTACTTTGAAAATTAAGGGGGGAAAAAAGGAATTTTATACCAAGAATCAACCGTGAAATGTAACACAATAACAACTTCTCATTTCTGGCATACAAACAATTCAAAGGATAACACAGTTTAACAGAAAATTATTAATAAGATGCAAGAGATCAGCTTCTCATCTTTTGAGAACAAGATGATAAGCCAACAGAGCTATTTAGAAGTAAATAGTTCTGTTTTTAAAGAGCTTTCAAGTGATTTAAAATTTAAACAGCCATAACCAACAAACCTAAACAACTGACAATCTAAACAGTAAGTTTTTTGCCACTCTACAAACTGCAATAGAAAAAAAAAAAAATAGAAAAGTACTTTTTTTACAGTTTGTTTCTAACACTCAGCTGGCAGTTCATTAAAGCACACATCCTCTTCAAACAAATTACTGACTTTCAGTTCTTATATAAGCACTGACCAAGTCCTGTACAAATATTTATGACAATAACATTAAATAATCTTGATGACCCCAAAATCTGGTTAATTCAAAGGTCTTGGAAAAGGCAGTAGCTCAAACAGCACAGTGAATGTGTCAGACAGAATAGCAGTACAGCATCTACTCTGAACAGTTTATACAAATTATGGAGATCTAGAGTTTTATTACATGGCAGAGGCACATGGAAATCATAAGCAAAGGGAAGATGGGTTCTCTTCATGCCAAGTTATCACAGTAGAATTGAACATCAGATGGATTTAAAACTCCATTCTAGAGCCCAATCTATTCTGCAAGTCCTCATTTGGGACCAAAACATCCTGAGCAGTATTACATCCACACTCAGAGCCAGCACTGACATTCTCCACTTGGCTCTTCCCTATTCAGCCAGTTTTTAACAAAAATCTCTCTGCATGAAGATGAGCTGCCTGGTTCTCATCCTACAGCTGGAACCCTGGTGACCTGCCATACCAGCCAATTTTTTTTTTTACATGAATACTTCCATAAGGAGCTTTTCCCACATGACCTGGTAACACCGAGGTTCTCAGCCAGAGCTGTCTGGTGATGGGAGATGTGAGGGTGGCACCGTGCTCTGGCCCCAACACTTTGTGAGGAGACAAAGAAGGCAAAAATGCAAGTCCTCTGAAACTCTGTGAAAGTCAGTTCACATCCCACTTCTGATTCCTGATTTTATTTACTTCTGCACCTGCAGCAGACTGCAAGCCCTATTCTGAGAGCAGGGCGTGCTTCCTCCTTCAGCCTTTCCAGGTGACCAACTCCAACCCACAGCCTCTGTCATCCAGTTTCAAACCTTAAGCAAATTTTGGCCCTACACATTCCTCCTACTTGTCACTTTATCCACATAAGATGTGACAAGGGCAGCAAGATCATTTTCTTAGATGAATGTGAAATAAGAGCTGCAGCTCTGCTGACAAAAAAAAAATAATCAAAGATTATATCCCAAACTATCTTTAGAGCCAGGACTTTTGAGTCAGGCCAAATTTATACTCAAAACACAACACATTGCTGGGAAGGATAGTATGATCACAGAGAAACTCCACACGATAAACCCACACAAAGCTGCTTCCCAGCCCTTCACACCCTCATACTTACCAGTTGGCTTGTTGAGAAGGCAACAAGTGAGGTAAGGAAGAGCCAAAAGAGGTTAGATGATGAACAGTACAATTACTGACCAGTCACAAAGACAAAAAGATTTCTTTCTCATATAATAGAAATAAAGACGTCAGCCACATTCACTTGAGAGACCAGGATGATACTCTGGGTGTAAGTGGTGCTGTGAAAGTGAAGCACTTCTGAGAGTGAAGAGCAATTTGCTCTTCAGCCATAGAGCCTTTTCATGCCCATTGTGACTGAGCCACAGCCTGGAGGGGGCTTGTTACAAGAAGTGGTCTGTAAACAACAATTAAAAAATAACCATTGATTAGGAAAGCATTTGGTGTGAGAAGTGTCTGGCAAGGCCTCTCCAAAGAATATCTGCTGGGGGGGGGGGGCAGATGTGCAGGCATTTTAGGGTCAGTCTCTCAGGTTTCAGCCTCATAGACACATGTCCCTGTGAGAAGTAGAGACTTTATTCAGCAGATTTCTTGTGTCATTACTACTCACTACTAACTGACACAGCATCTTCCCTCTATAAATATCTGAGGAATGGTCCCCAACAAAATCAAAGAGTAGCTGACAGCCTTTATATGCAGGTTATCTAAGCCATAATCACAGTAAACCATCTTATATTGTATTACAACAGGAAATCCAGTCATCCCTTTAGAAGTCCCTCTCTTGTGCTGATGACACTCCATGTTCTGCACAGCCCCATCAATAGCTTTTCAGGACAGATGGTGACACAGATCCCTTCTAGCTAAAGTAATAGCATTAAATTACTCATAACAGGGAACCCAGAGAAGCAGATGCACCATGATTAGCAAGAATGCCAGTTACTTAAAGGCTTCTATTAAAATAAATCTCTTGGCACAGCAGCATAGCATGGGACACAGCACATGACCTCAGCACAGCAATCATAGATGAATAATTCCCATGAATGTCATTTAACCACTGGGCAAGCCTAACCCCATTTATCATCTGCCCTTCACAACAGGAGAAAAGCAGCTAGAAACAAAGCCTTCCACTAGCAAAGGCAGGTTGGACAGTTCTTAGATCTTGCATTTCCTTTCCCAGTCAGAAATGTTCCTCCCCACCAGTTTACACAGAGTTTACATCCTGCAAAGCCTTAGTCCAGCAAACCACCTGGCACAGCTGAATGGCACCAGGTGACTCAATGCAACTTGGATGTTGTTCTAGGGGGACACAGCTCCCTAAAGGAATGATGATGGATGGCAACAGAAACCCACACAACCCGAGGAGTCTCACCACAGCTGGAGGAACGGCACTCACACCAGAATGCACAATGCTGGATGAAACAGTCAGGATGTGGCTTACTGGATCAGCTGGAGAATTACAGAAGTTAGCCTGTGTAAACTAAGCTTGGCTTGCAGTGTTTTGCTTTTGGTGAATTAGAAGAAAAAGCAGCCCCACAAACCAACTGAGAAGAACACCAAGAATATTATCCTAAACCAGAATCCTTCTCCTTGTGTCCCAGCCCAGGCTGCACACGGGCTCAGGTGCATAAGCAGGGAATCTCTGCAAAGCCAACAGCAGCACTGCAAACAGCTCAGGGGTTTAGTTTCTCCTGAAGTTGTCCTTTTTTTATTGTAACTTACTCCTTTGAGCACTGCAATGATACTGCAGAGAACAGTAAAGGTTGCCCAGTGATAATGGGTGATCCAGGCATTGTTCTAGCTTTCAAAAATAGATTATAGCTATAATCTTACCTTGTTTACCACTGATTATTGTTTACAGTACAACCTCTCAATCTAAATAAGTGAGATAGTGGTTACAAAAGGCTGAGATGCTTTAGCTTCCCACTGAAGTTCTCACATCCCCACTGCAATGCAGTTACACAGCAGCCGACTCTGAGGGCCCACGAGAGTTTTGGTTTGAGATTACTCCAATTATGGAGACTGACAGCACTTGACAGACCTATCATCCACAGATAATGAAGACACAAATCATTGTCTGGAAACAATAACCAAAAGATTTTTTTTTGTGGTGTTTTATCCTCCAGCTCTCAGTTGGAAACAGGGTATTTTGACAGTCCAGACAAATTCTTCTGGGAGAATGCATTAAAATAACACTGAACTCTTGGGATTTTTTTAGCCCACTTAGACACAGATATGCACACAAGAAGTTTCCAGCCAGCTGATGGTTTCACTTAACAATGACAGCAATGACAGCAAAGGCATCTATGTAACCACGGAACAAGAACATGACAGCAAATATCCCCAGAGGATCCCTAACATACTTGCTCATATTGTGGCAAGGGAGGTTGAGAAAACATTCCTTACAACCAATTACTATTTTTTTTATTGTTTTGGATGCTAAGGCTACCACAAATGCCAATTAAGTGTCCAGAAACAGATCTGTCCTCTGGGAACCAAAGAAAGCCTGAAGTGCCTCACGCGATGCACCAGACCACAGAAATGTCTGAAGCTGCTTAGGAAGGAGGACTCCTGCCATCACTGGACAGCTTGGAACCTGGTTTCACTAATCACACCTATTCTGTTCAGTTCTAGAAAGGAAGTACAAAGTCATAGTCAAAGTATAAAGGGTTGAGTAACAAAATTTGGGCTGGGAGAGGGACAAACTCCTTGTTTTCAATCGCTTCCATATGCCAAGGGAAAAATCCTTCCAGCTATCTCCAGCTGGACATTATTTAGGCTGAGGGATATTTCACTCTTATAACTGATTTTCCAAAGTGCTGCCTTCTTCCCATCACCCACAGCCTTCCTCGATGTGCACCTAAAACCAAAAAGCCAATGATGGAGACACTGGGAAATACCAAAAGGTCCTGGAATTAATACCTGATGTATTCTTACCACATTTTCCCAGCACAGCATTTCTGCACACGGATAACATGACCAGTGAGGATGTTCATACTCATGGGTGTATCTGCCCTGCCCTCAGGTGCCTCTTGCTGTGTATGACTCAGCTCTGGGTTCTGTTAACCACTCCTTTCTGAGCATTTGAGCTGACATCTAATTCATTACGAGCAATCTGCTTTCACTACCACCAACCTTCTGCCTGCTGATGCAGATATCTGATAGACCAGGCCCCATCCACGGGCAGGATTTACTGCAGGTAATCAAAACCCAGATCTTTGACTACAAAAACAAAGATGTTGGTTTACCCTGAAAGTACAGTAGGGCCATAATTCCCAAGTTGTTTTTTGTTGTTTTTTTCTTTTCAAAACTTATGCCAAAGACCTGAAATACTCAATAAAAACCAGATCACCAAAACCAGGGTGATACTGAAGCAAAAAGCTCTGTTCAGAGTGAACAAAGGGAACAAGAAGATGGTACTGGTCCACTCTTACGGAAGCCAAGATGCAGAACTTCCCATCACATCAAAACCAACATAATTTTATCAGTGCACAACATGTTCTAAGAGCAAACAGGAAGCTACACGAATTAAATTAAAAATAAAAATCACCTTTACTGTTATTACTGCAGGAGAGTGCTGAAGTGGAACAGCACACACAACTTCTTGCTGTCAAAGGTTTTTGTGCCCCAGTCAGAAGAGCTGAGTCCTCTCACATTAAAGTTGATGGAATCAACATGAGAGCACCATTTTGAAGAAGGAGAAAATAATCTTAAGACACAGAGCTGCTGGCAGGGCTACAATCTAGTACCCAGATCTTTCAATCCCCATTTCAGCATCCTAACCATGATGCAAGTCTTCTTTACTGGGCTTGAGTAGGGACCTTTACCAAAATCCAGAACAGTCCTAAAACAGGGAAGCTTCTCTACTCCTGTTTTGCAGTAGTCAAGCACAGCCTTAATGGTTACATTGGAAAGAAAATTTTAAGGGTAGGCAGGAGCTTACCTTTAATAATGGGAACACTGCTGCCCCAGGAATGGGTTTAATTAGTACTTTTGAGCCTGCACTTTGTAGGTACAATCAGAAACAATCCACACCAAGTCAGACTGACAGTCCTTCAACAACAAAACTGCTGCAGAACAGCAAGGGATTTGAGTTTTGCTTTTGTTACTCAAAGCAAGGCTTGCTCTACCTCATTGTGCACAGTTAAGTTAATGGGAAACCAACTCCAAGACCTCCCACCAGTAAGGCTATTCCTGCCCTTTCAGAAGTTGTGGCCACCACAGGGCCACGTGTTCACACCACGTGCACCACGTTATGCGTGCAGGCAACTTTAGACTGCAACATCTGTTTCCATGGCAATGGGGCTGCATCAGCAATCCCTGGGTTTAGTTCAGGCCATCCTCACCCAGGCTCCAGCTCTGCACACCAGCAGCACACCAGTGATGTCACCAGTATCCATGGTGCCCACAGCTGAGCTGTCCCTGTGCCCTTTGTGCTCTCACATCCTTCATGGGTGACAAGTACTTTAATCCAATTACTGCTGTTAAAAAAAAATAAAATACATGAAGGGCCAGTGTCAATACTTATTTAGGGAAGGAAGGTTAGTTTGAGTCAACAAGATAATCATCAGAACATGAGGCTTTACAATAGCACTTTGACTCTGAGGCTCGTTGCATCAAACACATAGGAATGACCTGACACTCTGGGGAAAGAGGAAAAAAATCTGTTCCTCATCAATGGTTTCATTAATAAAGGGAAAAGAGCAGCTGTTTTAAACATCTCCCTTCTAGGTTTGATCAATGGATGGGCTATGTGCAGTGCTTCATTCCATGCAGGTACCCTCCCGTCCCCAAAACACTGATGCTTCACCAGCTGAACACCCTTCTGACAGTAACCATAATGGAATTATCATCTATCTCCACAATATGGCACTGAGCAGCTGCAATTTCCAGGAAATTTCCCCTTTGGGTCCTTCCAAGCTCTGTAGGGAGCTGCCATCTGATTGCTCCAGCCTGCAGTGGGGATATCATGGAGGGGGATCTTCCCTCAAGTTTACCAAGCAAGAATTGGGATATCACCCAGGAATTGCCAGCCTGTTGTCCCGTGCTTCAATAACTGCATAACACTGCCTCCAAGGAGAAATTAGGCACACAAGGAGAAGAGAATGTCACCAGGAGGCTCTTCTTACCAGAGAGAGGCACATGAAGAGCTGCAGAAGCAAAGTTGGACGTGCAGAAGGCCTGGAGAAGGAACCGCTCTCACCCCAGCTGCATCTGCAGCTCCAGCACCCTTGGCTGCTTTTCTTGCAATGTAAAACATATTTTTTTTAAAAAAAGCCCTAAAAGTTAAAGGCAGGACAGCCTGTCAGCAGCAGAGTCGCACGAGATGGAGCAGAAACACGCACAGCATCAATTTGTACCAGTGTTGTAGGAACTGCATTATTTAGAGTCAGGGCCAGATATTAATGAAGCTGCTCGAACAAAAACAGGATATTTTGGGGACAATCAATTGTGCAGGATCATAAATAATTTACAGCATTAAGAGAACCGTTCTCATCGCCACTCATTAATCACTTCACCTTACAAAGATGCCCAGTCATACTCCTTTAGAGTCAGGGCTGGATGTGCCAGAGGCACATGAATTAGGAATCACTTGATTATGGAGATACCTCAAACTTGTTTATGCCACATGCTCAATCTTTCAAAATGTCTTCTACACTTCCAGCTCAGTATTTCATCTACTTTAAGTATTTCCTTCTGTGTCTTTAAACTGATTTTTCACTGTATTAACTATTCCACAGACATTGTGAATTACTGTCCCTGCTTTAGGGGGAGGCAAAGCGAGTTGCCCATTAGTATATTGTGAGTCAGAGACAGAATTTCAACTCGGGGTGTTTTGGATCAATTCTAATCCTCTGACTACATCCCTTAGATTTCAGGAACACAGTGCAATTGTTCATTAACAATAGGCTGTATCCTAAAGTGCCAGAGGACTGGCTTAAAGAAATCCCCATAGTTTTCTTAACACTTAATTCATTACTTGCCTTTGGGTATCTGAAAAAGTGAGAACCTAATCTCAGTCAACAGTCAGGATTTTGTCCACACATCAGAAGCCTTCTTTCATAAAAATAAAAAAAAAGAAAGAAAGAAAAAGGATTTTTGACAGCCAACAAGCTCAGTAGGATTAGCAGTGCTGCATCCTGTATTAAAACCAGAGCAAATCTGAAGTTTAAAATAACGTTTGTGTAATAAACCTTATCTCAGCTTCATTCAATTTTGTTAAGAGAAAGAGAGCACATGGGAACTGTCAAGGCAACAGAAAGTTCACTGTCCTAACATCTATCTTTTTTGGAATATGGTATGGAATCACAGACAGTGTAAAAACTGTTCCAGGATAACCAAAGCTACAAAAAGGCTTCAAAACCAGAAAAAAGGAAATGTAGAAAAGGTGTTCTCTATTTTCTGTATGGTTTCCCCAAATGAAACTTGTAGGGGTGTCACTGCCACCTGTGCAAATGAGACCCCACATCTGGTAGCACTGAATGTGCCTGTACTTACCACCTCTGTTCTCAAAGCTAAACATCTGCAAGTGTCTTATTCTCCTCTTCCACAAGGATGCAAGTTGTACGATCACAAAGAAAAGCTTATGAAAACCAGGAGAAGAAAAAAAAATATAGAAGCCACAAGTTTTTTAATGCTGCAGCACAGAAACTGGGGGGAAAAGCTTCAAATGAGGCTTTGCTTTTAGACTTGCAAGTCTTCCAGGGTTCTCTGGAGCTGTCAGCAGTGTCACCTGCTTTAAAATTAAAGCATATACGTGTCTGTCCAGATGGCCAAGGCATCTGCATGTGAAAGAAAAATAATCAGCCACCCGCTTCTTCAGTGTCCAGAGATGAAGGGTTAGTTTGCTTTCCCCCACTCAATCAATCCTTCACCATCTGCTGAGCCTGCCCGTGGCTGCCAAGTGGAGCTGAGGGTTTAAGGGACACGACTTCTGCACTGGGTATCAGGACAGGGCCTCTGGAATTACCACCACCAAGCAGGTTTTTAAGTCTGTTCTCAAAGGTGCTTCCAGAGAGCTACACGGAAATGAAGGAGAAAACAGGACAGTGCAGGGGTGTGGAGAGTGAGATGATGGACAAACCTTGGCAAAGGAGGAAAGCGATGGAAATCAGGATTCTCCATCAGCAGTCAGGACAGGTGAGTACAGTACACTGCAGATGCTTGGAATGCACTCTGATTTTTCAGGGAAGGCAATAAATGCAAAGCCCTGGAGGACTGTAGAAGAAAGGTCACGTTAACAGATGAGAGAAGCCCTAAATTCCCAGGAACAGATGGGTTATCTTTCATGGATTGCCTCAAACAGGGGCCAGAGGCCTTCCCCCGTCACAGACCCTCAAACTGATGAACAACAAAGCATTAACTTTATTAACTGGGAAGGGTGACACCACATCTTAAAATAAGTGTCATCCTCAAAAGGTAATCACTGCATCCAGAAGAATATTTTTAAGGCACGCTTTGGAGGAAGGTCACAGATACTCAGAGAAATCTGTATGGACAAAATGAGGACCAGAGTTATTTAGAGCAGACAAGTAAGCTATGCACAGTGATATAAAAATAAGTTTTAATAACAAGAGGAATTCTCTTGTCTTATGAAAGGGTCAGAAGGGCAATGGTCTCTCGGAATCTCATGGCATATGGAACCACAGTAACGAACGTTATTAAGATGATAAATGGCCTGACCTTTGGCTAATAAGATCTTGATCTTTCTGACAAATGCATTCAGATCTCGTATTCCAGGCTTTTATGAAACAGGGACTTAACGTGTGCATTGTTTCTGGAGTCAGGGGGAGGTGCACAGAAAGGAAGGTTCCCTGAACACACAAGAAAAGGATGCCAGTGTTCCAGGAAAAGATACCTGCTGAGACAAAAACATGCAGGCCTCTTAGAAGAGGAAGAACGAAGAGACCCTTTAACAAGAACTCCCTGGTGTGTAACACAGATGATCCTGCCCCTTTGTGCCCAACAGGCTTCACCTCACAGAGACTGAAACAGCCCACATGCCTTTGGCGTGATGTCTCTGAGAAGTCCCTGGCTCAAAACTTCTGCAGGAAAAAAGAAATCCCTCGAGATGGTTACAGTTGTCCCCTCCATAAATGGTTTGTGCTTCATGAAACTCATTCCAGTGCTCAACTCCAGTTCCTCTCTGCTTAGGACAGGAGGTTGCAGCTTCACCACACCAGACCACAGCTCTCCCAGTCCCAAGGACAACTCTCCAGGCCGAGTTTATCAAGAAATCTCTCACCCTTGGAAGCAGAACAGGCTTTTAAATGTGTATACAGATTTTAGGAAAAATCAAAAGAGGTACAAAGAGTGATTTCACTGTTTTGAAAAATATACCTGTTTTTTGCACAAGAATAAAACCAGGTCACAGTAGGAAGGAAGATCACTGGTTTTGAGCTCAGATATAAAAATAAGTATGTTTTAATTTGGACATCAAAAGAGACAAAAATGCAGCAATGATGCAAGAAGGCCCTGGTGCCTGTGGAAAAGCTAAAACCCAACTGCTCTGCCGCCAACACAGCAAGGGCTCCCAACCTGGAGATGCTGACAATGCTGTGTGAGAGGTTTCCCATGAAAATATGGATATTGAGAGTCTAAAATTTAATAGAGAAAAACAATTCAGTTCAGATCTGCTAGGCTTCAAGCAAGTCAAGGGTACATTAAGCCCTTGCTGTAATGTAAAATTAATTTATTTAAGGAAGAATTTAAGTGCTGCTTAAAGTACTGAAACCACTGACTGTAGATAATATTTCAGAAGCCAGTAGAAAGCAACTTATGAGACTTTTTGCTCTCTCACCTCAAATTTAAAAAAAAATCAAATTAAAAAGTAAAACAGCAGGCCACTCACCTCAGTTTTCACAGCTTTATACACCAGCCTGGAGAATTGAGGTATTACAGAGGAATTACAGAGCAACATGGGCACACACACAATGATTTATTGCACGTCTCGCCTGCCCAGTGGCGCAGAGAACCGAGAGAGATGCCGGGTTATCCACTGCACAATTTTAGTTCTCCCATCCAGTAAACACAGCAAATATGAGTACAGCGTGTTCCCATTTAATGCAAGCATCCTTTGCTACTTGGGCATGATGCTGCTTACATCAAATCTGGTGGAAATTTTTGTTAAGACTTCTAAGAAGAAGGAGGGACTGTTCTCCCTGTTCATCTCATGAAAGGAGATGATGGACCCTTCCACTGCAAAGTAAAACCCTCCATGAAAATGCCTTTGAAAAGTGAGCACGGTTTGAGTGTGAACATCCCTGCCCACATGGCTTTGAGGCACCACTTCCACCAGAAGGGTTCAGGTGAAAAAGGCCTTTTGGAAAACTTCCAGTTGGACAATGCTGAAATCTGGGAAAATTTATACCTGGACCAAAAAAACTAGGGAGTTTTATACCAAGTGGTTTGGAGTTTAGTAGGAATTTTACTCATGAGCTCAAAGTTAAACAAGTGATCAACCTCAAGTATGTGCTTGAGGCTGCTCCCCAAAACCCTTGAGGAATAACTGTGGCATCTATTACACTGCTGGAGAAGTGCTTCTTCCAGTACCTGGCTGCCTGGTGTCTCCAGCAATAACATCCCCATACTGCACACAACAAACGTCTTTGAAATGAACCTTTTGCTTTTAGGAATTGCTCCTCTCCCCAGGAACTACCTGAAATCATTCTGTTCTACATTTTGGCCAAAGATTTCTAAGAAATGCCTCTTCACCGCTGTTTTATACTGATATTTCATCTTGTTCCTCTAAGAGGGTTCAACAAACAGACCATCCTTCTCCTGTGGCCCCTTCTGGCGTTTCAGAGGGAAAATAAAAAGACAGACACGAAGCACTTTCTCATTCTCTGAAGAGGATGGAAGCCACGCTCCCCACTGCTCCCTCCCCAGGGCCTGTCTCAAAGACAAACCCTCCACTTTTAAATCACACTGAAGAAAAAGGACATTCAGCATCCCGGTCTAGGAAAAGCTCCTATTGAAACCAGCAGGAATCTTTCCACCAATTTCAGGAACAACTGAAGCAAATTGCTACCAAACTCCAAACTCTACCTTAAGTGGACTTTCTGGTTTTGTTATTGCTTTTTGCTTCTTTCAAATCTGAATTGAAATTAGTATTCTCCAGGAAAAGCACAGCTAACTTTTCCTCTTGTACTACTTGTACGAGTAACACAGTAAAGTCACTTGCTTGTCATGCACTTCTCCAGCTCCATTGGACCTTGGGCTCCAGGCAGTGTTTCCAGCTCAGCTCCCTGCTCCAGGTAAGTGGGAGGATATCAGAGACCTGACTTGCACCAGCTGTTGCACCTGATCTAAAACCAAACCTTATTTTGCTGCTTATCAATGCAGTAGAAAATCAGAGCAGGGCTGGATGGCAATTTGGAGCTGTATTTTCTCAAGTGGTTTCCTGGGCTGGTGAACTTCCCCTTGCATGAAACCTTAATGGCTTATCATGTCCTTTTGACATTCAGATATGGCCAAAATCACTGTCAAGTAACAGAGCAGAACCCAGTGTTCTGCTGTAATGAAATAAAAATAAGCAATTTAACTCCTGAAATCAAAAAGCAAATTCATCACCCTGACCAAGTCCTCCACATCTCCCAGGAGGCCCCAGAGACACTCTCCAGTTAAGGATTCATCCTCTGTTAAATCAGGTGGGCGGCTCCTCCCTAATCAAATCCCTTTCCCCTCGCTCCACTGCTCCTGACAAGTTCTGCACAGCCAATACTCTGCTGCCATCCACCAGCTCTTCATTCAAAGCAGCAGAGCCAGATTAGGAAGACAAAGTTGTTAACAAATTAATTACAATGATATTCAAAGCAGCTACAGCATCAGGAAGAGGTACAGAAAAATGTAGCCACCTAAGAAAAGTGTTTACTTGCTTATGCCAACATTAAACATTTAGGTTAAACACACAAAGACAAAATATTTGTGTCAGAAAAAGGAATTTGACCATTATTACCAGAAAACACACAACACGCATGGTTGTAACAGTCAAGTCCAAGTGCATGAATTCTTAAGAAACACAGTTGGATGGTTGAGAGAGAAATGGGGGAGTTGTGCTTTTGCTTTGGGGTCTACTTTTTTCCTTAACTCATTTCAGGTTTTAAGCCAAAGCAGATTTTTTTTAGCATCGCTTTGACAAGCAGAGTTCTCCTGCAAACTCAATATTAGATGTGTTCTTTGCTGGATGAGCATAATTAAATTTTATTTAAAGTGTGGGACAATGAAATAACACTTCAGATTCATTTCCTTTTAAAACTGCTCCTGGTTGGATTTCAAACACTGGGAGAATATGGGCACAGAGGATTTCAGTTACAAAACCCCAACATTTTAATTAACTGCTTTATTGAAGAGAGAGAACTCAACAAAAATTCCCATCAGTATTCAGAAGCCTGTTAAAAATAATCTACATTTTATGCCTAAACTGATTAGTATCTGTTTCACGGTGGTATGTAAGCACAGAAATATTACATCTAGATTTTTCCCACACTACATTCAAAATTAAGCCTTTGGTTTACTCTCTCAAATCTATATTAGAACTGTTCCTTCCCAAGAAAAGAACACAATCCTTCGGTTTGCAGCTGGAATTGGCAAGACCAGTAACCACAGCCCACCTGGGAAGCCGTGGCTGCTTCCACAGGTCGGTCAAACAAAGGCTCTCTAATTTAAGAGAAAGCAAGTCATAAACTGAAGTTCGTGAGTTTCCCTACTTCTCCTTTGCAAGCACACAGCAAACCTCAAATTTAAAATAAGGAATTCTGCAGCAAGACTCCCCCATTCCACGTGTGTCCCCATTCCAGCCTCCACTCCCCTGCATGGCCCCAGATGTCACTGACCTGTATCATGTACAGCTGGGCGATCCGATATTCCTCCACACTCATCGGAAGAGGGATCCGATATTCCTTTATGAGCATTTTGGATACAAAAATCTTTTGCCCGCTCAGAAACACAATCCAGAAGCTTTTAGCAAAGGCTCCCTAAATAAGGAAATGCATCGAGGATCCCTGAAACAGAGAAAGGGAATATAAAAGGAGAGAAGTGTTTATTTTCCATTCTTAGTGCAGAATATCCTCTTAGAAAAAAAAACCAAAAACAACAAAAAACCAAAACAACAGACAAACATTAATTTTTGTAATAGCTCTGAGCTTACCAGCAGAGAGAAGAATCCCTGGAGTGCTACCAGACCCTTGGTATCAAATGAAACAGAATCTTTGAGAAGAATTTTGATTTGCTTCAGGGGATACCATCAAAGCTATTACCCTCCTGACCTTTGCCACTGCATCACTCAGACTTTCATATGCAGCAGCATCTCCACGGAAGAGATGTGACAAAAGCTCCAAATGAATAGCCAGACCTTCTGCTGCCAGACAACAAAGTCTCTCTCCAGTGTCAGCAACACACCAGAGATGCATCCACTCAAAGGCATCAGGTTTTATCCTCTAGATTCATTTAGCAGCAAGAAAAGGCAATAATTAGACTTGCTCAGCCCTCAGTAGCACTATAACGAAGGAAGTCATTTGGATTCTAACAATAAAGACACCGGAAATGTACTTTTCTTCCCTGCTTTACTCTGAATTACTGTCTTGGTAGGATTCCTTCTCTTGCACCTCCAAACCCAGGCAAGATCTTCCTGCCGCTGGTGTCAACGCCAGGCTCATTTTTACATTCCCACTGCATGAGAATACAGTCAAACTGCAACACAAAATAATCCCATCACACCCCACCTCGAGGCAATTTAACAAAATTATTGCTGAACAATTCAGGGAATACAGCATTTACTACACCACAGAGCAAAGCAGGATATTTTCAAATATTTTCAAGACTCTCTATGGGCTGTGGATAAAGACAATAACATCATGTAAGAAACTGGGGAGGGAAAGGATGACTGGTGAGGAAAAGAGGACACCAGAAGCAAAAAGTGTCTGTTATCAGGCCAAGTCAGCCTCAGCAGGATCTGGTGACCACTCACAGCACACAAAGCATTTGCTTGGCTCCTTCTCATCACCAAAATCCACCTTTCCGCTGTGCCTGCTTAGTGGAAGTCTTCAGATAGAGCTCCTGAAGAAAAACCAGCCCCAAGCTCTACAGCTGGTGAAAAAACCCAACAGAATAAACCCAACCAATTGATCCAATGGATTAAACTGTGATGTGGGAACCAGGAAACCACACCAATATCAACAGCCCTTAGTGCCAGTCAGTGTTTGCACAACACTTCACCAACCTTTTACGAGGTTTAGAGGTTAAAACACATGCCCATGGTCACAGGGCAACTGGGGACAAACCCCAGTGTTTGTAACCCAGGTTTACTGCAACATCTCCCTGGTGGGGACATGTGGGGACACTGCCCACAGCATCCCAGCCAAGGCTTTCCTGGCCCAGGGCTGTGCCACGGTGCTCCCAGCTCGCTTCCCTTTGATTGCCACAGTTCTAATTTGGCACTAAAGCAAATCCATCCCGGACTGACTCTTCTGGGGCTGCGTCATCTAAACAATTTATTCTCAAATTCTATTCTCTGCTGCATTTCAGTGCTGTCAGAGCAATCTGTGCATGTGGAGGGGGGCACAAAAAAACTCCTTGCCATGGCGAATCCTGAAGAGAATAATTCTGGGAAGACTGTGCTTCCCAACATTGCTGTGCCTATGTGCATCCACACGCACGTGCAGGATTTCCTCCATCAAACTAATCCTCCAGAACAGGTGGAGATAATCTCATTAAGTGGGTTTTAATTAGTGTCATGGCAAAGAACAACAGTTACCACCAGAGGAGGGATATAAAGCACCAGATCTGCAATGGGACAACAAAAGAATCCCAACTTTTTGAGCTAATGGCACTGGGAGACTCAGCTACACGTCTGGAGTAGTTTGTTATGCTTTAGAGATCTTTGAAAATTAGATTTAAAAGCTTCTCCCTCTGTTCCCCAAATGCTCTGAGAGTGATTCTGCTCCACCATCAGGACATCAGTCACATCTGCCTCTGCTGCTTGCTAAAACCAGGATATTTCTATCGATTGGAAGAGATGAATAAAACAAAAAATAGAACCTAAAAAGCAATAAAATGGCAGGAAACCAGTATCAAGATGGAAAAATTGTGTTTATAATGAAGTGCCAGTCAGGTAATAATTCAGATGGCTGAGAAAGAGAAGGTTTATTTTATTACAGACTAAAAAGCCCAACATTTTGGCCCCAAGCAGGCACAGCAGCAGCCTCACAGT
The DNA here is from genome assembly GCF_001715985.3 of Manacus vitellinus. Classification (NCBI taxonomy): domain Eukaryota; kingdom Metazoa; phylum Chordata; class Aves; order Passeriformes; family Pipridae; genus Manacus; species Manacus vitellinus. The sequence continues at coordinate 3,697,096 of NW_021940379.1, forward strand.
GCCCAGCGTGTCTGGTCACAGTAGTGGCTCCTGTTCAGCTTTTACAGGAGCTGAGGATTTGCTGGGATCTTCCCCTGCAGGTTTATTCCCTGTGGTTGATGATTAAAAGCAGAGTTTGGGCTCAGCCCCCAGGTCTCTGAGCAGCAGTAGGTCCTGATGATGTGCCCATTAGAAAGATCATGCTCCCAAAAACCTCCTCCAGCAGCTGCCCACTCCAGTGGCTTCAACCAGTCCCCCTGAAGCTGGGTGGAAAACAAATCTGGAAACACACTGAGCAAGGACAAAATCTCAACCTCAAATCAAGAGGGCTAGCAGGGAAAGGCTGGGAGCAGCAGCCTGACCCTAAGGGAAGCACAGAGAACAAACCTGACTTGTCTGGTTTTTAGTTAGACTGGTGAAAAAAAAAATTCAAAGTAAGTTTGCAGTTTGGGCTGCCTTTGAACTGAAAATAATACATCCTAACCCTTCCAAGAGCAGTGGAGTCCTGGTGGCAAACCAGAAAAGACAAACACAGGTTATCACCAGGTTCAGCCTGGGGGAACACCATTCCAAGTGGGACAGAAGTGACAAAATCACCCTGAGGGCAGCAGCCTCCTTCCAAAGTCTTGGGACTTCACACACAACCAAAGTTCATCAAGGCCAAATAAAACACATAAGTTTGCCTGCAGACATGACAGAGAAAAGAGAAAGCCCTTCTGGAAGCCAGGGAGCCACCACAGCTTGGGAAGATGGGTGTCAAAACACCAGCTGCGTCCCTGGCACTTCCCCACAGCCAGGACATTGCTCCGAGCAGCCAGAGGTGTTGGAGATGCCCCACGTGCTGGGATTAGCAAGCAGCCAGTGTTTCACCACTGCATTTTGGCTGCCCAGCTGCAGGACTTTCCATGGGTTTGCCAAACAACTGGGACCAGTGGCATCCAGAGGCTGTTTGCAAACCTCAGCCTGCAGGCAGCTTCCCAGCAAGAGGAAAACAGCAGTGACGCAGGACATTTCCAGACTGGCTGCTATTCCTGCTATAGCCAAGTGGCACATTTGTACAGCCCGTTATTCAATTTATACCCAGAGCTGTAGTAACTGTGAGAACCAGGCACATAATTTTATACCTCAATTATTTTAAAATCAGGTTCTCAAAGCATCATAATTAGGCTGCAGAGTCAATATCCTGCTGCGATGAGTCAGGTCCACCTCGGAGCCATTGCTCCAGGCTGTCTGAAGGCTCAGCACAGCCTACTGCATTAACTGCTAATTTTAACAGTTTACCTCTCAACAACAAACTTCCTGAAAAAGGGCCCTTGGTTTAAAAGCAGGGGAGGACTATCAGGATCTGCAGAAGCTGAACAGATCAAGAGACCCAGCAGAATCTCTCAATTTAGCCCATGAACTTGGTGTTCACTTTGGGAGCATCAGGGCAGCCTCCCTGGTACTAAAGGAGGGAGCAGAGGACTGATGACAACTGACAGCTTGTAATTAAGGAGTAAGAATCAGTGTGTGAAGGGTGGTTAAACTGTGCCCCTGGAGTGCTGGAGGCCAAACCCCAGCCAGGCTTCCCAGGCTGGCCCTGAGGGGATGGAAACTGAGTATGACAGCAGAAATCCCAGCTCCAGGGCAGGAGAACCACTCCTAGTGTGGGTTCAGGCTACAAAAGGGCTGTTATAGCTCTCCTAATTGTCACCTCAATGACTAATTTTTGACCAGCTCACATTTTCAGTGCTCAGCTTGCTGAGCACAGGCTTTTCAGGGCTGCAGTGAGGAGCAGGAACCCACCCCATGCCATGGCTGTTATAGCCCATTTTCAACACAGAGGAAAAAGCCTGAGACTCAGAGAGCAACTATAATGAGCTTCTTCCAGTCTCATGCAGGAGGTTCATTTTACACTATTATAAAGTTAAATTAAAACCCATTATGGAGGGTCACACAGCAGCCAGGAGCAGAGGCAGGTACCAGCCTCAAGTTCTGATCACACACTGCCTGCAGAAGTTGAGAAAAACCTCCCAGATGAAAGAACAAACTCCTGAGCTCAGTACCCTTGACTCAGCTATTGAACAATTTTCCTGGTAATACTGTCCCATAACTGAGAAATGACAGATAATTAACAACCAACCATAAGAAAACCAAGCCAAACACTTAGTGGCAAAAGGATGAGCAAAGGCATTACCTGGAGACCTCACCTACCTCCCTAAAGACCTTCCTTAGGTTCTCAACATCACCTTTATCCCCCAAGAAGATGCCTCCTTGAAGAAAGGGATATCAAAGAGATGTTAGCTCTTGGTCCCAAGTGTATCAAACACTTGGACTTCGGGAAGCAACACCAGGTTTAGAAACCCAGCCACCTTCCCTCTCCTGCAGAGTTCCCTGGAGGAGGATGCAGTGCCCTCCTACGACTGGAAGCGCTGCATCCATACTGCATTTGCATTTATTTATGCCTTTAGAGGCAGCAGCATAAATGTGAAACAGATTTCTGGGGCCCAAGTCAGCAGTTTTTAACAGCAGCCTCACCTCTCACACCGTGATTAATGCGGCAGTTTCGCTCCTGGCCCAGAGCAGTTTGGCTCAGCTTTATCTACCCACAGTAGCTCTGCTGCAAAGACCATTTCCTTTATCTGCCACTCGTATCCCGCTTGTCCACAGCATCCCTGCCTCTCAGGAGTCTTTCATCAGTATCTACAGAACATGGCTGTCAAACCCTGCTCAGCCCTTACTCCAGCACATGCAGCCTGTGATCCATCACATGGACCCATAACTGTCCTGCCCATGTCCCGCTGCCATCTCATTGGGAAGGACCACAGGACAGAGAGGAACTTCTTGGTTTGTGAGTGCACAGTATCACAAACAGACCACAATTGCCTCCATGAATCCCTCACGAATGACCACCAAAGAGAAAACACAGTTTATGAGGGCTTTCCAAGATGCATAGCGAGTGCTTGTTATTTTACCATCCCCTTCTCTCCCCTCTTCTCCCAGCCCTGCCAAAGTGATCTCTCCAGTGGGGTTGTTTTAAGCCACATTTACATTGAAAGGTTAAAAAGCCCCAACATTTCTATTTAGTAGCTTTGTTGCCATCGTTATTTGCCATGACACTCATCACTACACTCAAAACTGCCTCACACACACAAGCACGTGCGATAAACTGATGAGACAGAAGAGCTTTTTGGAATTAGCCGTTCTCAGTTTTCATAGTGTGGGTCATACCTACTGACTGACAGCTAAGCAGATTTAAAAACTCATCAGGCCTTGGGGAAAAAAAAAAATAGATCAAATCTCCTTAAAAGTGCACAGTTCACATGCTCACAGCTCCAAGGCCACTGTGTCAGTAAGTGACGTTCAGTGCAGTCGTAGATCCTAATCACACATCTCATCTGTCACAGCTCCTTCAGAGAGACATTTTCATGCAGATGCTTACACAGTTGAGTTTCATGACTGAGCTTAGATCCCATCTGACAGTGAATCAGCAGCTAATGAACATGTGCCCACATCACAAAACCCCAACAGTCCTCCCAGCGCCACAGCAGCTGGAGCTGGGGAGCTCCCCGTGCCTGCTTCCATGGGCTGGCCACTGTCACACAGCCAGGGAAAAGGGAAGAGAAAAACACAACATATGTGGAAATCAGCCCTCCTCAGGTGTAAAGCTCAGGGCAAGCTCCAAAGCTCTCAAAGGCACTGCGAGGGGCTGAGGATAAACACTGCTTGGTGAGACAGGGCGAACAAGTCACATTTACAGTATTCGGTCTTTTTTCCATTATTAGATACAATTTGACGTCACTTATAGAATTTAAGAGCTCATTGTAAAGCAGACATTTATTCCAAGTGAAGGATGGAAGCAGTCCAAATGCAATACAGCGACACTGGAGCTATTAAATCTTGTTTTAGTTCACTGGGCAGCCAAACAGTGGCTCGAAGCAACCTGAGGGAGAGGGGAGAGGGGGAAGTAACACCACAGTAAAGCGTGCACACACCTACCACCTTTTCTCCTTAAATATTCTAGGATATTGTAACTGTTTCTTTGTACTTTCCATTGCTCTTACTCCTTTAACTCAGAGAGGAAAACTTGACTGCCTGCCTTCTGCGTTGTAAGTGATGCTGCGCAAAGCCAGCCAAGCCCTTTCCACGCACACACCAAGGGGATCAGGTGAAGTCCATCAGCTGAACTTTGGCTGGAAAATTAACATTTCAAGTCCTGCCATGCCTGGAGGTTACACAGTAATGAACTAATAAAGAAGCCATTAAAAGAACTAATAAGCACACTCAAGTCACAGATGAGTTCGGAGGGAAAGACAAACCAGCCTCTAATCCTTTTGCTGTACTGGGGATAAAGATGAATATTAAAAAGCACCTGACATGAAAGGTTAAACGTTTCCAAGTCATCTGCATGAAGAGAGCAGCCATAAACCCCAAAGTCCCGTGGCCTCACTGCAGAGCCAGAAGAGCTAAAGCAGCTGTGCTTTTAAAGGGGTTGCTCTTAGTCCAAGTCTCTCAGCATCACACCCTGAAGACAAGCAACAATTACACACACACATATAAATATAGATGTGTAATGTATATATATAGGCAAATATATATAAGCATACATATATATATATACACACAGGGAAACAAAAATAAAAGCAGCACTGAATGTGGTGAGTGCAGCGTGTTGGCTGAAAACAGACTGAAAATTGCTGGCAGCTCATTAAATTACTGTAAAGAAAAATCTATGCAATGCCACAGGCAAGAGCATGGTCAGGATTTTCCTTTTGCTGGTGACACGTCCTTTAGCTGAAGGGCCACTGTCACACAGGAGCAGGGAGGTGGGAGGCTGGCCAAATTTAAAAAAACAAAATAAACACATCTTATTTCCAAGGTAGCCTCCCTGGGAGGTTACTGCATTTACACTTCACAGCTCCGGGTGCTACAATCCCTCTTCCTGATGGAACTCAGGAAAGGAAGCAGAAGGGAGCTTGGTGCAGTTCCCACAGGTTGGGCAAGGCTTCACTTCTATTAAGTAGTAAAATGCCAACAACAAATCCAATCAGGCTCTTAATGTCCATGTCTAGACCGCCTCTGTTCTTTCTTTCTCTCTGTGAGCTGCTGCACTGGAAATTACACTTTTTTATTACAATGGCAAGAGCAGAAAGTCATGAAAACTCCCACTCTTTCATCTTGCCAGTCACTAAGCATGAAAATAAGAAATTGAGTTGGTGACCAGCTCACCCAGAGGGTCCCCAGGTACCCAGCAGAACACAAATCCTGCCCAGACTCATAAGACAAATGGCCTTACAGCTAAAAATCATCAGGAAACAGGACTATTTATCTTTTAAAAAAGAAAACATTATGAATGAAGAAAACCACTTCAAGCTGCAGAAACAAGGAATGTCTCCAGATTGTTTACAGACATAAAAGGCTTTTGCTGTCTAACCTCAGTTATCCTCACCACGGTTCAAGCCCCTCCCTTGTGCTGAGCTCAGGAGAGCCAGCAAATGGTTCATTAACTATGTTCTTCCTCAGTTCCTCGTTTTCATGTTCAAAGACACATGTGATGCCTCTTTTCCCTGTCTGCCTACAACCCTTCTCCCCTCAATCCACATGTGTAAGACTGGTGTGAGCCACATCATTCCTAAGGAATGAGCAGGATAATTTCAAATCTTTCCTCTGACTCCTGTTCACACCCCTCTGCACGATATTTGCCAAGAGCATAAGGCAGTTGGGGCCACTCAGTCCCAAACCCATGGCAGCTGTAATCTCACTTCCCACAGAATGGCAACCACACAACTCATTCCCCATTTTATAGCTTAATCGTGGCCCTTTACACTCATCTTTTCCAACTTACAGCCCATTTCAGACTATTTCTCGAGGTTAATTTGAATTTTTATCTCCGAATACTCACAGATCCACTAAACTTGCTTTTGAGCCACAAAAATGCAATTTTAGGATTTGAGTCGAGATTGGACAGACCCTGGATTGCTTCCTCAGTAACTCCCTACTCAAACTGAAAAGGACATCAACAGCTACTCCACTTTTTCAGTAGTTACAGTCCTGGCAGAAATAACATTTGATTACCTCGCTTCTGCAAATACCATGTGGAAAAGGAAATGAGCATTCAAAGCTGCTTTAAGAAAGACAATTTCACCAAGGAAAACACTGTGTGATTGCAAAGGCAGTGTCATAGCACCATAATACTTCACACTGGTTTCATTAGGCTGAGATTTGCCTTGCCTAAGGGCAAAGTAGGGATGAAGAAAATAAGTCCTACTCCATCAGAAGAAACTTGGAATGACACCTAAAATTCTTACATGGGAAGCGAGACAGACACGGCAGTGAGGGCCATGAAAAATGGTGCAATTGAGAGACCATTCTGCACAAGAGCAGTAAATGTTTAATGTCTCTGTTGCGTCTTTCATCCATAACAGCAACAGATTAACAAGGTTTCTGTGGCTTTGGAGTTTTGATCTTGGAAATAATTACAGTAAATATTTCATAAGCTCCTTTGAAAGTTTTGTTTCTTTTTTAATAAAGAAAAAAGAATCGCTCACCGCTCTCCGACTGCAGCAGGGTAATAAAAGTGCACAGCTAATCAATAACCACTTTCTGTTCATTATTCAGCACATTTTGGGCTGGGGTTATTTCTTCCCCTCTGCCATTTCGCATCCCACATACAGAGCGATGGTGCGTTTTTAAACCATCAGATATTACTGTTTTTGCAAATTATCCTTTATGTTAACCACAACATGGAGCATCCAGCCTCTAAATACCACCTACATCATTTAGAGGGTTCCAGGGTGTTTTCAGCTGAGCCAGCCAAGGCAGAGGAGGCCAAAGTGAATGACATGCCAGATCAGTTCTGTTTCTTCCTTAGTCTGGGTAACAAATTGCTGTGCAATTGCTGTCCCTTGTGCCTTTTTAAGAAGGGTAAAGTTTTTGTTTCAAGTCACTTGGACACTCCCAGCTCCAGGCTCCTCCCTGGGGAGCTGGTGCTGCTGCTGCTGGGACCAGACCCTTCGCTTTGCCCCGGATCCAGCTGCTGCACTGGAGTCACAGCTGCACATCCTCAACACTCAGGACCTTTGCACATGCTGCCAAACCAGGTGCAGTGGCCACCTCAGGCAATGAGAGACTCCCAGGGATACTACCAATGTTACCCACATCCCCAATTCTCACCTCCTCTGGGAAGCCCCAACACATTCACTCCTCACTCCCCCCCCCACACCCAAAGAAAACCCCACCCAAAGGACACACTGTGATCACTTAAAGTACAACTGAAGCTGGAAACTTAATCAAAGACTTGGGACGGAGAAAGGCACACGGATTAATCCATCAGACTACTCTCACTTTTCATGAGCATAAGCAGAGGAAAAGCAGCCACCACAAGAGACAGTTCTCCCTTGAAGAAAATCAAACCCTTAAGATGAGACTGGAATCAAATGGAAATCTGCCTGAGACATCAAAGCACCCACTGTCACCCCCCAAATCCCATAAAACCTTGATTTATTAGTTTAGCTAGAGACTTGGAAAAAACTCACTATTTATTGGTGCCTTTGTTGTTTTTTTTTTTTAAATAACCAAATTTTCATGGCAAAGAAATGGGAGTGGACAGTCTGTTACACACACACAGAGTGCAGGAGGCAAAGTGAACATGGACTCTGCAGTTAGACACAAGCTGGAGTGACAAAAGACAAAATATAGGATGCCCTGCCACATGGTATTGGAAGCAAAAAGAAGAGTCAAATTATATCTATACCTTCAATGCAAAAACCCTGGGAATGAAGTTTTCAAAGCATCCACAAAAGATACCTGCAAAGCATTTAAAGTGCTACAAAAAACTCCAAGCACACACATTTGGTTTCAGCTTCTTGCTACTTTTTTTTTTTCTTTTTTAATCACCTCTTCAATTCCTTCTCAAAATGTACCAACCACCTTCTGTACCACCCCAGCCATCCATCTTCGGAATTCCCACAACTCAGAGAAGAAACCTCAGGGACCTCAAGGCAGAGGACACCTGGAGCAAAGTCAATCCTAATAAAACACCTGGGTGCTGAGACAGGCTGGAGGAGGCTGATTACAGAGCCCAGAGTGCCACTGTCACTCCCAGAGGGAACCTCCTGCACCTCTGGATATTTAACTTCTGTTCAAGCTTTCCTGAACACAAAGCGTGGCGTGTTTCTACATAATATTTCTAAACCCTTCTCTAGATTAAACTCGGGGCCAGCTGTGCCCTCTTGCATTTGTTTGGTTTTCTTGACGTGCAATTTAATTATTTCCAACATTTTGCAGACTTGGTGTGAAACAAAGATGTGATAGAACAGGGAAAGGAAATGGCACCTTGGAAGGAACACGAACTCCCCCAGCCAGCCTGGACACCCCCAGCTGAACAACCACAAATCCCACCAGGGCAAGCTCCAAAAAAAGTAGTAATAAATGATGAATTTGCCACAAGCCAAGGACAGGAGCAGAGCCTAAGAGAGAAATGCAGGTACTGGCAAGAAAAGAGGAAGCAGCACTATCTGAGTCACCCAGCCTGAGCAAGCACAGAAACCCAGGAGCAGGAGAGCCTGGCTGGGCACTCCTTGCAGCAGCTCCCAGTGCTTGAGAGATGCACTAAAGCTCTGCCCCGGCCTCAGGGACAACCATCATTACCCCTCATTTGGGGGAAATTAAGATACAGAGAGAAAAATTATCTGGTCCAGCATCCAAGAGAGAATCAGTGACAGAGCAGATTCAAGAGGTTCTAAGTCCAACTTTTGCCACAAAATACTTTTTTTTGCAAATAGAGGAAGGAGTGGAGTAGCTCAAGTAAATTCAGTTGCCCTGATAACTAGCCCCATTCTGCAAGAAAAAGATGTGAAATTTCTTTTTTCCTCTTACCAACTACCTTTCAGGCTATCAGTAATTTCTGCAGAAAATAAAATAACTCCCGAAAACACCGAATTTCTCCGAGAGCCCAGAGGTTCTCTGCACAAATCCCACCCCACCTCCTGTTGCTCACAGACAAACCCTCTTCCTGCTGGAAAGCACCTGGAAGCTTCAAGAACTTTTCTGGTTTTTTGAAGTCTGGATAGGTCCAGGTTTGATTGATGCAGTAAATTGAATAAAGACTGGCTGGTAGAACTGTCACCATGCGTGGCTTCATGACACTCCATGGCTACAACCAAACATTCACCCCTCCCTCTTCTAGAAGGGCTACAGATCTTCTGTTTCTACAGTTGACAAGAAAAGAAATTACTCAAGATCAAAAGATGCTCACACCCTCACAACGGATCCTCCAAATCTCATGGAAATAATCCTTGCTGGGGATAATATTCTTAGCTGTAATTACCTTGTGCTCTGAACCCAATATTTGCATTAATATCTTGGGAATCTTAAACCAAACTCACTTTTCAGCTGTCAAATTCACAAGACAAAAGTGAAACAGAACCTTTGGCCTTTTATTCTGATCCATTTTGCTCCAGAACCCTTCCCACAGCCTCTCCCACTGCCACTGGTTTTGGAGAGCCATGATTTAGCTTCACTCAGACTCCTCTCCAGGAAACAATTCTCTTTCCTACAGAAAATTTCTGGATGTAACAAACCATTTAACAGCCATAGAGTACATATTGTGGTTTCAGCCCAACAAGGCAAGCAGAGAGCTTTCCCAAGGGCAGATTTCTCATCTTCCTTGAGGACTCGTGGTTTTATTCCTCAAATTAAATCAGATTTCAACTGCCTTCTCCAACTACAAATTCAACTTTACAAGTAAATAAGGGTGTCATGAAACACACGCCATGTCATTCTGCACATATGGGTCAAAAGAAAGCAATTCAATGTAAATCAAAACAAAAGAAACAAAATCTGTTTCCTGACCCTCTGAAGCCTGTTCAAATAAACTTTTTTCCTCCATTCCCCAACAAATACCTGAATTGTTTTAAGGGTGTTCTTTTTTGAAGTGTCCCTTATAAGAAAGTGCTAAAAAAGAAAGTTCATAAAGGGTTGTGGCACAACATTTTTATTTCATTCGATGCACCATAGGATGGAAACCTTGTTCCAGCCTGGCACCAGCTGAGGGAGCAAAGCCCAGAGCAGAGAGTGTCAAACTCCATCAGTTCAGATTTCAGGGACTGAGTGGAGCAGTTCCCTGGCCTGGCTTTCCAGTTCTCGTTATGGCCTGGCCAGTTGTTTCACACCTTGGGAATTCCTCCATGGCCACTGATCCAGCTCTCCCTGTCAGCTGCTGGGTGCCAGGAGCTCTGCACAGCCCCACATGCCCTTCGTTAAAGGGCATTACAGCTGTATTTATATCTGACATAAATCTGCTTTGTAAACAGTGACCTGATTCAGGACCGGGACTTTCTTAGACGGCCACAAGCACACGTGTCTGATGGCCCTGACCCACAGCACCAGACCTGCCTGACCACCAGAGGAGATGCTGCTCTCAAAGCCTCTGGAAATGGCAGGTGGAAAGTGAAAACCACCAAAAGCTGGAGGTTTTGGCATATCCACAAAATCCAACAGTGCCTTCCAGATAGAGGAGCCAAAGGGCTCCAACATTTCAACTTGATCACAACGTGGCATGAAGAAAAGGAGAATTAGTCTGGGTAATAAAAGTTACCTGCAGTCTACAAGCAAAGCAAGTGTCTGAGGGACAGCAAAGTTTGGATAGTTTACTCCAAAATTCCCTGCAAATTCTGGCTCAAAGTCAAAACAATCAGTAGCTGAACCGAAAATAATATCCAAGTTCTCACTCTGCAGGCACCAGAGCCTGTTTTCTCATCTCATTTCTATTCTTCTATTTGCTGCCAATTCAAAGCACAAGGACAAAAAAAAATAAAAAAAAAATTCAGCCAATTAGACTTGTTCTTAGAAGTATTAAGCCCTTCTATATGAAGTTAGTGCTATCCACTGAGCCCATAAATTGCTGCTAAAGTACATAGGAAGCAGTCATGACATAACCCCAATTAATTCTGAACCAGGTCACTACAGTCTAAGAAGTGTTTTTGAAAATGTTAATTAATTTCTAAAAGAATGTATTAGAGGGGGTTCTCAATTAAAATAAGACTTTGAGGAGACAAGCTAGAGGAGGATTGTCCATTTTATTAAAACAGCAATTTAACAGCTATTCAATATGTAATAACTTCTCATTAAAAATCAACCCTCCCCCTTTTCCAGCAGATTAGCCACCCATTTGTCAGACACAATACAGCTTCATTAGCCTAAAACTTCAATTTCTGCTCTTCAACAGATTTGCTTTTATTTTGCTTCTGTCAGTAAGCAAAAATCCTGACTGACAGCAAAGTCCAGAAATCAATAACACAAATAGGGTCTTAGTATTTTGATGCAGCATTCCCAGTAATTCCAGCTGTGACAGCACATTCAGCCAACTGCTGCCAGGAGCCAGGTAGGAAACCCTGGGATCTACTTGAGCAAGGCTGCCCAAACACAAGGCCCAAACAAACATCCATGAGCTGTACCTTGTCTGGAGCAGCCCACAAATTGTTCCTTTTTTCCACCCCAGGACTACCAAGCAGCACCTGGATATCACTCCAAGGACTACCTGGCCCACCTGGAAGTGCAGGGTGTTGTTGAAAAGATTACATAAAGCAATTTCCAGTACTGGTTCCCAGTACAATCTTGAGTTTTCAGTTTAAGCTTTGTCATCACACATGTAAGACACAGGTAGACACGTTGTTCTGGATGGAGATGTTCAACCTGTGCTGAGGCTCCACAGACCTGACCAGGAGCAGGTGGGAGCTTGGGCAGGACAGCAGGGACAGGTCCTGGGGCTGGGAACCAGCAACATGCAACCCTCAACACCCCTGAGAAAATGTACATCAGATCTTATGAACACAGAGAGGAGAGATGCTGAAACTCCTGAAAGGGCAACCCTAAAATAAGTAGATAAATAAAACAAGTAGAGCCCTCTGACTCCAAGAGGGAAGTTTGAGCACTACTGAGTGGAGAAGGCACCCCATGAAAGCAGAAAGGCAGCTCCATGTTTGCCTCATTGCTGCAACCTCAGAGCTCATCTCACATTGAATCTGCATGGATTTCACTGCAGAATCAGAGCTCTAGGAAGTCCATATTAAAAGATAATAGAAGCTGAAAGAGGTTACAACTAAGGCTAACACTACCCAAAATCTACAGCAAAAACATTCCAGTCTAACATTGATCTGCAAGGACCATTCAAGCTCCTCCTAAGACAGTAACAGCCACATGCACAGCCTTCAAGAAGAAGGGACACCTTTCCTCCAGCTCCTGGTGCTGCAACCTTGGGGAATGAATCCAGGCATCAGCAGAAGGGGAAGTTCAGGATTGGTTTCCAGGAGAATATTTATCATGTCACGTGAGACCAACATTTTTAGCCAAGTTGGGAGAAAATAGACAAGCTGCAAAGCTGCCCTAAAAATACCAGTCACGATAATTACAAGGGAGAAATGCAAAGCATAAGCAATGGCAGCACTAACAATCCCGACTTTTAGTGATGACCTGTATTTTTTTTTAATTACACAGACCACTTCTAGAAGTTTGTCTCAGTCATTCAGGTGTGCAATTTCTGTGTTGAGTGTTTTTTTTAAAAAAGAAAAGGCATCAATTATGTAAATCCAGGGCTTAATCCTCTCTGTTCTCCCAGGAAAACACAAGCTTTTGCCAAGACTAGCTGTCCCTCCTTCCTCAGGACTGCACTACTCAGCTTCAGCATTTTTAATAAAATTGATAAAGATCAAAGCCACGTGCTGGTGGCAGTGGCTCTTCCCAAGGCACGAGCCAGAACATAAACCAGCTCCAGCTCGATGAGTAACTGCAGGGCTTGCAGCAGTCAACAGTTGTAGTAGAAAACTTATTTTTGTCACCAGAATCAGCAAGGGTGACTCACAACAAGCTCAGGGAGCCTCGTTGATGAGTTTCATTGTTATTCAGTCACTTTTCACCCTTAATTTTCAAAAATACCCTGAGTGACAATAATGGCAATAAGACTATAATAGCCATAATTAGCTAAAGGGAGAGAAAACTTCCAAGTTCCAAACTAAGCAGAATTGCTACTTCTAAAACTGCAGCAGAAACGAGAGATGCAGTCGATCCCTGCTGATCACTAAAATTAGAAGAGAAAAGTCTATGGAAATTGGCCATTCTCTTCTGCAGATTCAGCAACAAGATCCAGACAGCCCCATCAGGAGACAGAACAAGAGCAAGGGCTGTTCAGAGCCTCGGCTTGGAGGATGATTTACTGCTAAATACATCAGAAGCATCTCCCACTGACAAAACAAACAGTATCAAAACCAAGAAAATCGTTGCCTTCTCAAGCACAGGTTAATGCATTTTTTCCTAGCGATGATAAAGAGGACAAAAGGACAATGGCAAGCTTTGAAAATGATGGCTCAGTAATTACATTTTGGAAAGCTTTCCTTGCATTTTACACCACTGAAGCCACTCCCAAAGCACCAGCAACACTGAGAAGTCAATGTGAAACTCGCTCTGTTGACTTGGTGAATGCAAGGAGTGATGCAGAGGAGTGAACTTGTTAAGCCAGAGGTCAAATTTAGGACAACCACTCACTACTGCTCTTCAAAACACCAAAGTTGGCTGAAATCTTTATTTAGGACTAATGTCCAGCAGCTTTCCTCTGAACAGGGAATCACATGGAAGCTATTTTCTTTGTGGAGTTTATTTTGAGCTGGAAATATTTTCCACTTCCACAGACAGGCAGGACTAACTACACCATGTTACAGAATAATGACTGAATTTTTGAAGCCTGTCATGGGGGAAAGTAGAGAAAGCTGCATTTTCCTCCTTACAGTGTTTATTCCTGCAAAAGTTTACTCTCTCAAAATAAGGTCATGTGCTCCTTTAGCACAAAAGGACCTACCTAACAGGTTCTGTCCCATCCATCATCCCAGGCAAGAGGAGATAATCAGATTAGCCAAGCAGTTACAAATTGGTCATATCTGAAGGAGAAGGAAGTCATTTTCTCATATTCCTCTCCCTGGCAATCACCCCCAAGATTTTCAAAACAGCTCTGTCAGCCTCCCAAACACTTCCCAGTACTGAGCTCCTCTGGGATTCAGAGGCAAACTTCTCTGGAAGCCCTGGGTTATCTTGTCACATTTACTGGAGAAAATGGTTTGCTAAGAGGATGTGGTAAAAGCCTGCATTAATACCTGCAGCTTTATCCACACCTCCAGCCATGTTCTCCAAGAGCATTTTTGGGATTGGCTACAAAAACCCTCCTGGGAGAGGCTCTTCCACTCTCTTCACCCAAACCAACACGTGCTGGGGGCAGCACAAGGGGAGATCCCAGGCCAAGGACAAAGCAGATGATTTACTGTGTTCCTGTAGCATCTTTCACCTCAAGTGGCCCAACATCTTACTTCTGAAATGCTGCCAGACCAAGGGCAATGGGAGCTCCAGGAAGAAAGGTATAGAGCATAAGGAGGTTTTAAAAGTCCCACATGAAAGAACAGAGTGACTGAAAAGTGGTATTTACACCAAAGGCAACTGTCTCCAAAACCCTTTTTTAGGGTTTGGGGTGCCCTAGGACCAAAGCCTAAGTTATCACTTAAGTTCTGAAAGTGGAAGAGGATTAGGTAACTAGATTCCTTTACACCTTTAGAGTTCGGTTCTTACACCCAAAGACACTCCCACCACCTACACTGGACAGTCTTTGGAAGAAGCTCCCTGAGCCAGTAGAGCAGATGAACACAAAGTTTGGTAACAGCAAGCACAACCCTCTTACAGCTCCTCAGCTGTGAAGGTGACTGACAGTATTTCCAGCTCAAAAGCACAGAACCACCAGCTAGACAATATTTTTCTGTGAATGGCAAACTGCTGTTTGCTGGAACACAAGGTGCCTCTTTTCCCCCCTAAGACACCACTAATCCTGTATGCAGGGCTAAAATACCTCTGCTGCCCAGCCTGGTGTCGTCAGTGTTGAGAAACACTGGAAACCAGAGTGCTCTGATTCACACTAAGGACAGCTGAAAGAAATGTCAGCAGTTTTTATTTTTAAATGCATGGAGCTCTGTGAGCAGGGCCAGGAACATTCCCAGTTCCCTCTGATGTTTTAGCACTTTAGTACAAATTCTTCTGAAAAAGGTGGTAGACAAACGTTCACTCAATAATGCCCTTCTTGGGGTCAGTCACAGAAGCCCCTCTACTCCTTCAGTCCCCAAACCAACTTTCCCACCCCTGGGACTGCTCCCATCTTGCACCACATCCCAAGGGACTGGGGATGGTAAGGTCCATCCTCAAGCCTGTCTGGAAACACCAGTTTCTGCAGCTTTTTGGCTCAATCTTCTCACCTTCAGAGGATGGAGAAGTCATCTCTGGTTGCCATTCCTGTAACTGGCACCCCAGTTCATGTCAAACACCCTCTGCCCTGTCCTGAGGCGCAAGATTAGCACAAGTTAAGCAATCCAGAGAGTGACTGTGCTGCAGTCAGGAGGGTCACACACATCACCAAACTCATGACATTCCCATAGAAACTACAGTGGGAAAGTGAAGGCCTCAAAAAGCTGACAAGATAAAATACAAATGGTGAAATGAGTAACTCTGCTGAAAAAAATCTACTTGTGGAAGAAGTTCCTTCCCAGTTCTCCAGCAGCTCAGAGGTAACACAAGTAACACCAAACTGACAGCAATAAAGCTTTTTTCCCCAGATCCCTCAGGCTGCCTGATGGGAATAACCACACATTCCCAGTGGTGATATTTCAGAAGACAAAGCTGTTGGACATTACAAGTAACTTTCTTCTCTGTTTACTTACAGGGGTGTTCTGATGGTTTCTGTCACTAAACACTACGGAACTTTTCCTTTGAGTGGCTAAAGCCTTTCAGAACATACATTTTCCTCATTACCAGGATCAATTAAGCAAATAAATATTGGAATGTGCAAGAAAAGCAAGTTATTCTTTCAGTTAAACAAACCTTCCTGTTGAGAAAAAACACTCAACAAGAAAACTACATTACTAACAAGAGCACACAAATTCAACTCTGAGCTGTGCTCCCAGCACACACACACAAAAAAGAGTTAAATGTTCCATTACATCCTCCCAGACAAGTGTTTTTGTGTGACATCAAAGAAAGGAAAAGAGATGAATAAAAAATAAGCCAAGAATGGTAAGCAATGACTTTTAAATCACTTGGGATGCTCTGCTCTTGCTCTGGAAAACTAGTGATATTCCAGTGCTTGGCAGGAGCAGGACAGCTCTACCCAGAGAGATGCAAACATGCATGGAAGGAGGTTGGTTGTTACAAACTGAATCATTCAGTGAGATGCCTGATCCACCCCCAAACCCCTGCCAGACAGAGGAATAACATCTACAGCCTGCCTGGTGCTGAGCTCCACTGACTGCACACCACAGAGCCCTTCCAGGAGGGCCAAGCCAAAATCCAGGAGGTTTGGAAGTGAATCTGGACATGAACACTCTTCAAAAGGTCAGAGATGTTTGGTTCAGGCTCATTAGCTCAAAGAACAACACATTTTAGTGTGACTGTCACCAGGACTGTGCAGAAATTCCCGGGACAAGCATCGTCTCCACGCACCTGCACACCAGGACACGCAGCTGCCGGTGCCTGCGGTGCTGAGACACTGCTCAAATCAACACCCCCTGCTCCAGGCACACTTAAATCACGTGGAAATTACACACCACTGCACCTCTGCTGTTCCCTCTGTTCAGCTCATCCAAGTCTCCATCCCAGCAGTCATTAAATGGGGAGTTACAGGAGCAGGAATGTAACCCGTGCTTCTCACTCCCCTGCTCCGGTTGGGATGTTACGAGCCCAACTTCCTTGTTTTTACCTTTGGAAAACCACCAGCAGCATCCTTCATGAGGAGCACATGACTTTCTGCTTAGGGGAAAAAAAACCTCGCATGATTGTTTTTCAGGTCTTGAAAAATACTTTAGTCTGATGGATTTTTTTTTCTGGAATTAGTTTCTAAATATAAACTCCACCTACTACGCCATCAAAAACAGATCTAAAGACACTAACAAGTCAATACATTAAATGGTTTATCCTGTTAGTGGTTTTACAGCTACTCAATAAAGAGTTCTGGTAACTGTATATGCTTATTATTGTAAAAGAGTCTTCAAAAAAAAATACAATCTGTAATAGCACAACCTTTCCCTTCAGCTGCATAAAAACTTCTGTGCTCCAATCAATTGCATCAGGAGCAAGAAACTAAAAAAAGATCAGCAGAAATCACAAAACACAGTAAATTACATTCTGAAAACAGCTCTACTGCCACCATATTTTATAGAAATTCTATTTAAAATTCACACGTGGAAAAAAATTAGATATACACCAAAAAAAAGCAAATCTGGACAGGAGGTAGAGCAAATGAGCTGTGTTCTCTGAGACAAGTGGGATAAGAAAAGCAGAGTGTTAGGCTAGAATCTGACCTTTAAGGGTCAGTCACATTTTCCATGTGCTGCTAAATATCTCTTGCAAACAGGGGTGGGGGGGAGGAGGGGGTAGAGAGAGAATCAATTCATAAAAAAACCTGTCAGCATTTCCATGAAGTAACCAGTGAGAAATTCTTATTTTACAAAACAGAGCAAACCTCCCGTTGCTTATCTGGACAAGAAGAAAGTTTAGCATCACCCTACCAATATTTTGGTGTTTGAAGGTTTTACACATCATCTCAGAGTCTGAAAACAGACAGGCACTGCCATCCCACTGAATAACAAATATTCCTCCCTCTCCCAATCCAGAGGCACCGAAGGGCATCCCAGCAGTTGAGTTTGCAGAGCACCAGAGGAGCATAAGTGTTTCTTTATCCAGTAAAAACAAAATGCAAAACAAAGCTACAAATATAAACTCAACCTGGCCTGTGAGCCCTCTGCTTAGGGAACAAGTTATTTGCTCTTAAGCTTTACTGATCTTCCTAAACAACGACTCATTAACAGATGCTGACACATGGAATCAAAGTTGCTGCCACCTTATTCCCTGGACGCAAGAGCCACAGGCTTGTTCCACAGAGCTCCCACCCTTCCAGCATCTCCACCCAGTGAGGAACTCAAAATTTATCAAGAATATCTGCTCATTAGGATTCTACATTAAACCACCACCAACAAAAAAATTAGATAAATTTACTACAGCTTAGGAAAAGAAAAAGATTTTAAAAAAAGGAACAAACCTCTCTGCTTTTCCTGCCTGCACCTTTCACAAAAGCTTGGAACCTCTGCAGGAACTGCCTCACCAACACATCCCAGGGTTTACTTACTGTTTATTCCCAGGCAAATTTCAAGCCACCACCCTTTTCCAGAGCTGGCTGAGAAGGTGACCCTGTGCCTGCCCACCTTCAGCTGCGTTCCCAAGCAATCCCAAGTGTTCCCAGGCTCCAAGTCCTGTGAAAGGTGCCAGTCACCGGCCCTCCTCCTCCACAAATGCTGCTTATCTCACCTACAGCAAAGATTTCCTTCTTTTCTGCTCTAAGGCTACTTCCAATCAGAGGCAGGAAGATGAAAGGAAAGCAGATCCAGCAGCATGGTTGGAAGTAGAAGTAATTAGGATGTTGGAAACCAAATCAAAACAGAAGATACAGCTTTTAAGGAGTCCCCCTCTATTAATCTCAGCCTGAGAGGGTGATAAAAATGTTTCTATTCCAATTATGATCTTTGAAGAAAAAACCACAG
Organism: Manacus vitellinus; assembly: GCF_001715985.3. Classification (NCBI taxonomy): domain Eukaryota; kingdom Metazoa; phylum Chordata; class Aves; order Passeriformes; family Pipridae; genus Manacus; species Manacus vitellinus. The sequence continues at coordinate 3,715,668 of NW_021940379.1, forward strand.
TATTTGGTACAGGGAAAAAAATAACTCTCAAACTGAACAACTAATCAGTACTCCCATTTATTCCCATTTCCTCAGCTATGCCAGGTGAGATTACCTCCATTGCATGTTTCCCTGCACAGCTCAAAAATCAGAAATATCCCTAATCTAAATCTAAAAGAGGGATTTGAGCCAAGTGATGCTCCCCATGAAGAGCAAATACAGCAATACTGTCATTCTCTTTGAAAAGCTGTCAGTTTAGGGCCGTTTTTTTCCAGGGATTTTTTATTTGAGGGTACACTTTTTTCTTTTTACCTTTCTGCCAGCTTCCCTAGAAGAAAACAAAACAAGCCTCTATGACTAATCCTTAGCTTTGCCAGCTGACAAGAACCACTGCATTACCACAGCACATTTAAAATAAAAAGTAAATTACAATTTCTCTTTGGGGGAGGGGAAAATGGGAAGCATTCACTGGTCCTCTGCCTTCCCCTCATCCCTGAGGGTGCATCGCCCTGCACCGACATCCCTAATGATCCACGGCTGGTGCTGCTCCCTTTGCTTCAGGGAGGCCTCCATGGGTTGGTGATGCACTGATGGGGCAGAAAAAACACATCAGGACAGAGGGAGAAGTGTCTCTTCCACACAGAACCAGTGTGAGAAGTTGCCATGGAGAAAAGGGAACTTGAGGTACCCGGTGCCGAGAGACGCCACAGCAAAGCCAGAGGGAATATGGAAGCAAATGGATTTAAGTGCTCCCACAAACCTGAAGCTTCCAGACAAGAAATTACCAGTAATTACTAATAATATAATTTTCATGCAGCACTCATCAGCATGAACCAGGTCTGTCCTCACAACAAAGAGGAACAACAAAAGCCACAAACAGTTACTGAATTAGTTTATTAAGATCTCTGGGATTTTTTTGAACCTCCATAACCATCAAAATTGGTCTGAATGTACAAACACTATTACAAAAAAAAGGTCCAGATGTTTTCTGGACACAGCAACATCACAGTGCAGAGAGCACGCACTGAGGAAGGTCTCCCAAGGGAATGAAGGCAGTTCCCTTGGAGTCACTGCCCGTCCTGCAATGCTGCCCCTTTGCAGGAAGGATCACTGTGCAGGAGGAATTTTGGAAGCTGTCAAACATTCCAGTGTCAAACACGCTTCTCTTTAAAAGAGAATTTACCAAACAGCAGGGGTAGCTCAGCAGACTGTCCAGATCACAGCTCACACAAAAAATCCCCAAAAAAAATTAACAGCACAGTTAAGAGGTGCCAACTGAGAGCCCAAACACTGAGCTGATTTTCATCCTGTGCCTGTCTCTATTGCCATCAAATTACAGCCCTGTAAGGCAGACATCCCAACCACCACAACCAGATGCTCTCCTTGTTTAGAGCCAGGCAGAGGCAACACACCACCTATGGACCAAAGCAGATCTGTCCATGCTAAAAATTTAACGTCCAAGATGGAAAGATCAGAAGGCCTCCAGTGTTGGGGAAGATGGTCCTGAAGAGAGGTGCAGCAGGACAGAGGAGACTTGATCCAGCTCTGCAGAGCCCTTCCCACTGCATCCTGCCAGGAGCTGGGGCACCAGGACAGGACAGAAGCCCTTTGGAGGCCGCTGTCCCAGATGGCAGGAGCAGAGCCACACCAGGACACGGCTCATTCCACAGACATTTTTAGCAGGGAGAAGGAAAGAGCGTGGTGGCCGCCCTGTGTTACTGCACCCACTCAGCTCCCAGGACTTCCACCTCTATAATGACATGGTTCCTGGAAGAGCACTTCTAACTGAATTAGAGGACATCTCGTGAGCACGCCCTTGGCAGCACAATGCCCATGATGTGGAAAGACTCCTGACTGCACGATCCAGGCCCTCCCTAATTCAGTTACATGCCCTTTTTAGCAGAGGTGAGAGGCAGGTGTTTTAAAAGCACCCTGCTCTTCAGTTTGTTTTGTGTTTGAGTTTTTTTAATTTTTTTCTTTGTTCCTCCCTCATTTCCTTTAAATAGTAAAACAAATGGCTGTTCTTTCTCTTGTACCAATATTGGTTGTGCTGCTGAGAAAGCTCTTGTAGCAGAGCCATACCCAACTCAATTAAAGATGAAGCATGGACTAGGTTTTCTTTTGAGCATAAAGGACAGAGACTCTCAAGAAGCTTCACCCTCCACTAACCAGGTTTGGCATTGCCCAGACACGCTTGCTTAAGGAATTTTTATGCAGTGGAAGAAGAGATTTTCTACAGCGATGAATACTTTATACAGTTGTCCAAATTAAAATACCCATTTGACAGGAGATTCAGCCCTTCCTTGGAATCATTCATGCTCTGAACCATGCCCTTAAAAGGAGAGTCAGTTATTCTTTTGCATTTAAAAAAGCTGTGTTAAACTGTTTGTTTCTGATGGAACAGGGAGACAGACACCAGGAGGAAACAAGCTGTGTCTGAAGAGCAGAATTCCTGGCAGATGGGTCAAGAGCAGCAGTTGTGTTCACAGAAAACACACACATCTTTACATACTTGGGACTGCCATGTGGAAAACATCACAAGAGACAGTTTACAGCAAAGGGAAAAGGGACCATTTTTGACAACAGGTGCCACGATACTGCTCTCCTGAGCCTCTCCAGTGGATGCTGCAGATGGATGTCTCATCGGGCAGGGAAAAGGTCAACATTAATAATGAAGCTGTACCAGTTCGTGACAGTCCCAGAAATACCACGTAGAGATAATCATCTTTACTGCAGTGTGATCAGCACATGCATGAGAACAGCCCTCACCTGCCTGAGACCACACTGAGCCACCACTGCTCCCAACTTCCCTGGTAGCAGCATCCCTGTGCTGTGCTCCCTGTACACATCAGGAGCACATTCCCCCCATTACCTACACAAGGGATAAGAACAAAAAAGTAACATGTTCTGGCCTCTATCCTTGATGTGAAGCAGGTGCCCAGAACAGGGGGGACCAAGGAAGACTAAACCTGAGCAGTCAGAGCCCAGTAAGACTAAAATCAGAGTTCATGCTTCATATACAAATGACCTGGTTTTACAGTGCTCATTACCCACCACTTTGTGCAGCAAAGTCAAAAAGCAGCTCCACAGCTTCTCTGCAAGTCAGCCAGGAAAAGGGCTGCTGGATTTACTAAACTGTGTCACGGAAAGAGCTACAGATGCCTTATCATTGCTGAAATGTTACAGAGATAAGGGCTGCGTGTTGGCCACCCCCTGAAAACGCAGCTAAGGGCACTTTTATGCTTATTCTGCACTGAAAGCAATGTATTAAATCTTTCATGCTTACAGAAGTTCCAGACACCCAGCAGAAAATGAACATCAACATTACCACCACATACTTTGAACTGCCCTGGCCTCAGCAGCCTCTTCTTTCAAGATGCTGCAAGCGGATTTTTTTCCCCAGGTAGGGCCAGGGAGACCCAGAAATTGTTACACGCAGAACAAGTAATGAGTTTACCAAATCCCTTATGGCAGTTTCACTTAAAAGGCTGCCCCAAACATACCAGGTAGTAACAGTAATTAAATAAGCAACAACATTTGCTCCCAGGATTTTTCCCACTGAAGGGCTGGAAAGCACTTGAAGCCTTTGTGAGGCAACTGTGTAGGTGCAGCTTTGCCCTCTCCTCCTGGTGAGGACAGAGAGGCAGTTCTCCATTTCCACAGGAGCACTACACAGGTTAACAAGCCCTCTTGTTTTCTCCCTTATAGCTCAGGGATACAGGGGAACATGAAGTGTGATAGGAACATCTGGTGAACACACACGGGAGGGCTGCAATAAGAGGAGGAAGAGCATTAGAGATAATTGTGTCAAAGACAGAACCAGTACTACAGGCTTTTTGCAAATGAGTGCACTAAGCATTACCCTGAAAAATCAGCCTGCTGTAGAGAAGAAAGTACAGCAGCAGTAGCAGGATAACTCAGTCAGCAGCACTGAACAGGCTGTCCAGAGAAATCGTGGATGCCCCATCCCTGGAAGTGTTCCAGGCCAGGCTGTATGGGGCTTGGAGCAACCTGTGGAAGGTGTCAAGGAGGATGGAACTGGATGATCTCTAAGGTCCCTTGCAACCCAGGCCATTCTATGATTCTGTGATTGTAAAGGAAAATAAATCACTGTTTCTGTTGCAGGTGACCCCAGCACCATTTCAAAAAACTACCCTACTGAAAGCACCTCTTCAGCCTGGTAAGATCAGCAGAATTTGGGAGGAGATCACCTCTGGGTGCCCAGCTGAACTTGACTGCAATAAAAATATACCCTTACCATCAGTGGGGCCAGCAACCAAAGGGCTGACAAGCAGGAAAGCTGTTCCCTTCATCACATATTCAACAGGGTCATCTCCTCCTGATTGTTATTCCCAGGACTCGGTCCTTCAACTATTTGCTATTTATGCACATTGTTAATCTGAGCACTCCTTGTACTTGTGAGCATTCCCCAGCCTACAGATAGGACTGGCCCTATTCATAAATAGCAGAGCTCCAACAGAGAAAGATCCCAGCATTAGCCAGAGCTATTGAGAGAAGGGAAATTAGACAGCAGGTACAGGGAGAAAACCTGAGTGTGTGTGTTACATATTTAAATGACACCCACATTTCCTCAAAGCCTCATTGGGTTTTGCAGAGTCTGGGGGGGGGTCCTTGGGTGTTTTTTCATTTGAAAGTTGCAGTTGCAAAGGTAAAATTCTTACAAAAAAGATCAAGCAGCTGTTTCTGTCACAGTGGGAGTGAAAGAGGGTAGGGAGAGGATGAATACTATATGATTAATATCGAAGCTTACTGTGGAACAACAAGAAAGTCTAGGGCTAAAAGGAGAGGAAAGTCAACCTAGGAGAAAAAAAACCCCAGAGAACCACAGAAACACACAATCAAGTTTAGATACTTTATATATTGTCACAGAGGACAGATTGCCCAGAAGAAAGTCCCAGAGCTGAGGAGGGACCCGTGCAGAGTGCGATGTGCTCACACCGAGGAGCGATGCTCCAACAGAAACATGAGGGGGTTCACACTTCCTCCACACCTGCTCCTGGTTGGAGGCTGGAAAACACATGGCTCCTGCTAATAAATCCCCTAATTTATTAAGATAACTTCTCAGCATAGAAAAAAAAAAAAAAAGCCATACCCACTGGAAACCACACTCAGTGAACTCAGCATGTAATGAATACAAAGCCAACTCAAGAAATTTATGTTCATTTCTTACCTCATTAACTGAACTACAAACCAGCATATTTTTCTTCTTCCCCTCCCCATAACTGACATACTGCATTACAGCTTCACTGCTGTTCCAAGGATTTCTCCCCCACCTCAGTCCAAGAATTAACTTGTCCCTTTAAGCCCCAACATGTGAAACCATGCATAGACAGAGCTTTCCTGAACTTGAGATTACAAATTCTAGCTGGGCAGCACAATCCTGTTTTGCGCTGCTTCAGGAGAAAAAACGAGTAAAAACCAAACACCAAACCTTTAGAGAAACCCATTTTTTGCTCCATCGAACACTTGGACTAAAATCAGCTTTGCACAGCCAGGCTTTGGCAATCCCCCCTCTCTTGGTGGAAGCCAACTTATCCACCTGCACTGCACCACAGGCACTTTTCTTCCAAAGGCACCCACTCCCCATTTTTATCCTCTGCTTGTACATGGCCATGACAACCTCTCTTCAGGCTAAAAAATGCATTAAATAGTTACAGGTTGAAGAACATGCAGTAACAGCAAAACAAAGCTAGCATTTCTGACATTATTGTGCTGGTGAGTCATCGATTAATTCTTGTTTGTCAGCTCCTATAAGGGCCAAGATCCTCAAAGGCAGCTGAGGCCAACTGAGATGGCAGCCAGGCTTGGGCCCAGATGCCCAGAGCCAAAATGCCTTTTCCCCCTTTAACTGTTGGCTGCCAACAAAAGCAGGAAGGGATCAGAGAGGAATTTTAAGTGACAACATCCTCCCCTCCAGCCTCTCTCCCAACTGCAAACGCCAGCAATATTTTAGCCAAGCCCAACTCTGCCCAGCAGTTCTGTCCCTCCAGGGGAGTGGCTCTTCCATCATGAAAACCCAAGGTTTAGTTTCTGTCCCTGGTGCAGTTTTACTCCAGACTCCAGCCAGGAGCCCCCTCTGCAGGTGGCAGGTCTGACAGATGCCCAGACCCCACATAACAACAGCAGTGGATCAAAAAGCACCATCACACCAACATGGAACACACCAGTGATAGGAACATGACTTGCTTCAAGCTGAGGCAGTAGTAGTTCAGGGAATTTGTTTGCATGGTTTGTCCTTCATTAAGATCCTATTGGCTGGGATGCAGAGGGGAAAATCAGAGATGTATTTGTACTAATGGTTGGGACCACATAATAATTTGCAGTCTCTGTGCCCGAGGCTCACACGTATTGAACACTTGCTTTATTTCCTTTATTCTTACTTGTCAGTTTTTCTTTCTTACAGCAACCCACTGTGCCTTTCATATACTTTTACCTTCTCCCCTGCCATGAGCTCTGTTTGAACAAAGTTTTGCAGAACAGAAAAGATCTGTCCCCTGCTGGAACCAGCCAGACCTGACTTTTTGCCTAAGGAAACAGCCCTCATATATAATAGTGACCCTCCACAGCTCAGAGCTCCAATAGCTGGTGATCGATAACACAAAAAACCCCAAGTCAGCAGGGACCAAGAGTCAAGTTTCTAATCCTTAAAAACAGTCTCCACAAACCTCTGTTGCCTTGCAAATTTAGATCAGCTAAAAAAGAACCACCACAAGGGGAACAGAGCTTGTTCAGTGGCCAGCACGGCTTTCTCCAAGTGGGAACAGAGGTGAAGTGTGCAGAAGTCCCATTAAGGAAGCAGAAGCCCTTTGATGTTTTAAGTGCCTTAATGGTTTCGGAAAACCAGGCTTGAATACATTGGTGATCCAATATTCTATACAAAAATCGGGTTTCTGGTGCTTAAAATCTTGTGATTCAAGGAAAATTCAAGCCACAGGATAGACTTGGAGCAATAAAACCTCACACTGAGCAGCTTGAGTTTTCCTTTGCTAATTATCAAAAGCTAGTGTTGGCAAGGAATATTACATGCTTATCCAATGGATCCCATAAAAAACTGCTCACTTGTGTACATTTTGAAAGGGCAACCCCTTCTGCCTTGCCTCTCTTTCACTGTTATATTTAAATACATTAATATTTTAATCCCCTGAAAGCACAAGCAATTTATCTCTTCTTTAAAAATAAATAAGGTTGGGAATGTGATCATATTTAGAAAGTAGTACCTAGAGAAACATTTTAATGGAGATAGAAACATATTTCAATACCCCTAAAGCATACAGAAGGTCAATCCAAAGTCACAAGAGAACAGCAATTTTGGATGCCCAAAGAGACACCCTCTTTTAAAAGGAACAGTTTTAAGAGATAAGCCTGCAACCACCTACTAATCTAAAGAGAGAGGAGCAAACAGACTTCCATCACTTCAGAGAAATGTTCCCTTCCAAGTTTGACAATAAAAAAAGATAAATAATAATAATGATAATTAAAAAAAAAAAAAAGAGACAGAAGGAGACAGACAGACATCTGGGTTATGTTCTAAATGTAATTAGAAGCCTGACAACAGGACAGAATAATGTCAAACAAATTACCAGCAATGTGTTTTCATTCACAGGGTGACAAGTCAACAGGCACTCAGTTAATTTTAAGACTGATTATGTACCAACTCCTCAAATAAAATAAACACGCTCACCTCCACGGAAAGCAACAGGGAGCCCAAACACAGCATCGATTTCCCTCTGGGCAGGGCTGAACAGCTCAGTTGTGTCTGAGAAAGGATGAGCCTGAGTTTTAGGGGGGTTTGTTTGTTTTACAAGCTGCTGCCACTGCTCTGTGGGTGCCCAAGCCCACGTGCCTTGGATCCCAGTCCTGGAGCTGCTGAGCATCCTCAGCAGTCACTGATACAGACACATATAAATGCATATATAAAATGGTACTACAGAGCATAACTCCCACTTGTGGTCCTGCCTGAGGGGATCACCTTTGGAAGGAAATGCTGTGTGGTCCTAACAAAGGTTTTTTGAGGCCACCTTCACACCATGTCAGATGACTCCTCTCCCAGGTTCTCCAGCACTCCAGGACACCACAGTGTGCAGGCAGGGAAGGGCTCAGGTGCACTTCCAGGGGCTGACTCACCCTCCCACTCAGGGTCTCTCAGGCATCTTGTTTGGGGTTTTTGGACAAACTGTGGTGTGTTCTCACAGGAAAGCAGTGCCTTTCCTTCTGACCTTGCCCAGGCAGCTCCTGCCTGACAGCGGGTTTCCCAGCATGGAGTTGCACCCCCGTTCCAAGGGACCTGTTGTGCCTGCCACATCAGCCCCTGCAGGGCCTAATTCACACAAAGCTTCAACTTTCTGCTTCTGAGGCACTTGAAAAACAAAACAAACCATGCCAAAAATCTTCATCTACCGAGCAGCAGAGGGAGAAGATGTGCAGTTGCAGAGGGCGGCTCTTCATTTTCCTGCAGCAATAAGAACTACCTATTTGTTTGAATGATGGTGGCTTCAGGAGAACACCAGTGCAGAGCCAAACGACGACAGCTCTGACGTAAATAGAGGGAAAAAGCAAACAGAGCCAGTGCAAAGCGCTAGGGCAGCGATGGGCCATGGTGGTGGAGACGCCAGGCTGTGAGGAGAACACGCAGCAAAGCAGGATGACAGATGAAAAAAAAAAAAGGTTACAAAAGCAGAACAGACTAGAAAGGCATTTATAGGATAATAATCCTTGCCTGTGTTTCTAATTATATCTGTAATAGTTAAAAGTTGAAAGGATTTTAGAAGGCAAATATACTTTTTGTCCTCTGTGCCATTTTCTGGCGGCATTTGCCCCAAATGCCTGAAGAGGAATGGGTGGTTTCAGTGTCTGTGAATGTGTGTGTGTGTAGCTGGGGTCAAACACTTCCCAGGAAACTCTGCAAGGGACAGAGCTGAACTGGTTAAAACCCCCTCCCTCGGGCAGGGACAAGTTGAGCAGACACAGACCTGCCCTCAAACCTGCCAGTGGAAACGCAGATCCAGCAACACCAGGCACCTTCTGGGGAACATTTTAACAAACCAAAACCAGTGAAACAGCACCAGGCTGCAAGTTAGACATCAACACCAAATCCTCTGAACAAATAAATACACACACAGTTTTGGAAGGGCTGTGCTGAAGGCTGTGAGAGCAGCTGGAACGATGACAACCCGACAGAACCGTGCCTGGGCAGACACGGAGAGCGGGGGAGTCATCCCGTTAAATTCCTCTGGACTCATCAAGCGGTTCTTTAGAGCTTCACATTATCCCATTAACACATCTACAAGCTCACAGCTGTGAACAACTTCATTGCAATTAGATCTCTGGAGCATGAACTGGCCCAAACTACTCAAATTTGAAACAAAGAGGAAATAATAGCTATTAGATTAAGCAAGTGAAGATATATCAATTTTAATTGTAGAGCTATTCAGTGTAGAGCACTCTGGAGAGGAAAAAAATACTCAGCCTATCTCCTTGGGAGTAGTAATGCTTAGGTTTAATCTCAAGTGTTGTCACTCCACAGAGATGTAGCACTCCGAGAATTTTTATGCCGCATGTCAGACTTCAAGAACTCAACCCAAATTTCAGAGCACCAAAGCCTCTAACGACAGTCAATCAGGGCAAACATCATCACTGGAAGCATTTTAAGTTTGGAAATACACAAACACGATGACAAGTGCAGCAGCACTACCAGTGCACCCTGAGAATTAATGCTGCCATCTGAAGGGAAGGGGAATGTCTCAGTGCTCGCTCTGATTCAGGAGCCTGGAACATTTGCTGACACCTGATTCTCCCTAATTAGTGTCTTCTACCCAGAAATAAAGGGAAGGGAAAGACTTTTGGAAAAGAAGAATTACGCCAGAGATGTTGTTATAACAGTTCTGACTATTTCCAGTAATACTTCAGATGCTGCAGTGAGAGATCTTACCCAACAGCTTTGGGAAACAACGCAGTAATATTTATCATCATCACCTTCCCCAGCTCAGTATGCTGAAAGCACACAGAGAAAAAAAAACACACAGCCTTGGAATAGTTAAGTGTTGGGGATGGAGGCAGCTGGGGGGGGCGTAGTCTGTGAGGGTTTTGCTTTTTTTTTTTTAAAAAATTACTCAAACCAGAAAAACAGCCCAAGAGCACACCCCTCACAGACCACACTAGACAGCAAAGATAAACACACATTTGCAAAGGGAAAAAGCTGCTCCAACATATTGAACAGACATTCTTGACATCTCCAGTTATCTTTGAGAGTGGCAACTGAAGAGGCTCAAACCCAAACTGGGCATGAAGAACATGACTCAGACACCCCAAAACGCCGGACGTAGAGGCCGCCATTTGGTGCACTGAGGATATATATCCCCATTCTTGAGAAGGACTCTTTCAAAAGGTGTTTTCTTTGCCAAAAGCTTATGAACAACAAGCCACACTGCCCTCTAGAATCACTGAACGGTTTGGTTTGGAGGGGACCTTAAAGACCATCCAGTTCCAATCCACTGCCATGGACACCTTCCACTAGCCCAGCTTGCTCCAAGCCCCATCCAGCCTGGCCTTGGACACTTCCAGGGAGGAGGCAGCCACAGCTTCTCTGGGCAACCTGTTGCCAGCCAAGAGTCAGAGCCCAAACTGAGGCCAACGAGGGGCAGTTTGGAGCCCTCTGAGGTGGCCAGAGGCAGCCACAGCTGCTTCCAGAGCTGCTGTAAACAGGACCAGTGCTACCGTGTTGCACCTGTGATTATTTTAAGCAATCAGCTTTGGAAAAACACTAAATAATGTTAATTCCTCCTTTCTCATAACAGTACAACTTGTACTTAACCTTCCTGTCACTAAAGAAATATTCCATTTAAGAAAGCAGCACAGAATCAGTTTAACAACTGAGCAAACAATGCCTTCGTGTAACTATGCCTGTTAACCTTTGATTTACAACTCTGTTTGTCACTTTTGGTTTTGAAATTAAGATGTTTATATGCTGAAGGGTAACAAAGTTCAGGCTTTTAAATTAACATCTGCTATAAATAATGTGCTACTCGAGTCAATGAACATCTACAAAGCACTAAAAACAGGTAAGTGAGCATTAAACAGCCTTTCTCTGAATAACTTAAAAGATAAAAAGATAACAAACACCTGAAAACAAAACTCTTTGCACACATTTTTGGTAGAAGACCAGTCAGCTCCAAACAATTTGCTTTTTGTGGCTGTCAGGAGGGGCTCGAGTGAGACAGCTCAGGCTCTTGCTGTGCTGAGGAGCAGCTGATGTGGAAAGCAAAGGCTTCCAGGGACAGACGATTTGTTGACCCCCATCTGTAGGTTATTATAACACTGACTGATCTCCCAAAGCAATTTTCATTAATAAAAAGTTTCCAAGACCAGCTTTTCTCCTTCCCTAGCCCCAGAGGAAGATTTACACAAGATTCCTGGAGACCAATCACGCCCTCTCTCCCTCTTTTGTTTTTTTTCCTTACAATGGGAGAATCAGGTTGAGTATTTTTTTCTGCCATCTGGGTATGGCTAGCAGGAGAAAACCATCAGCAGGTCATATGGCATCACTTCCCTGTACGAATTCCCAGAAGGTGCTCCATGTAAAGGTTGTGGGGGTTTTTATTTATGTGAATCCATGGAGCTCACTGCTATCACAGTCACTGCTGCACCATTTTAAAAAGGCAAAGGAAATAAAAGGCATAAATTATCTCCTAAAACAAGTACTTTTCGGTGCCGAAGTCTTCAGTGAAGAAATATAAAACACAATTGCAACAAGAGCACAAATTGCTGCTTTAGACTCTAATGGCTTCATAACAGTAATTAAGGCTTCTTCCTGACTTCATAACTATGCCATAATGCATTTATCAAAAGCACATTACCACAATGGACACATTCACTCTTTCTGCAATGTTTCGACAGCTCCCTTTGGACACTCTCAGTAAATAAAATCTTATGTGGGCCAATTAAAGAAAGCATAAATCCAAATTCTCTGTGGCTATCTTGCTTTGAACGCGCTGCTCTGTCAAATTTTTTAATGGAAAATGGGTAAGTGCTTCGAATCCAGTAAAAAACTTCCTCCCCAGAGCAACTCCGGGATGCAGAGTCCTTCTTAAGAGCCACAGGAAGGAAGGAGAGGAATGCTTCTTGGAGCTTTGTTTTTATCACGGAAGGAGGAGAGGTTTTGACAGCAGAGAGACTATTGTCAAGCACATTTGGACTCACGTCAAGTCTCTCCCTGGACAAATTGGACTCGAAGTCCTTTCACAGCGAAGGTGCACAACAGGCAACGCCGAGCCATTCCTCCACTTCACTGAAGAGCAGAAGGGAATTACAGAGCTCTCTCCCCCTTCCTCCCATCCAACTGCCTCCAACAGGCTGCAACAAGCCCAGTACAGCATCCTCCTCCTCCTCCCAGCCCCTTCCCCACGCAAACCCCACTATTTTCCTGCGGGAATACAAATCCCCTGCCAGCGGAGCCGCAGGAGGAGCAGCACATGAGCGAAGCTCACACTGTGTAATGAGTGCTACCCAAAGTGCAAATGCAAGGGGGTGAGTATTGGCATGAACCCTGCAGAGTGCAGCTAAAATTAGGGCTTGCAATATGGAAATCTGTAATATCCTCTGCACCTGGGTAGCTCAGTGCACTCCAGCCCAAATGTGCTTTAACTGGAGAGAGGGGAAAAGAGGGAAGATGTAAAATACACATGACCTTCCCTCACCATTTTTATCGCTGAAAGAAGCTTTGGCATTAGACATTCTGCAGCAACAGCTCAAAAGATCTTACAGGAGAGATAATTAGGAACACATTCCCCTTTCTTTTGATCACATGGAAGATTATTTTAAACCAAACAGGTACTCTGCTCCTGCAATGAGCCGCAATCTTTGCCACACACTTCTCCCTCCTATCTCTTAACTGCTGCCACGGGGAAAATCTGGCAGGTTGTTTAAATATAGGATTAGTATGAGGTCAGTATTCAAGCCAGAAGTAACAAATCCCACTTCCCATAAAGGATGCAGAGTGCTCAGCATCCCTTACCAGTTAATCCGTGTTGTTTACTCCCTTGGTGGGGAAGGTTTCACACTGATGAGTTCTGACTGCTCCTTAATACAGGCAGAGCTGGGGGCAGTAACCTGAGCAAGATTCTCTGGAGCACAGTTCTGCCACCCCCCAATTTTAGTATCCTTTACAAAAGTCCCAGAATTTCTCTAACAGCATCAGAGAGTGAGGCAAAGCAGCCAGGCAGCACATAAAGGAGCTCCTGGGCTTTTGTCTCTGGGTTGCAGGGGGTGAGGGGGAAGATTTGTCAAGAAACCTTCTAGAAACCCTGGGGGAGAAAGGAGAGGATGGGAATTGGCTACGGGAAATGAAAAGCATAATTCAAATGCTGACATGTTCTTCACAAAGCTGTTCCTTAAACTACATGGGAAGGAACTGCACCAACCTCAATTTAAAGTAGAAAAAAGGAGAAAGGCAAAAAAAGCTTAGGTACAGTATTATGCAGGAGCTGTTCCCAAGGCTTCCATCCAGAAACAGATCAGATTCCCAAGCTTTCATTCAATAAGGTACTGCTACAACAAAATTACCTCCTGGGCACTAATGGTCTCTTAGTTATAAACAACCTCTTTAAATAAGGGGGGGAAAAAAAAGTGCATCATAAAGGAATTTGCCACACATTTCCTTCAATAAATCCTTCCTCCATTCAGTGCTTCCCAACAGGAGCTGGTCTACCAACTACCATCACCAGTAATTCTCTCCCACCAGGGGGAAAGTAAAATAAAAAATTCAGACTATAAAAATATCTTTTTTTATCATAGGAGAAAGTTATTATGAGCCTTCATTGCTGCCTGGCTGATGCCTGTGCCCATGGATGGTTCCCTCTTTCTCCACTAATTGCTTGCAGAGGGAGAATGGAACAAATGCTGACCATGTGAGGTGCATCCAAAGACTCAAGGTAATCATTCTCATTCAGTTTTATTTATAGTAACAGGTATTTTATTTATTTGATTTTATTTACACCAAGAAAAATAGGTCCAAAGGTTCCTGGCAAAAGCATCCTGACAGGGCAGCTGAGTATGTTGCCATCACACTGTGCCAGGTATTCCCTTTCTGAACCACCCACTCTTGGCATATGCCTGAAAAATGAAAAAAAGAAAACTTCCCCTCTAATTTCCCAGAGCTCCTAACAGTTCCTACCTGCTTGGTTTGTCCTCTGCCAGATCCATGTCACTGCCAGCTCCAGATTTGTTAGCCAGGGCCCTGCTCTGGAGAAAATCTCTCTTTGGAGCAGCCAACTCCCTTTCCAGCTGCAGAACCAGCTGCTGAGACCCAGGAGGAGCCACAGAGGACACTGTGCAAGGAGTGCTCCAACCCAGAGCTCCAAACTACTGCAAACACCCTTGATTTCCAGACTTTCCCAGCCCAGCACACATGCCAGAGATAAGAGAGGATGTGCCAGCTCCCTCCAGGACTGCCTACGCATTCCAAGCCCAGGTAGGGACAGAGCAGGACAGCACATCTCAGAGCTCAGCACTTCACTGCCAGCAAGCAAAGCCTCCCAGCTGTGACCCCACTGCCAGCAGAGCCCCCAGGCACAGGGATGAGCCCAAGGGAACAAGCTCTGCCCACCCACTGTCCCCTTTGCAGGGCTCTTGCACCACACTCCCTAATAGGGAACACCAGAAGAACAAACAGATCTGGAGAGAAGTGGCTTGGACTAAGCTGGACTGGTCAAATCAACCTCCACAGGGAACAGGGCAGCAGCCCTGGAGCTGGGGTGGCAAAAAGACACATTTTCCTTAAGCAAAGCCCAGCCAGAGGAATGGGCAATTTTGTCCTCCAAATACATAAGCTCATTGCTCATAAAAAGTTTACCTTGAGCGGAGGAATCAACACTAATGAAGTTTTATCACTCCCTACATCCAGTTCCCAGGAAAGCTTCATGGGCAGCCACAAGAGCCTGGGATAGTGTTGCACCCCATCTGAAGGGGAAAAGCAAATCCTGCTGGCAATCAAAAGCATCAAGCAGATATTCAGGATATAGTCAGGATATATTCAGCCCCAAAGCAGAAAAGGAGAAAAAAAAAAGTTCACCCACGCTTGTAAGCTGGTCACACCCTTAAGCTCTCCAGAGAAGTTTTACAGCTTGTAAAACCCTCATGATTCATTTGGAAAGAAACCACAGTCTGTGCTGCAGCCACAGCAGGGTAAGGTTTCATTGGGAGGAAGGGATGCTTCAATAAACTGGATTTCGGGGGATACCTAAGGAGCACTAGGACACGTCAGGGCCCAGCTACAAATGCAAAAGAGGGGGAAACAGAAGAGTTTGTGCCCCATATCCACAAGGTATTTACGCCAAGAAAAGCAGGTTACTTATACAGGAGCTTTCTTTTCAGCATGCACCACTCAGCTATCCATTATCAGCCCCAAAACAACAAGGCACAGGAGACTAATGAACAGGATGAGCAGGAAATACAGAGATGTGAAGCAAGATTTAAAGCACAAATGGTTCAGGCACTCTTGTATTTTACAGAAGGTCATTCACTGGGCCTTTATACTTCATTTATCAAATTAGATCTGAATTGGTGCAGTCATCCTGATTCAAGAAACCATCACGCATCTTTTCCCTTCAAAAGGGGAAATAAAGACTTTATCTGCAAAGCAGTTTGCATCAGAGGATCTCTGAGTCCTTCCCTGGCACTTTGCCTCGCAAAACCACCCAGGCAGACAGCTGCCTACCCTACACATGGCCCTTCAGAGGTGCAAAGAACTCCAGTGTTTTGTCTATAATGGCTTGGGCCAGATCTCAGCTCCACACCTCCTCCCCCGAGATGCACCTGACTGAGCCAATTCCCTGTGCTGCTGCCCTTAACGAGTGGGATTTTATAGCCTCTACTTTTCTAGTGCTTTCCTTGCCATCATAAACATCCCAGTGTTTGCTCACAAATTGTTCCATTAAAAACAAATATGCTGCCACTCCACGGCTGTGGAATTTGCTGCAGAAAATCACCAAGAGAACAGCACTGTCTTGCCAGCCACCTGCACCACCTCCCCCTTCAACTCAAACCCAGAGGCATGTTACAATTACATTATCCCAACTAAATAAAATTATTTTCCCCTGTTCCAAGACATAAAACAACCACATTATTATGGTCATTGCCACTGTGATTTAATAATTTAAACAAAAGACACACACACAATGATAGGAACATAGTAAGTAGAACAGCACTTCATTACAGCTGGAACCAGTATTTATGACCCCTGAAAAGCAAAGATGGTCTTGAGAATTATATGCCCAAATGCGTCACTTCAAAATTACAACTTAATCATATAACACTCAGCACAGAGCTTTCGAACACACTGATCATCTTTTGTTTTTTTCCAGGGTGAAGAAAAGCTCTGAGAGATAATAAATCATTTAACGGGAGAGGGTTACTTACGGAACGGGATTTGCAATGCAAAAAGTGAATCATGAAGCATCACCTTCACACCCTTCACCCTTCCTCACGCACTGCTGGTGAACACTCACTCCAGCTCACCCACTGCCTCCTCTAGAGCAGGTCAGGGACAGGGAAAATCACCCATTTCTGTAGGAAAAGGTTCATGTGCTCTTGGAGCCGTGCGAGGAACGAGCTGAGATGCAAAGCAGCAACCCAAGAGCTGCCAGTGCTCTGAAAGCTCCAGACCACGAAGTTAATCTGGTAAAAATGCTTTGGACGTGTAGCCACAGCCCAAATGCAGTTCTTTGCCAAGACTGAGGACAATATGTTATTAACTAAAGTTTAATTATATCCACAAAGACACATTTCTAGCTGAGGCTTACAACCACATCTCTGTAGATTTGTTTGTTCTTCTAGTGGTCCCATTAAGAAATGAGTTTTGTGATCACTTTCATAGCCCAGAACACACATTTATCTCGTTTTATCCTGTTCTGTTTCCATAGGAATTTTACTGGTCCCATGTTAATTAAATTTATGTCAGAAACAGACAACACTTCACAAAGGACCCTCTAATCAGTGGCTAATAAGGGTGGGCTGCAATATGGTGTTTATGTAACACTGGTAAGAGTATTTTCAAAAGACAAAGCCCAGTTTCTAAGAACAAGCTATTGTCTCCCCACCAAATGAGTACGGAAATTAAACAGAACTTAATTATTACATTTGCTATGCTTTGGATTAGGCAAGATCGATTTCCAGCAAGGATCACTCCCTGCAGAAAGAAGAATCTGGCTACTTGTAATATACGGACAGGTTTTGGGGTTTTTAAGAGAAATTTTGCAGGAAGAATGAGTCAGCAGCACACGAACAGCCAGGTCTCTACACCCAACCAACAACCACAGCATGGGCTCCAGTGGGGAAACCCTCACACTCCCAAAGACCCAAGGATAAGGCAGTTCCATGGAACGGTTGCACAGTCTCCAACAGCCACAGAAGCCACGCAAGTAGTTCTGAATATTCTGTCTCTTCACACTCTTTCAAGTGCATCGAGCAAAAAGCACACGCTCCATCGTAATGGAAAAGCCAAAATTCAATTAACGACACCAATCTCTGAAAGCCAGCAGAGGCTGCACAAACGGCTCAGTCGGGAAATTTTTCTTTCTGACAGCTTCCATGAAATGTAATAATGTAACTATTTATTTATACAGAGAGATTTATTTATGAGAGATCTGCAATCAGCTTAACCCCTGAAAGTGCAGCCTGATGGAGCTCAGCCCCTGCCCAGAACTTCTTATCTGATTTTAGGTCAGGAAGCAGCACCTGAGAGCTCAGGGGTGAGTTGGGAACAGCCCAGGTGACACCTCAGCAAACCCAGGGGGCAGCAGTGCCCCAAGCTCCACTTCCATGCCAGGCTTTGCTAAGGGAAAGAGGCAGATTCCACAGGCAAGGGAAGCTGGTGAGTGGAACAGTCAGGGTGTGTACGATGACGTGTGAAAGGAGATGGAGAATTGACACTTTCTCTTAAATTCCCACGGCAGGCAAAATGATGAAAGGTTATTAGTGGGTAGTGTAAGGTGAGTTACCAAATCCTGCATTTCTGAAATGTCAGGTGGTCACGACACAGAAGATGCAACACCAGCACATCACAGTGTCTCTGCTGGGCAGAATATCTCCTTGAGCTACCAGAGTTGGCAACACTGGAGCCACTTGATTTAAAGCAACTGTATTATTAAGTTAACATATTTATTAGTAATACAGACTAGCTTATATTTAAAAGAAAGGGAATGGCATAGGGAGCTATTTCAATTCATAAGAGGCAGCTATTAAGTCAGTGCTAAAATGTGGGGAAAGGAAGCTTTCCCAGTGGTTTTGCTACATTCTCACATCATGATTTCACAAAGCCCAAGGAGTCAATAAAAGCACATTTTAGGCCTTCAAGAGAGACCATAACTGCCTTGACTTTCCACTACAGGAGACAAACCCAAATATAAGTTTACCCAGTTCCCAAGTATGAGTATCCTGGTCCTCTTCCGTTTGTCCTTTATCACTAGTGAACAGCCACGCTGATAACAACAGGAGTAAGTACAGCTCTCTAGAGAGACAGCAGGTACTGCCCTGAACACCCCATGAAATTCAACACAAACTTCACCCATGCAGTGGCAGAGCAGATTTAAAAGCAAGGGCAGCTCTTCCACCAGCAGTAGCTCGGGATCACAAAACTGCTTCCTGCTGTCCCACCTCCTGAACTTCCTGCCATCCTGTCCAGGGAATACGCCTTTGTCCCTGACCACGAGACCTGCAGAAAACAGCCATCTGCCCAGCCATGAGCATTAAGAAATCCCCTCAGCCAAGTCCCTTCCCTCCAGGTCTTCGGAAGTTCAGCAGTGCTGGACTCACCACGACCTTGAGAAGGGACACCCTCCCTGCCCTGCTGCTTCTGGCTCCTCAGGACAGAAATCACTGGTACCAGGCCAAAACTGAGCATCTCAGAACACAGGGAGGGAGAGAACTGCTCATCACTGCCTCTGACACAACACAGGTGATGTTTTGCATATTAAGCACACATGGAAACACAAATTTGAGCTGTTAACATTTGTCATTGCTGTACCTCCCTCTGAGCCCCAGGGAACACAGCAGGGTCCTCAAAGCAATGTGGAACACAGACCAAAAGAGCAATGAGAAACAAGACAAAGAGCTCAAGGAGTTTGTTTCATATGCAGAGGAAACTCCCAGAAGGGAAAGGAAATAGCATTTTAAAGCCCCAGAGGCTGTCAGGTGCCAGCTGTTTCTATCACAAGACTTGTACTGTCTCTGCTCAGGTGCTGCAGGGGTCTCCCACTCTGGGAGGATGCTCTTGGGCACCCACCATCACCATCCAGCTCCATAAACCACAGGGACACCACCCTTGTCTGCTGCTGACACAGCTACAAAAGGGACAAGAGTGCTCGAGAGGTGAACACCTGTGAGGCAGTAACCTCCTGGGGTGCTGGGGAGCCCCTAAATCACTCAGACAGGAGCATCTCTGTCCATATCCTCTGTTTCCATTTCATGTGGTAGTTCCTCACTGGCACAGCTGCTGATTAAAGCTTACACTGACATCTGAAGACTCAAAGGCAAATTAAAATAACCCTACGCTTTTTAATCCGATACATACTTTTTTAATGACTGGAGTTCCTATGATGTGGAAAGCATCTCTTGCAGGATTCTGCTTTGACCACTGCTGTTCATAAATGTAAAAAGACCTGCTAATGCTCTCTAAACTTCCCACAGAAGTATTTATATCAGCACCCCTCTATTTTTTTTCCCCAACAATAATCTAATTCATGTGACTCTTAGCTATGAAACAGCACTTTAAATCCAGGATCACAGCTCATTTAGATATATGGAATTGGGCACATCCAGAGAGTCGTTCCTGCTGTGACATTTCTACTACTGACAGAGTTATTTCCAGGCCCAGCATGGGCAGGGAACTGGGAGGACTCACCCTTGAGCACAGTCACTGTCCCTCACTGAGGGTGCACAGCACAGCCACACTTTCTAAAGGGACTCTACCTGGGTCTAGTCACATGTTAATAAACATTCTGGCAGCATTTCCCAGAAATAACCTTCAACAGTTACCTAGAAACATAATCCATCAAAATAAACCTCAAAATAGTAAGAAACTAAAAGGAACTTTTATTGGCTGCTTGCGTTCTAGCTATGTACAGAAGAGTTAGTGGACAAACCAGAGCCACTGATCAAGCTCAAATTAATTTCAAGGTTATTTCCTTAGTTCTTTTATAAACACAAGTAGTGCTGTTTCAAAGTTCCCATTTCCTCATTCCTTGCTACTCTGTGAGCTCTGAAGAAGCAGCTCAACCTTAGAGACCTCTACAGGACTTGAGAGCACCCACTGGAACTCCAGCACTCAGCAGGTGATGAGCTGCAGTGAGTCTGTTGCTCTAGAGCTTAACAGTTAAATCATCCAGAAGAGATTAAAATTTCCCATCAAATAAATTGAAAGTTCTCCTTCAGCACTGAACAGTTCCCTTGTTCTCTAGGGCTCCATCCCCACATTGCTTTTTAATCTGAATAAATACAAATGGTATTTGCATCGCTCTCTTTTTCTTTTTTCCTTCCTGCTGACATGGTGCAGGAACACACAGTGGAAGGATTTTCTTTAGATACTCAGAGCACTCCTGATCTGCATATTGATTTCAACTCATAATTCTTCATAAACAAAATGGATCCACAAGAGTCTGTCAATATATCCACTGGTGAATCCACTCTGTGCACAGGGACTAACACACACCTGGACTGCAGAACATGTTGCTCAGTGAGAACTGGGATTTTTTGGAGTTTCCACTCGAGGCTGTAAAGCTGGGATGCATCAGCAATGGTCCCAGAAACACCCTCTGAGTGCTGGGGCTGAGCCTGGGTTATCTCCCTGATAACCCCCACACCCTGGGGACTGTGCAACGTGACACCCACGTGCTGCTGTTCCAGAGGACACGAACCAAAACTTGGCTGTAGCACATCATTTCCCAGCACTGCCCAAGTGCTGCTTGCTCAGCCTGTGGAAAGGAAGCTGGATTTGATTTCCAGGGATGTGTGTGCTGTGGCAGTACATCCATAACCCTGTGCTGCTGCCTATTTACAATTTTCCACCCTGCTGAAAAATTGTTTTTTCAACCACAAGACACACTTCTGATTATAAAGAAGGATCTCTATATACCCCAGAAATTAATCATTCTTGTAGTCTGCTAAGATCCATGACAATGTAGCCTTGGCTCTGGAAAATTAACTGCTACTGGTCAGTCAAAGACATGCAATTTAAAATTTTCTTACATTCTCTTAGATGGAATCTTCTCTTCAACCCTTCTCTCCAATCATCATGCATTTATTGGATCTGGCATAAATATGCTGTTCATCAGTCTGGTGGGGGTTCATCTGCAGTTCTAGGGCAGGTTCTCTTCACACCTATAAAGTTTTGCTTTTGGCCTCAG
This sequence comes from Manacus vitellinus, assembly GCF_001715985.3. Lineage (NCBI taxonomy): Eukaryota > Metazoa > Chordata > Aves > Passeriformes > Pipridae > Manacus > Manacus vitellinus. Next base: position 3,737,060 of record NW_021940379.1, read on the forward strand.
TGGAAGCAGAATTAGATCCTAAATAGGTCCACCACATTGACACAGGGGGGCTTGAACGGGATGAAGGAAGACAATACGAGGAAAGAGAACCTCAAAGCAGGACAGTTTCATCAGACAAGGGCGTGTTCTGTGCAATAAAAGAAGATAATTGTCCTTATCTGCATTACATCAAATACCTTTTGCTTCCAAAAGCCCTTAAGGCTGCAGTTTTTGGTTACCTTTTCCCCCCACTTCCTCTCGGATTAATACTCTTCCTTGGAAGTCTGCTGCCAGCTGCTGCATGGTCTCTCTGGATATCATGAATTTTTGGGTTTTATGACTTTTTCCACCGTTAGAAGGACATTTATCAGGTTAAGCCCAGATTTCTTTCCCTGTCTCACCAGTAGAGTTTTGGATGACTAATCAAACGACTGAATATATTTTAAAGATTTAATTCTCCCTTCACTATTTATACTAGGCAATGTCACTTTGACACTGTTCTGGCTTTCCACAGCAAAAAACTTTCCAACTTAAATTCCCTTAAAACGAACACGCTCTCAGCAACAGACAGGATTGGTATTGGCTCCATCTTGCCCTCCCCCAAGACAGCTTCAGCTGTCACCAAAAACACAGTAAGCATTTTCCTCCTTGGGAACTATGTGTTCTTGCAGTTATACTCAGTGGACCAGAAGAGTCTGGCATCAGAAAAAGAACTATCTGATTTCTTGGACTCACTGCAAGAGAACCTGTCTTGGCCAGATACAGTTATCACCACCAAGAACTCGGTTAAATTAAAGCTACCCCAGGCAACAAATATTGGCTGTACAAACAGGGATCAAGCATTCACACACCTCAGATGCAGCTTTGGGGCTTTGACTGCTCTGTAAAGGGTGTTTCTTCCTGCAGTTATAAATAACAGTGAGCAAAACACTCGCTTTGTATGTTGGTGTAAAGATTTTCAGAGCCACCATCCATGAATCGCTACTACTATTTTAGTAAATGGAAAGTAGTCAACAGCTCTTGAGAACCTTTCACATTTGTCTCTGTTTCCAGTGTGTTCAGATCTGAAAGTGCATTTTTCAGCTTAATTCAGAATGAGCATTTAAGTAAAGGTCAAATCTACTATTTTCACCCATGATCTGCATTGCCCTCTTTCACCTCCATTACCTGGAATTTCTATTCCACAGTCGTAAGGAGGGAAATATGCCCTGTAGAAGCAGCTGCACCTCAGACCTACCTCAGGATACTGAACCTTGGAGTGCCCCTTTATGCCAGGGAAGGGAGAGCTGCCATGTTCAGATGGCAGATCCTTGTGTGGCAACACTTGGATGTCACAGAAAACCTCTGGGCAGCAGCAGCAAGGAAAAAGTACAAAAATACAAACCAGACCCAAACCATCTTCCTGAAAATCTACTCAAACCAAGTTTTTCCATGGATCCTTTCTACCACAGTTCCCATCTTTTGGCTCCCACATGCAATCCCAGCCCTCAGGTAGAGACACCTCTGACAACTTCCAAGCGAGTGAGGTCTCCACCCAGATCTGCCTCTGCTTTAAGTGCCCTCCTCTCACCTCAGTAACCACCCCTTTCCATCCCTCTATTAAGCCACGACAGAAGCAGATCTGCAGCACATCTGCAGCCTTCTTTCCCCTCCAGGAAGGGTCCCACCTCCATTTCCCTGGATTGGCACCAATGGGAATGTTACTGAATGTCACAGTGAGTCACATCACATCTGCTCTATGCTGTGCTCAGGACAACCTTCTCCACGGAGCTTTTCCATGAGGGGTTGTTCATCAGGTCTTATTTTTAAAGAATCTGGGCCAAGTCATCCCTGCTGTAGCTTTAATGACGTCAATGAGCTACAGCAGGGGTGAAATTGGGCCATTATTTTTTATGTCCATATGTCCTGTGCCCATTAAAGAAAAAAAATGCAAAAGAAGATCAAGGAAGAAAAGAAAAGTTATTGAATCAAAAGACTACCCTGTGCAGAGATTAGTATCTAGATGTGGAATGTTTCTCTTTTGCTCCTGCTGTACATTCATATTTATAACAGTTTATGGAAAAGAAATACTTCTGTCAAGGTACAACGCCAGTTCTGCAGTGACAAATTATATTCACTTTTTGTATCCTGTTTTGATAAAAAACTAACAAAAAAAAAATCTTTACCAGGAAAAGGTCTCTTCAGAACGCAACAGGGACACTTTGCCAGTACGTGTTAGTTCCTCCCCTGTAAGCCAATATTCACCCCACTCAGCACATCACCACCACCCAGCAGTAAAGCCCAGTGGACCTTGTCCCGAGCTCCTTTCTTAGCAAATCCCAAACACGATTATACAAATATCAAAAGGAAAAATATTGTGTATAAGGTTAAGCCTAAACAGCGTTTTCTGTGATTATTCAAAGCCTCAAACACCAACATGAAAAGGGACACAGCTGAGGAGACCAAGCCTGCAGATGTAGGACACCAGCTGTGAACAGCAGCAGTAACAGCCACGATCCTGTGGTGATTTTCAGAAGGCTGAACTGCACATTTACTCGAGGTAAATGGCACAAACATGTTTTCCAACCCCCGTGCCCAGACCAAGGGGTGCTGCCCCAGGGCTGTGAGCAGCGACTCTGGGTCACCCAACCACAAAATGCATCACAGCCAGCGAGACCTACAACCACAACTTCTCAGCTCCAAGTTTAAAAGCCCACTTAACTGACATTTCAGCCCATGAGTAACCATATTCACAGGAACCCAGGTGAAATTACTCACCAAAATGCCTCCAGAGTCAAGCCAGTACACCTTCAAAGCTACACAGCAACAGCACCAGATCACAGGAGCCTCGTGTTCAGGGCCTTCCTTTGTAGATCACTTTTATTTCAAAGCTTAATGGAAGATTCCTTTGAAATCTTTGACCCTAATTATCCCGGTCTCAGCTTCAGTCAAAGACTAAGTCCTTCTTGCAAAGGCCTTTCTTCCAACTGCTTTCCCTTTGCATTAATGAGCTCTTTTTCCCACAACAAGCCACAACAGTCAGAGGTTTTGTTTTTGTTTTTATTTTTATTCCTCTCCTCCCCTCCCATTCCAACACTGGAATCAAAATAACTTGAGATGGAAAACGTGTGACCTCCCAAGCCTTTATTTACAGTATCACAAACCACAAGGGAAGGATCTGTCCAAGTTTTCCAGCTGGAATGGGAACAGCAGGGAAAAAACGTGCCCTCATTTTTGCAGCTGTGATATTTAACACATCACAGGGGAGAAGACTGGGAAGGAGGCAGGAGAGTTGGAAGCCACTAATGATGCCATGAAAATATTGGATGAAGAGTCTGAGCCTGAACAAGTAGGTTCACATGATTACATCCTTTCTCCCCAGAAATAAACTGAGCTTTGTACATGCAAATGTAATTGCAAAACCAGTCTGACACACATTTAATGGGGTTACTTCTTGACTTTTACACTAAACCAGACTGTAAAATAGAGGAAAACCTTCTGGACTTCACCTGATTTTGTATTAGTGCTGTAATGATCCCTCTTCACGCCACCATCCCCCCCAGATTACTAAAACAAAGACTTGATCAAAAAAATAGAAGCCTCGAAGCAGTGGAATCTTCCTCAGATATTTAAACAGCACAGAAAAACAAACACAAACGAAGGAGGTTTAGATCTATAGAAAGTTTCTTGCAGCAGGAAACTGTCAGTTAGTCTGTGGTTACAACCACACCAGCGTCACAGTTCTTTCCTCCCAGTTAAATACGTGTGTCCAAACAGTTCCTCATGTCTGGTGTTCCTACTGCAAAAGGAGGAAAACCACCAAAAGACAAACTCACCCACGTTCCACTAAAAATTTCATAGTGCCAGACTATACAGGGGGACTACAAAGATCTCTTCTTTTGAAAAGGGATCCTTCTGTACCTTTTCATATATTTATGTCCTACTCTGCCAGGTCTAACTCAGTTTACCTGGAACTATCTGCAACCTTTAAAAGATCCCATTCCCCCTCCTCTCCCCATCAGCAGTTCCCTCTTCTCCCAGCCTGGCACAGTTAAAAGTGCCACACTAACCCACCACCTTTACACACTCAGAGAGGGAATGTCACAACTGTGCTGCCAAACAGGGTTCCTCTCCTTGCCAGTACAAGAGCAGCCATCACCCAGCTCTCTGGAGTGTTATCACCTCGATCTAACTCCTTACAGTGAGTTCTGTGATATAGTTGATGAAGGATCCAAAACGAGGACAGATTTCTCTACATTCAGTTCTCACATCATGGATCCCACAGTAACTCCCCTGGTAAGTACAGGATGCAGGAAAAGTAAGATTCAGCCCCAATTTGTGTCCACATAAAAGGACATAAGGCTCTGGAAGGAGAAAAGCTGATCACATTACACAGCCAGGGGTGGAAAATCACAGCCCAGCATGGCACAGGCAGAGACAGGTGCTGCAGGCAAGGCAGGGGGTCCTGGAAGGGCATTAGAAGGACCCAACTGCAAAGTAAACCTGTGCTTCCTTTTGACAGGACACCACACACTCCTTGTATGTTTGTACAAATTGCTTGGAGGGGACATCACCTCCCCAGTGCACAAGTCCCCTGTCCCCACCTGCCTCACATCTTCTCAGGCTAAGGCACCCTGTGATTCCACCTCATTTACTTTCCCCTCTCCTACATATTATCCTCCTGCCCAACATCGGCCTCTGCTTATTAAAGAGAGAAATTCCTCATCCCACCCAGGATTCGGCAGCTGCAGGACCAGTGGAAACACAAAAAGGCAGCACAGTGCCCTTGGACAGGTGGAAGGGAGGATGCAGAGCTGCAGGTACCTCCTCACTCTGCACCAGCATCCTCCATCTCCCCATCCCACTGCTTCCCCCACCAGCTCCTTGCCCAGGTCCCACAACTTCCAGAATCACCAGCATTTAGGGCTTGCATATGCACACACATCCCAGGGATTGAGGACACTTTCCTAGATTTTCAAGTTATTCTACCCAAAATACTCCCAGGTATAACTTGCAGAGAAGCCTTCTCCCAACATTTCAACTCTGTCCAGCAGTTTGGATTCAAAGCCTCCAGGTTTGGAAAAACAGAAGGCTGCTGGCAGGAGAGAGGGGAATATTACCCAGTGCCTACAGCATTTTCCTGAACACTGCTATTCAGCTTCTTGTCTTCACAAACACTGCACTCCCTGACAAGGTTTAAAACCCATTTTTCTCCCTACATTCCCTACCTGCCAATCCACAGACGTTCCTGGCTCTCTGCTGACGCAAACAGCCTGGATTCATTTTGCTGTGAACACCATTCCAAAGGCAGTTTCCCCTCACCTGCCCAGGAAATTAATGACCATTTGGGCACCTCATCAGCCCTGTTAAATCCTCTAGGCAAGTGAAACGAGAGGAGCCTCAACCTTGGGGCAAAGCAAACCCTGAGCACTGCTAAGGATTGCATTTCTTCTTTGCTGTTACCGCTAATTCCCAGAAAAACACTCCCCTCTACAATGGCCCGAGGGGGATTTCGTGACCTAACACAAGGAGGGAAAGCTCTCGGGATACAGATGTTCCTCCTCAGCACAGGAGCACAAATTCACATGGCAATTAATGCCTCTCCGAGCATAAACTCCTCTGTTAAAGCTGCTGACGGCAGCTTTCGCTCCCAGAGAGACCCGACCACAGCTCCTTCAGCGAGGGCAGGCAGGAGCTGCCGGGCTCTCTCCCAAGGAAATTAGGTATTCCTGAGGGACAAGACAAAGCACTGGGAACAGCCTGGCTCTGCTAATCCTGAAGAGAGGCTTCAGGAAGGGAATCAACGTGGGGAACGGCAATGCATTCACTGGGAGCCAGTTCCCCGCCAGGAGATAATTAAGGTATTCAAATCACCCTTAGTTTTCAACAAAGATATTTCATGTTAACACAGGGCTGGTGTCACTGTGGGCTCAGTGCAACTGCTGCGACCCTGAGCGATAAATCCACACAAACTGAAATCACATTTCATTCTGGTAAGTGAACAGCCCTGGATCCAAACTCATTTATTCTTTCTCTTCTTCCCAGCAATTCGTTGCTCCTGAAGCAAAACCCATCAATTTTTGGGTTTTAGCATCCAGCAGCAAAAATGCAAAGTTGCTACACCACAGTATCACCCCAAAGAGACATTCGGGGGAGTTGAAAACACCCTTTCTGATAAGGGAAAATAAAAAAAAAGCTTAGTGCTGAGGAATGTACTGGAGGACAATAAGAAGATGCAAAACTATGCAGTCAGTCTAAAGGTTGACACCCCATCTATCAAAAACCTCCTCTTCAGCCACTAATTTTGTAGGGAGACTTCACACTATGATCCACATTTCTAGAACTCACACAAAAGAGGTTTGGTGGGAGCCAGGCACACACACTGAACCCCCAAACAACATTCATAAAGAACACAACCTCTTCACATTTACTTGCTAAAAACCACCACAGGGTTACTGCTTCCCTCCTACACTCTTCATTAGGAAGTGCTGCATTTCAATCCTCTTGGCAAATTTAAAGTTCAGAGGGCAAAAAAAAGGTAGAAACAACAATTTGATGGTAGTAGCAGAGGCTGCACAGCTGTTTATTACAGCACAAATAAAATCAACATTTTTTGGAGGGGGGAAACTCAGACATCTAAGATTTAAATATCCATTAAAAATTCTGTTAATTGCACATCCTGTGCAGCCATTCTCCCTTATAATGAATTTATTTCAAAGATTTTAAAGAAACAAATATGCTGACTAAGAAAAAGGCAGGGAGCTTTCTTTAAAAAGAGGTTTATTACCAGCACACACGTCTATGCAATTTAAGCCAACCATGTCCTGTGAGTGCCAAGCCCTTCCCAAAGAGCTCATGCAGCCATTCTTCCAGACTCCATTTTAGCACGTTTTCCCCGAGCATCTATTCAAGTGGAACCCAAGCTCAGGTTAATCCCCTCTCACCAGCAGCGAGTTAGTAACCTTCAGATTAATTACCATTCTCCCTAGTAACATCTAAATGGGGTTTTTTTCCTAATCCAGAAGCAAAAGAATAGCCATCCAGCTGAAATGTCAGCACCTACCTTCTGCAAAATATCTCTCTAGATGCTTCTGAATGCAGGAGGGAGTAAAGACAGCATTGCTGAGAAAGGATGTCACTGTTGGTCCACATGTGTCAACATCCTAGAGAAAGACAAAACACAGTTGCTTAACTGCCATGCCCATGGGAAATCAAGAGCAGGAATAAAGCTGCATTCTTTTCCCAGTTACTCCATGCTAACGGCTTCTATGCAAACAACATAAAGCTACAACATTTTCTAATTGCACATCAGAGTTTCTGTGCAGACATCCCTCCGGTATGTCAGAAATTCAATACGTGATAGTAGGCGGCAATGAGCACCTCAGGGATTTAAAGTGCCTTCCAAGCCATGAGTCATCATCATCTCTAACTCATGGAAATTAAGAAGGAAAAAAGAGAGAGAGAGGAGAAAACACACACGCGCATTGCGCTGACCACCCTCACGTGCTCCCTCTGTAAAACACTTCCCTTTAAAGCATTCCCTTCTAATTTGGGTGCTGAACGACTTCCACGGAGACAAATCATCATCCTGGCACATCACAGCATTGCTCTCAACAGCCCCCAGAGACCGGGCAGGATCCCACGTTCAAGGGCAGAAGCAGAGCTGGAGCTGCCTTTGTAACCCCCACAAATGCTTCCACACCTGGAAGAACACAGAGAAGGCAGCTCCCCTGGCTGCTGGAGCAGTCGGGCCCGAGGGATGGTGAACCAACAGCCCCCAGGAGGGCAGATCCAGAGCCCTTCCCACACAACCCCAGGCAGCCCATCCACACTCGTATTCCAGCCACCTGCTCTCCCCCAAGGCTGATTTTTGTCAGGAGGGCTGAGAGCCAGAAGGAACCTGTAACCGCTCCCAGCTGAGCAGGTTATGTGGTTTGCTTCCTTATTCCAAGCAGCCCCTTGTCTTTCTAAGAGATTCCTTCAGGCAGAATCTCATCTTTACCTCCAAACACTGGTTTTAATTATGCTTTCAAAGCAGCTGGCTTGCACTTTAAGGCATGCACATGTGCTGCCCACTACCAGCCATCATCCCCCCAAGTATATTCAAGTTTCTTTAGGTCTTCCTGGCTTATCCTGGTTTCTCTGCCCTGCTGTTCTCCAAGCAGCAACCAGAGCAGAGCCAGGGCTCTCCATAGCACACAGTCTGCCAGGGTGATGGAGCAGGGAAGGTTGGGGTTCATGCAGCCATTCCCCTACAAGTCACCCGCAGGCCTCAGCAGCTCCCACATCCCCCCAAAAAACCACACATTCAGATTAAAACTGCCTCTAACTCACTCAACTCCCCATCAGCAGAAACAGTCCTTTCCTCTTCAGGTCAGGAAGGCACAGTTGTCCTTCCCAGCAGCAGGAGCTGTGTTTTGCATCAGAACATGGAAATCTGAGTCCACAACCCCACAAATAAAACTCATCTCCTTGATTAGAACCTGGATCCAAGCCTTAAGACCAGCACCCAAAAATGAAGGGCTATACACAAAAATAACTAAAACACCAACATGCTCTGCTCCCTGCACCAAAGACCCTGAAACACGGGGAGAAACCGCTGCTGCCTTTAGCTGCAAACGCTGCTTCAGTTAACAGATAGATTTATGTCTCAGCAACAGTTTAAAAAAACACTAACTGCTCTTTCCTCTTGTATCTTCTTGCATAGCAATTTAAAAAATATAATAGTGCTTGCACGGGTCAGATTCGTCCTGGAGGAAGAGCAAACGTGAGTAACACTGAAGGCCCATTAATCTCAGCAATCTCACCAAGAGCAGCAGCCAGACAGCTTAAAAATATATTTAGTCCACAAATGCTTATTAACGTCATTTGCTGATTCACAGCTGAGCCAGGCACATGGAGCCCAAATGCCACTTCTGCTTTCCCAGGCTGGGTTTAAAATAATAATAATAATAATGAAAAAAACAGTTGAAAGTGTCAGGCATCAAGTTGCTTCACCTATCTCAAAACCTTCTGTCATGCAACTAATAAATGTGGATCTATTTGCGGTGGAAACTTCAGGTCCAGTCTGTGGTCCTGTGGTTTACGATCTGATCTGAGTTTATCTGAAACTGAATCTTAGTTTTCTTCTCTTTCACTGACTATTGATCTTGTTGCCAACGTTAACACAGTCAAGACCAGCTCATAAATAAAATTGATTCTTCAGGCTCACAACAAAATTAACACTGAAAATCATCACAACTTTTAAAATTACATCTTTACAACCGAACAGAAATGTTTGATATACGCAAACCCATGTCAAGAATTTCTTTGTGCGCTTTAGGGCAGAATTAACCCACCAAATTCTTAAGGAATCCTTTAAGAAAAAAATTCTTTTTGTGAAAGAAAATTTAAAATATTTCTTCCCCTACTGTTAGACACAATGCAATGATTCAAAGCCCAAAGGATTTTGTCTCTAAAGCAACTATTCAAATGTGTACGATGGAAATGTATTGAAATACAACATTTTAATCTTGCTTTGCCTTTGAATTTTTAAACACTTTCAGAAAAGCGAGTATCTCATTAGTCCTTTCAGCTATTCTACCATTCTGATTCACAAGTAAACAAGAATCCTCATATTACCTTTCTTTTTTATAAGGACTTATCATAGATACATAGTTTTAAACTCAATATACATCTAGTCTGTCTGAGTCTGACCACTTTTTACATGTTATACAATAATTCATTCCTCGGGCACACTGGGATTTGTCCATACCCTTTCCTTCTACATTTTCCACAGGCTAGACACATTTCTATAGACACTGGATACGCCAGACAACATCCTCCCAAAAGAACCATCCACCACAACCTACACTTCAGTAAATAAATTGTAAAAACCTGAGTCAACCCAGGCCCTGCTCTGTCTCCCTGGTTCTGTGGAACAGAGTTCTCGGAATTAGCAGGGCCTGGACCCAGGGGTTCAGAGTTTCAGTCTTGGGATGAGGGCAACTTCAAAAGCCCCCCAGGTACCTACAAACCTGAAGAGCAGCCACAAAGCCTCCTCAATCTAAGAAAATCAATCTTCCCACATGCTTTATTCTTTCTTATTTTAGGACTGGTTTTTTTTTCCCCTGGGTTGTAGACTGGGGAAGGATGACAGAAGTTCTCATTTTCAGTGACCTGAAGCCTGTAACAACCGTTCCAAACAGAAAGACAGCTCTCTGCACCCCTGCTAATGGTACTGAAATCGAAAGTGATTAAAAGCAAAACCATTTGAGCACAACAGAAACTGAAAGTATTGCCTCTGGGAAACAGAAACACCGTCAGCAAACACTGAAAGTAATAGATAATTAATGCAGCCTAGGAAATTATGACATATTTCTAAAACTTGCTTTCTGGAATAATCATAAACAATTCACCTTGACTGTATTCCCAAGTCATCACTTTTTAAAGCCACTGCTGCTGCTATTCTTTATTTATTTATTTTAAAGTGTGAGAACAGAATACCAAGGCAAAACTGAAACTTGAAAATTGTCAGGTTTTAAGCCTCTTGTAGCTTTACAATCATTAACTCTGGCTGCATTTCAGAAGCATTTTGTGCTGTGTGGAACTCAGATACACAGTTAAAACTGCTTCTGCTTCAAAATTAAACTGCTGAAGTGTGGGAGGCTCCAGCACTGTTAAAGAAGGGGCACATTTGTCCAAAGCACCAGGAAAAAGCCACACAACAAAAACAGAGAAACGTGAGTTAATGCAAGGGCTCCCAAAAGGCTACAACAACAGTTTTCTTACGGGTGATTTGCAAAGAGGAACGTTTCAAACTCCCTCCCTTCCTCACAAGGCTTCCAGGGAAGCATCTCCCCAAGGAAGTCTCCGAGCATCACAGCGGCTCAGACCCAAATCAAAGCCCAGTTTGTTCTGGAGCAGCACAACAGCCCATCACACAGGTCCATGAAAGCAGACCCTGGCTATTAATAGACACATTCACACAGAAATATGTTTTGCAAGGAGGCAGAGGTGCCACACGGCTCGTTTTTATCACAAATGCTGCACACACCACATTGCACTAACAGAGCTGACATTTACCTTTCCAAGGAGGATGATTAATTAGTTATAAGATGCTTTCTGCTGGCTTCTGAAGGCTTCTCTGCTGAACTGATGTGCTGCACTTCACCTTCCAGTCCTTCCCCGAGAGGCACCATCACTGCCACCACTAAACCCCTTTATATTGGTGGGATGGGCAGAGCTCCCACAGACACACCTGGTGACCACCACAGACCACAACACAGAGGCCTCACACCTCAAACCAGAGGCCTGCCAAGCACTGGCAATAAAAAGCAAGACTCACATGCTGCTTCTGCAAAGCCAGAGCCACCGAGAGCACTGTCTTACAGGGAGAAATGAAGCAGCAAAACTCTCCATCAACAACACCACAGCTGGTTCAGCTCAGCTCAATCTGCATTAATAAATACTAAGCCCTAACAAGTGTCAGCTGTGGTCAAACCCCACACGGCCATGGCTTGGAAGCATCAGTTTGAGACCACAAAGAGTCTCCAGAGCCCTTTATCCTCAGAGAAGGTGGTTTCTGCTCTCCTATAAGTTGCCCTAAAAAAATAAGGGGATATAAGGGAGCAAATGAAAATCAACAAACCAGAGAGAAAAAACCTCAAATCTTGAAGAACTCTAATTGTAGGAACAGGCTCCAGGACGTGCCAGGAAATTAATCAACATGCAGGATAAATGCAGCAGTTAAACTGGAAAATACGAACAGCTTGGAAAGGCACCCGGACCATTTTCCCCTCTCTGATGTTTGTAGCATCTGGCCCCTCCAAAATGCCCCGGAGTAACATTCCCAAAGGAGCACAAGGTCCTGGCCTCACTGCAAGCAGCCAGACCCAAGGGGAAGGGACAGAAAACAAACAGCAAAATGTTTCCAGAAGCTGCCTGGGTTCTGGACCCTGCTGTAGCTGTAATGACCTTTTCATTCGCAAAGCCCTCTCCCTCCTTCCTTAAAAGTCATTATTCCTTGCTTAAAAGTCATTATTCCCTTGTATTAAAGCAGAGATTGGAGTGGAAAGTATTACAACACGTTGCTCTGATCAGACTGCAAGAAAAAAATATTAAAAATAACCCCTACACTCAAGATTTTTAGGAACATCACATCAGTCTAACAAAGGAACAGTCACATTTAATACCAAATATCCAAGGTGGCGACCTGTCCCCTACACACATCACCTTCCCAAACAGAGGAGACCTCCTGCTTCCATGGTGGGATCCCAGGAACCACCACCAGCAGCACCTGCTTCATCCTGGCATGGAACTGCTTTGAGGTGGGCAGAGCTTAAAAAGCAGCTTTTAAAAGCGTCTTATTTAGAGCCAAGCTTCAAACTCCCCTCTGAGAGCAGTAAAACCTACAGGATTTGTTTCTTCCAGGAGCACAAAAGTGGAGGAGGAGAGAAAATTTAAAAAAATAAAAGAAATAAAGAAAAAGCCTCTGGGTGGGTTCAGCACCTGTGTATGCCAAAGGCACTCCATGTTTTATGGATGACAATGCCATCACCCCTGTGACGATTTTGCAGTGAATCAGCCACACAGGGTCTCCTCAGCCTGTTTTCAGGAGGATTTTTTCCCCAAAAAAATTATTTTAATTCAACTGTTTGATTTATATTATTTTCCAGTCATTTCTAGCCAGGAATATTTCAAACAGAGAACTCGACGTCAGCTTCCACCTTGCCCCTTCCCATACAAATGTGCTAATTAGCACAGAAAAATTAGTCAACTCTGCAGTATTTCACCTTAAATAAGGCAGCTCAAGAAATAAAACACCATTTAATTGGTAGCTGACAGCCAGGGAAGAAACAGTGGCTCAGTAACATGCTTAAATAGGGTCTGAAATCCATTCCCAGCCCTTGATGGAAGCCTGTCCTTGTCAACGAAACCCACGATCCATAATAATGCTCAGTATTGTGCTTTTATCCTCTGTTTTATCAGAGCTCATCTGCTGATCAATGAGGAGTCCCAGGGAATAACACTCTGAATTTCAATGTCAACACAGCAGTACTGTGGTAATGATTGAAAATATTTACATATTGCCTCATTGATCGTGGGGTGTTCTTTTCCAACCATCTGGCTACTGGGCACTCATTTTTTTTTATTATTTTATTTAATTTTTTTAGGGCTTCACAACTATTCCAAGCAGGTTGTTTGACCATCTCTACAGCCAACATCCAACATTCCACCTGAATCAGGTTTTCCTGTTATTTTTAACCCAGAACATTAGGGAAAGCATTAATCAACTTCATTCCATCTCAGGGAAGGGGAAAATAATTTTCTTAACAAGGACAAAACCCAAAAAAACCCCAGCAAACACCTGCTCTGTGATGTGCCAATTCAGCTTCAAGGGCTCCTTTTTGATGTGACTCAAGGGTGTCACCACTTTGACAAGGGATGAGTCAAATGGAAATGTGTCACTCACTCTGCTCTCCGTGCCAGCCTCGAGTAAAGAAAGGCTGTAAGGGCTGTTTCTCCCACCTCCAGATGGAATTCCTTCTGATTCCTGCAACGTGGAGCCCCGGGGCGCCTGTGTTGATGCTGCCTTGAGAAACTGCTCAAGTTCTCCAAGCCAGGTGGTTCAGGCCATACAGGCTGCAGGAATGAAGCTTGAAAGCACCACTCAGTCTCCCTTCCCTTCTCCCAACCTCGACCTACGCATTCCAAGACCCCTGAGCCCACCCCAACTGTCACCCACGGTGCTGGTGGGGTGGATTTGCCTCACCTGGCTGCACCCTCTGACACCCTGCAGGTCCAGAGACACCCACCTGGGCTACACAGCCAGAAATTCTGGGGAGAAATCGAGATTTAACCTCCAAAAAAAAAAAAAAACCACACAAAAGCAAAAAGAACTTCCTTGCAAGGTGCTCTGAGCGCAGCCAGTTTAACTCTCATCTTGCTGATTCCAGGTTTTCATGTAAAACTAAATTTTTTAAAAAGCTTTGAAAAGCTTATCTCTGTGCATTCCTCTAGGAAGCTTAGGAGCAAGTTCAATAAAATATGCAGCAAAGACAGATATCTACAAGATCTACAAGTTTGCTGCAAGAGACCTCGGCAGGGAACTTGAAGGGAATGTTAAAAAGGTGGTTCTCAAACAGTTGTCAAACTGATTTCAAGGAGTTTTTTAGTGGCTCCAAACATGTTTCTAATCAGAAGCTGACACTCCTGGCTGCTGGTACCATTAACTTGATTTAGGAAGAATGGGAAGTCTAAAAGCCAAATTATACTCAGCCTTCAAATCAGGAATTAAAATTCTCTCTCAACACAGTTTAGCTGATGATTTGGGTAACCATGTTCAAGATAAGACAATACCTCTTTTCAGTTTTACTTTGACAACAAGGAATAAAACACAAGTTCTGTCAGCAAAATGACATACAGAGAACAAAAGACAGAGCAGGGGGGGAAAAGTGCTCTGACATATCTGCCTTTGATAATACAGATGCTCCACTAGACAATGAAATCTCCCCTTTCTGTCAAGCTCCTTTTTCTGCTGGGACAACTGTATGAAGAAATGGGCAGGAGGAGGACAGAAAGCTCTTTCCTCTCCATCTTCTCTGCCCAGATGTTTTGCAGACATGATGCAGAAGATCTGACCTAATGATACCAAAGTGCCCACCCTCAGCAAGGCAAGTAAAACCATCTCTTCTAAAAAAAGCATAAACAAAAACTGGGAAGGTAGAGCAACACACAGAACTGGACTACAACTGTTAATCCTTCAAGCAGGCTTGCCCAAATATGCTCTTCCCTCTCACACAGGCAGCATGTTAAAGGTGCCCTTTGGAAAAACTTATTTACAGGCATTAAATGTAAGCAAAAGACAGCAATAAAATTACTCCACAGTCTCAAAAGAAATAAAGGACACATTGGGCCTGTGCTAAACACAGTTTTGAGGATATTTGATGGAAGATGTTCACTGTTTCTTGAAGTTAAAACCTGGCACAATGTTTTACAATCCAGATACAGGTTAGACAAATAATGGGTCCCAAGAGTCTGGATAAATTATGTTTGAAAACAAGGGAGAGAGGGAAAACAAAACAGGCTATATGTTCTTCTCTACCAGTTGGCTTTGATGCATCAGAAGCCAAAAAGCCCCATGTTAAGCCTGCTCAGAAATAACAGCCTGCCTGGAAACAAGGAAAACAAAACAAAACTGGAGACAGCAAACTGGGATTTTACTGTCTCTTCTGCTGAATTGTGTCCTGCAACACTCCATACGTGTGTTTCTGTTTTACCCTTGTTAAAAACAGAAGTGATCCTCCACCTCTGCTTGTGAAGAGCACTCAAAGTGTTACTGAGATGGGGATGGCAGAGAAACAGCAAGCAGAGGCCTCCTTCCCCTTCTGCTCTTCCCCACCAAATATCTGCGAGTTATTTACATCCTCATATCCTGAACTCCCCCTCCACTTTCACAGCTTGCAGTTAACTCTGCATCCTGCTGGAGATAACACATGTTTAGCTTTCAGCATGTTTAGGCTGGAACACCCTCTGAACGTGAGGCCGGGTCACCAAGCCCACAGAGGGAAGGATTTCCAGATGCAGAGACTGGCTAGGAAATAACACACAAAAACATGAGGCTCCATCCCTCCACCACCCTGGAGAACTCAACCTACTCAGGGAAGGAGACAACTAAACAGCTTGGCAACGCCTACAGCTGGTGCTCAACCTCAGATCCAGTGAAAAGATGTAAATATTTAGATTTCAATTTCATCTGATATGATAAATATAAAATCTCTATTTCCTTCTTTAAAAAAAAAAGAAAAAGAAAGCAGCATTAAAATAGGTAAGCCACCCACATAGAGAACAGGATTCTGCTGTATTTCTACCTTCAGGAGGAGGCTATTTAACTTATGGTATCGATCTTGAAACAAATTATAACCACAAGTGAAATTATTCCCATTGCATTGTCTTCTGATGTATATAAAACATAATTACACCACATTTATATACAAATACATACATGAAATTGTTTTGCTGTTCATTCCAAACGTGCAGTGGCTGATGGCAGCCCATTCTTTTTTCACCTCTTGCAAAGTGCCCACAGAGAGGTAACTCCAACTCCAACCCAAATATCTGAAAAGAGCCCCAAAGTGATGCCCCACATCCCAAATCAGACACTATATGAGTAACCCACAGCCAGAGCTGAACTGTTGTTTACCAGGGCTGCCCTACAAAAACCTGCAATCCTTCCATAACCTTTTAAAGCACATAATGGAATTAAGGCCCCACTTCACGTCCAGAGTCAGGTCACGCACATACCAAACTTCTTTGGAGCTGCAGATAACGCGGCCTCGCCCCTAAAGATCCAACACAGCCCTCAAGGGGCTGATGTGATTACACCTCCCCACCCTCCAAACTGGTTATGGTGCTGTTAAAGAGAACTGCTTTCTCAGGTCACTGCTCTGGGGGTTAAGTCAGCTAATACGCCTGAATTAGTGTCCCGAAGGTCGTTATGTAAGTGCCGGCAATCCAAACAAATCAGAGTTAACTTCCCTGTCTGTTACAGGAATCCCCGTTGCCTACGAAACCCTCAGCAGTTCATTCACTATTTTCCTCCCCAGGTCCTCACAGTTCACTTCCATGCCCAGATGTGCCTTCCCAGCTCACAGTAAACTACCTCTTGTTCCTTAACTGGATTGCCCAGACCTCTGTTCCCTCCCCCTGCCATGACAAGACTATGGAAACCAATGGAAAATCCCAGGGAGAAATCCCAGTATCTGATCTCTGAGAGGAGACTGAACTGTTTAAAGGTACAGAAAAGGATGAGTGGCAAATCACTTTTCCTCATCCCATCAAAGGAGTCTCCCCAATTTACCCAATCCCAACAGTTTTCCCATCGAGGAGAGCTCTAAGATTCCTGCTCCCAACGCCACAGCACCCACCAACCTCAGCTGGCCAAACACACCGAGTCAGGACTGTCAAACCTGCGCAGAGTCCTCGCTGTCCAAGAGACTCAGTGCTCAGGCTTGGGGATTTTTTTGTGGAAAACCTGATGTCCACAAGGATGCAGACTTCTGGATGTTGTAGGTCTTCAAATCTGTCTTACTGGGAGTTCTCAAGCACCACCTCAGAAAGGAGAAGCCGAGGATCAGCTTTTGCCACGAGGGGTTTTTGGAAGCTCCAGGCACTGCTGTGGGCGCCACTCCTGCCTGGAAAGCTGCGTCCTGCCCAGTACTCCTGACTCACCCAAGGTGTTTGCTTTCTGTCCCTGCCCTCCTGGGTGCTGGCATGTGCATCCTGCCAGGCTCCAGCCCCGGTAACACCAGAGCAATGACCCCGGCACCATCACTCCCACACTCCAGAGCTGTGCCAGGTTCTCGGCTGTGGCTTTCCACACCTTTTCCACACCCCTGACCTGGGCTGCCTCAACCACCAACCCAAGATCCCCGCTATCCTTGTTACCAACCCCTGCACATGGAAGCCCACATGCAGCAGATGCTGTTTTCTCTCTTTTCTCCTCCTGGATGGTCTCTCTGGGATCAACTTTGATGTGCCCCAGCTCTCCAGGGCAGGTTTTAGCTCTGTGCTGACTGGATTTCTCCCCTGCACCCAGATTTGCTCCATAACTATTTACCTCCACTTGCCTGAGCAACCTCTCATTTCTTCTCACCTCTGGAGCCCAACCCTGTGTCAGACACACTCAGGAAGGGCTGCAGGAGCGGGAAGCAGCTCCATCTCCAGATCCTGCCATCTCTCAGGACGTCCCCTGGACCCCCACCAACCCTTCAAAATTAAAGATACTTTTCTCCCAACTGGTTTTTAAGTTGCCAATGGGATTTACTGAAACATTTTGCTGTGAGCTTCTAAGAATTATTTTTTTTTAATTAAAAAAAATAAAAATCACCATCAAAGACAGTCACACCAGCAAAACCTCTTCCCTATGGAAAACTCACAAGCCTGACTTCAGGAGCTCTGTGTACTCACTTGGCATCGTGCTGATTAAAACTCCCCGTAGTGTCAGGATCTGGGTCAGCCCCAGGCTAAATTGCTTTCTTCTTCTTACATTAAGAACATCCAAATATCATTCATTACTTTGTTCATTTAAAATTTCGTAGGACTCTTGGCATGGACACTACAACTAGAGAAGCCACATTCCCTTTCAGCCTGTGGGTGAGCTCAGACAGACTCTGCCCCAGCACAATCTTGTGGCATTTGGATTTCCTCCAACACCCAGGAAACAAAGTTATAAATAAAAGTGTTTTATTTATTCCCTCCCCCCGCATTAATTACTCCATTTCCAGTCACACTGCATACTACAGAACACTTTTATTTCTAATATGTTTTCAGGCTCAAAATTGAATTTAGACATATTTTACTAATTTGGGGGGATAATCAGAAATACTAATTGCATCACACTCCATGTCAGCCAGCTTTAAAATTAAATGAGGAAGCATCTTCACCATGTAGAGAAACTGGCCATTAAGAAAACCATGGGGTTTAGATGTTGCTTTTCCCTCCTAAGAAAATAAAAATAAAGAGAAGAGAGACACTGAAGCCTGTTTCTACCCTCTCAAGAATAATCCTGAAAGAAAAACACATTAAAAAAAAACAAAAAAAAGCCAAAAGTGTTTTCTAGAGGGATCCTGCTGGTCCTGGAACAGGACATTACGGTGAATATGCATGAGAGGCATGAGTCAAACTGCACTGGGGAGCGAGCATCAGCTTTCACTTGCCATTTCCAAAACCTTCCACTCAGGCTGCCAAGACAGCAACTGAATGACAAGATTTTTTATTTGAATGTTGGGGGGAGATTAAAGCTCTTTAGGACTAATTGGAGGAGTGCTAATTGGAGCAGCACACTTGAAGGATGTGCTGCTTCTCTATTTGGCCAACTCACAGAAACAGTGACAAATTCTGAATAAAATCAAACTAATTATTTAAATTCAAAGCCTTTTAGCCTCACTGTCAGTTATAAGTTTTTGAGAATTTCTATTAAAAAAAAAAAAATCAGGGCCAGGTCTTTCCAAACTGGTTGCTGTCAAGCAAAATGAGAAGTTAGATAAAACTCCCCCGTGCCAGCTGGTAAATCACAATAAATGCCCGGGCTGTCAGATGCACAACAAGCGACAAACGCACTGACACACACCAGCAAACCCAAAATAGACAGGGTATTTAAATAAGAAGTTATCATTTGGGGGAAAGATCCTCAGGAAGCTCATCAGAATCAAAAGTCATACACTGAGGGATACTTATTTTTCTCACATAAGCTGAGGAACAACCACCAACAAGCAGAGTTACGTGAGGCTCGGGGAGACTGTCAGCCTTGGAGTTCACTATTTAGACATCACTTAAAAGCCTTTCTGCCAAGTTCCTTAAAAAAAAATACCACTAAAGGATACCAGGGAATTGTTTACTCAAAGCATTATTGTTTCCTGAACACAGATGCAAGAAAAAGTTTTATTAAGAAGATAAACAGCTGCTACTGTACACGGATTAGATGATAACAAAAGCATCTAAGGGCCATAAAGGGAATAGTAAGGGAATTAAAAAGCATTTTTATGCATGAAGATGGCTAACATCTGTACGTTCATTAAAGTGGTATCAACTATGCTTTTAATTAAAAGTTAGTGACAGAAACTTAAACATGATTAATGGACCCAGCAGCCCACCAGAACTCCGCTCCATCAAAAGGAAGCAGCACAAGCTGCGTTCCAGCCCTTGCTGCTCGTTTCTCTTTCCCTCCCAGAGATGCTGCCACAACCAGAACACACTGCAAGGACCACAAAGCAAAATTCCTGAGAAAAAACAGCAAGCCAGGACAAGTCTGCAGCGGTGCTTTCATGCCTGGCCATTCTCTATTTTGTACATCCCGAGGAGGCGTTTCAATTACCGAGTTACCTGTCAGAACAGCCAGGCACTCGGCCATCCATCCAGCACCAGAGGCACGGGGTCTGCCCAGGGAAAAGAGGGAAAAAGGCTGCCCTACAAACAGCAGTCTCCTATTGACCAGTGGAAAACAAACCGCCCGGGAGCCAGTGCTGAACTCTGTAACACAGTCAGGCGGCTTGTGTTACTCGGGAGCACAACACAGTCACAGTCACGACAAAAATAAACTGCGTGATAAAAATACAGCACGAGCAGAAAGATGTGGGCAGGGAGCAGGATCGGGGAGCCATCGGAGGATAAGGAGCCCTACAGCCACAGATATTCCCACGTGCACTCAGACCACATATTTAAGTCCTGATGTCCACAAAGACTAATCTACTGCCACTGTCCTGCTGAACCGCTGTCAGGGGCAGAGCTGAGCACACACAGATTATGTCTTCACAGACTGAAGACACTCCCTGACATCGTATTTCCCACCAAGCAGCTTCCAGACGCAGAGGGCACACAGGAGATGGAAGTTCTCACTTTAGAGCAGGTACTTACACAGGAAGGAACTTTTTTTTTCTTAAATAATTCAAGTAAACTTTGCTTCTGTCACGGCATTTTAACACAAAAGGTGATAGTGCTGACTTGTGTGGCTGACTGAGCAGGGCACTGCTCTGAGGGGCTCCCTAAGGATGCTCCAGCCCCAGGCTGAGCACCTCAGTGCACTCTGGGCTTCAGCTCCTTCAGCAGAGC
>NW_021940379.1:3759798-3783719 GCF_001715985.3 Manacus vitellinus
TTTTTTTTTTTTTTTAATTTGCTTTCTAGAAATTTGAACAAATAGAAGTTTTATTTTCCAAAGGTTAAATCTCAGAGCTGAAGGTGTTGTAATGTTTATTATCATAGAGAAAACTATGCATGGGAGTGTCTTCCAAGGGCAGTGTGAGGCAAGGAGAGCCTGGGGCTTCAGGCAGGACCAAGTAGATCCGAAAAGGCAGTAAATGCCTACATAGCTGGGATGTGTCAGGTGAGACAAGGGGAAGATGATTGAAGTCCTTCACAGAGAAGGCATAAGCTTCCTCTCCTTCTCTGGAAGTCCTTATTTATCCCCAAATAGAGAACAAGGCAATTTTCTCATGTTAAGGGGAAATTTAAAAGGGATTTTAAAAATGGACAATGTCCATCAAAGGGCAGGGCCGGCACAGTCCTGGTTCCCACAGTAAACACGCTCCCTGTGTCCCAGTTTTTGGTGCTTCGGGTGTGATTTTCAGGAGCACTGAGCATTCAGGCCTCCCACTGCTTTAATCTGGAACTGCAGAGCCTCTGCCCCTCTGATGAATCAGGCTGAAGGTACCACACTGAACAGGTCACCCCGTGTCACGCAGGTATTTCAGAAGGTTGTCCTAGAAGTTTACCAAAAGCAACACTTTTTTTTTTTCCCCTTCAGTGTTATAATAGAACAGAAATAGCCTAAAGAGTTCCAACAGATGGAGGAGGACTTTTGATTAAAAAATAAATTCTGACTCACGATTCAGTTTTCTGGATGTAATAAAAAAAGAGTCCATGAATATGAATAGTGCTGGAAAGAATGGAGTGGAGATGAAGGGAGGTGAGAGGGAAAGGCACTGAAAGAGCTGAGCTGATTTACCTACTTGCCTCTAATGTCTGTCAGGAAAATTCTTTGGTTTTGCTGTAGCACTGATGAAAGAAAACAAGGCCATCAGTGGACTCATGAAATTTTCCTGTGATGGATTCCATCTGAAGAATACTTTCAAATTGTGCCTGTTAATAAAAAAATGCTGGGAAAACTTTGGCTAAATAGAGCTGAGCAGGGAAGTCAAAGATTCTTTTTTCCTACCTCCACCCCTTCTAAGTAAAAATTACCAGTAAGAACACGGAATGACATAAAAATTGTGCATCTCTTTGTGGAGACTGAAAATATATTTAAGGAAGTCATGTCCATGCATCAGACCCAATTTCTACATTTTAGAGTAAAGGGGAAATGAGGAACTAAAACATCCCTGACACCTCCCCAGCTCTGGTCTTGTACTGAAAGGGCCCACAGGGCACAAGGGTTGCAAAAACCACAAGATTTTCAAGACTCTGCATGGGTAGGGCAGTTCTTCATGAAATATCTGAAACCACAGCACTCTAATTTTAGAATCAGACCTTCTCAAGCTTCCTTTATGACAGCTCCTCTGGCCCTATAATCACATCATTGGTGGCTAAACATCTTGAACAAGGACAGAATATGAAACACACAATATGATTAAAACCTACATTATGGCTGATGTAATATCCCAGAACCTATTATTGTACTTGGGCAGGAGGAAAGAATCTAATTAAACATTTATTTAATATTAAAATACAAACCAAAGTATCAATGTTGGACAGTAATGCAGCAACATGTCAACTGGCAAATCTGGATTTTTCACCAAGAAAAATGCATTTCTGTTCACAAATACATGAAATGTTCACGATGGGAACACTGGCACGAAACTCAGCCTGGCACAGGAAACCAGTAACTTCAGGGAAGGAGTTCCAGTCCTGGAGAGTCAGCTGGAGTGGAGCTGTTCACTGGGAGACAGGGAGGCTGCTGTCAGGTGAATCCTGGTACTCACAGTATCAAACACTACTCACTGTGACTGCTGGAGACATGAGGGAATTCAGAGCAGTATTTTCCTACCACAGCCAGAGTGAAAGTATTGCTCACAGTTCTGTCACGATGAAAAATATCCATGTTAAAGGGTTTAGCTGAAAGGATTTACCACAGAGCAGCAGTTCTCTTTAACACAGGTAACTCATGTTGCTTTTTGTATTAGAGTTCAAAATCTCCTCTTGGCTAATATTTACATCACACCCTAAATATTTATAAAATGGTGGAGGAAAACCAAGTGCAAAAGGGTAACACTATCATTTTCTGAAAACAAGCTGCCTTTTAGTTTCTTATTCTTATTATAAATTCAATATCACTATTTAAAAATAATTAATATTTCTAAAAATATTACAATACAGGATAAACATTGATTCCTCAGGTGTAATAAAAATATGTTTAAAATAGAGGTTGCGGTTCCAAGTACAAAATATTGCTGTTTGTAAAGGGTAACATGGTTGTAAAACTACTTTTGAGGGCTTATAAAAATACAAAACAATTTGCATTTACTGAGTGCATAATTATATATTAGTGCAAAAAAAAAAACCAAAAGGAAAAGAGTATATTTGCAGTCAGGAGAGAACTGTCAGAGATTGGCAGAGGTCCGTAAAACATGGAATCTTTTCAGAGTCATTCTTATCAACCCCAAATCCCTATTAATTCTTTCCAAACGATCTTCCAGGGCTTCCTAAAAGGAAGAGTTAAAGACAAGAAAGAGAAAAAAACATTAATAATATAAAAAAATTCAATGATCCTTCTAAAATTAAGAAACTCCTGTTATTCCTGTATTCCTGGTATCCTTTTTGAGGCATTATCAGTATTCTGTTACCACCCAAAAACTAGAGCCAGACCTCCAAACTTCCCATAGAATTTTTATGTGTGTATTTGTAGGTTGTTGGTTTTTTGGCCGTGTGACTTATGAAACTCCAGGAGATAAACTTGACAAGAATTGGGACAGGCTGATAATTAGGGAGACACATTTAGCAAAGAGCTGATCACTACAGTGAGTGGCAGTATTGATTTTTTAATTTCAAACTGATTAATTGCAAACAAGAATTAGAATTTAGGAAATGCTGAAGCTGAAGGCTTCACAGAGACCTTTAAAACACAACTTTGAGACACTTGTTTCTATTAAAAGAGTCTGCAGAGCTTCCCAAAGAAGGCACTTTCCTGTATTCCACCTACACTACTTATTTTTACCTTCTTACTTTCCTCTTTATACTTTCAAGGAGACAAAAAACAACCAATCAAAAACTAAACTTTGCAATTTCTCCTACAGCACAACATCCTCTCCATGGTTTCAGGGATCTATTCCATAGGAACTGCATGCTGTTAATTTATTGCCTTTACCTACCTCTCAGTGTTATCACAAGAGCAGACTATTCTTGCAGCAAGTTGGCAAAATTCATCCCATGTACAAAAAATAGAAGATATGAACAATATAAAACAATAACATAAGACCCAAAACCAATCTAAAAATTGCCACAGAAATCACACTACACAGCAGAACTTTCCTCTACATATTCTCAAGTTGTGGAAGAGCAATTTAACAGGACAGTCAGATGTTGAGGCTTTTTCACCTGATTCAGTCTTGCTTGCAAGGTCATTCTTCCACCAGAACAAGGTATTCGACTCAGTGCAGCCTCAATCTAATAACAGAAAACACTTCAGCTGTAAATGAGAGTTTCAAGAGCCAATATGAGCCTTCCCAACTCCTCTTACAAGAAGAGAGGTGAGGTGTATGGATTACTGATACAGCTACAGTTTTGTCCTTTAACGCTCACTTCTGTGACCATAATAATGTTCCAATCCCCACTCACACTGTGTTGCCATTCCAGTGACTGTCCTTTAATGAAATTAGGGACAGAGAAGGTCTGGAAGTAGAGCAGGGAAGGATAATGGCACATTCCCAGCGTGACACTAACATTGTGCACGAATTTCAGCCACGCACTGCGTGGACATCCGGCTCCATCCCTCCCCTCTCGTACAACAATTATGTTTTGTCACAACCTGAAAACAAAAATAATCTTTGCCTGTTGCTTTTCTTGAGTCAGCTCATCAAAAAGCCTCTCTGTTTCAGCCAGAGTCGTGATCCTTGCTGTGTATTTGAAGTCCTCCTCCCCAGGCTCATATTTTTGAGCTGTGCTCCTCTCGTCCCAAGCTGCCGCCTTCTTCAGCCCGCTGTTGATGGATTCAGCACAAGAGCTGTGTCTGACACCTGAATGCTGCCTTCCTAGCAACAAAGCAGGGGGATTTTTAAATTTTTATATTTGTAATTGTCTGGGAAATGGTTACACAGGACAGAAAAACAAAGCAATAACAGCACAAGCAGCGCGATCGTGGCGGTATGTGAACCAAGGACAGTGAAGCAAAGCCTCAGTTCCTTGCCTTAAACAACTTCCCAGAAGAATGTAAAACATTTGTAGGGGTCATCTTTCAAGTGATCTTTGTAGCACAACATATTTTTTTGGCTAACAAACAGATTCCTCTATTGTGCTAATTAGGAATTACTTTTACTGGTACATTTCTAAATATCACCAGGCAGAGCAGCTGTCAGGCAAACACCAGGCTAAATAAATGCATCAATAAAAACAAAAGCAGAACATTGTGACAAGGATTAGAAAAGCAAGAAAAGATTTGCTTCAATCAATCATTTAAAAATCTGAAAGAGCTGGTTTTATTAGAGTTACTCTTTGCTATCTGTAACGCAATGTTTAGCAATAGAATTTTATTAGTATGACTCAGGTACATCTTAATATAGACCCCCCCTAAGATATGCATTGGATAACTGAGTTAAGCACAGGGAAATGTATTGCCCTTCTTCCTCAATTTAATTATTTTTCTTGTTCTGCCGTGTTTGTGCACACATATATATACATAAAAATAAAATACTGTATGAATGGTATATCTCTGGCTCCAGGGATAAGACAAGACTTTTAAAAGAGGATTTTTATAAGTTGGACTTTGTCAAATCAAGGGTCAGCTTTCCAGTTAAGCAGCTGTTACCACTGTGGAAGGAATTGTGGTACAAAAATATAGCAGATTTTCCCCCCACTTTGACAGATTACCTTCTGTTTCATCTAGTGAGAGAAACTGGAGCCTTTTCCTTGGGTTATTGTGCTGTAAAGTAGATGTAGCACCAGTTTCCAGGTCATCTAGAAGTATATCAAACCTACAGAGCAGGAAGCACACAGCAATGACTTGTTAGAAATCAGGGATCAGGCAATACAGAATTTTCTACTTTTTCACCTTTTGGTTAAACGAACAATTTTTTTTATAAAACTGTTTATATCCCACAGCCACTGCAAGTCTTCTGATTCCTGTTCACAGCACCATGCCCCAATGTCCTCCTATTTGCACACACCAAAACCTCTCCTTTGTGTGACTTTCTCTCAGAGCCTCACCAAGCTGTTGCTCCTGAACACCCTGAGCTCCTGTTTCATCATCCTCAGGAACTCTCAAGAGTGGTGCTGGACATTTCTTATTCCTCACACACATGTCCTACACTTTAATCTCACAGCTAAGTGTGTTCTCAAACTCTGTAATACAGCTTTGCCAAGCAAAGATTTTGATAGAAACCATAGTATTTAGGAAGTTAGCAGAAAGGTAAGTTTATGTGTATTTTAAAATGCTTGTAGGTACCAGGACAAGTAGGAAGGTCCTACTTTCAACTTTTATTCACATCCGATCTGCACTTACTCTACAGAACAATTCTTCTTTAACTACTTGTCACTGATCAATGTTGTGTCACTAGCAAACCCAACATCCCTTCTACATTTTCCTTGCCAGATTTTAAAAAGTAAAACTCAGCTTTATATTCAGAAAACTTCACATGACTCACTTTCTAGACAAGAACCAGCAGCACTGAGCCTCTATAATAAACATCCTCCTGCTCTAGTAATGATCAGAACACAACTGTAATCACCACACTCGTACCTTGTCACTGTGTTTTCATTCCTGCCAAGCAAATGGCTGAATCCAGGGGAGAGGTTTTCTTTTGGAGATCGTTTTGGGCTGTACGTCACAGACACCGGTGCCAACATTATCTCTCTTCTTGCTGCAAAAGACAAATTATGTTTATCTACCTTAAACCTCCCAATGCAGTACCTCCCACTCATGTGCTTACAGCTTAAAAGAATGCTTTTCAAAGCTGTCTAGGTGTTTATTTAAATTTGATGAAAAGTGCATCACAACACGGAGAAATGAAAATAAACTCAGAGCTCTCCCATTTGCTGTGATTACAGACATTCTCCTTTTCAGACTGTCAGAGTAATGCAGGAATCCTGCCTCTGTTTTGCTCTCTCCTAGAGCAGCCTGTCATTGTTTGCTCCTACTTTTCGAGTAACACAAAGCAAACTTGAGAAAAGCACTGACTTGGAGTGTTGGGTTTCCTGTTGGAAGGAGGAAGGGACGATGACCTCTGGCCTGAAGGGGAGCTGAACCTTTTGGGTCTGTGTTGGTCCTTCCCTTTCTCTGGGGTGGCAACTAAAGAAGCTTCAACAAACCCAACAGTTTGACGTCGATTTGATGTTTCTAGTTAAAAAAAAAAAAAGTTGTTATATTAATCAATCTTTTTCAATATGAGAACTCACAAATATTCTCCTGAGTAACAAATGACAAAGGCTGCACTTAAGTCTCCCTCACATCAACATATTTGTGCTGTTTTGTTCCAGTCTCTCTTCTACTCACAGAATAGACAGCTTAACTCATGGAAAAGGATCTTTGCAGAGGGGGGGCCTTTCTTTCCTTTTTTTAATAGAGAAACAGTGGAAATCAGACAAAAGCATCTTTTGAGAAAGAAAGCTGGAGAACCTGCCTGAGCCAAGAGTACAAGCATTTCAGAAAGACTTGATGTTTTCTCATGACAAGGCTCCTAAATCCCTGCTGTTACAACAGCTCAGTGCAGTCCCACACACACCAGCTTCCTTAATAACATTCCAATACAACACCATGAGAACAAAACTCAAGTGGATGTACAGCCAGAGCTTTCTTAGGGCTCCATTAACTGTTTATAAATACTGAGATATTCTTAGAAAAGAGGACATTGATGAGTCTCCAGCTTGAGACCCAACAGCAACCTTTGCCTTCCCTCTATTCTAAACAAGTCACTTAACTATCTAATTTTGAATTTTCTTTGAAAAACTCCAGCAGTTTGCATGCTAACACTGTTTTTATCCCTTCACTGAAGCCTGATGGACTTGAATGCTGAGAATACCAAAACTAAAAGATATGCAGACAAAGTAAAACATGCCCAGGAATATAAAAATAAGAGTTACTGGCTGGTGTGTCTTCTTTGTCTGTCTGTGTCCCCCAGTCTTTAAATACTTTTCCTTCTTCAAGTTCTTTAAAGGCTTTTATAATTGGTGCTTCTGACATCTCATTTTCTTTCTTTTCTATTGTGTTTGTTGAAGAGTCTTCCTGTGAAGAATCTTTTTCAGGAGGAGAGTGATACCTTAAAGGATGTGAAGCAGTGGAGGGAAAAAAATGATCAAATTTTTAATGGAGTGTTTTGGTTTTAAGTAATTGTACAGCACCTACAACATTGAGAATTTTTTTTAAACTCTATTTAACAAGTACAAAATCTAGAAATAGCAATCTAGTCAATACGAGTTTTTACAAGTGTTCTACTTTATTAATTTTAGAAGTGTTCCACTTGCCCTCATAGTGAATACTGAAGGAAACCAACTCACCTGGAAGGAATATAGTTTTCTTCTAATCTGTTATCTTTGGGGCTTTCCTGGCCTTCCAAAGGCTGGCCAGTGAAGATGGAATATTCAGCTCCTGGTATCAGCCACTTTCTCCTGCTGACATCAGGAGTTCCCAACTTGCTGTGGGAACAAAAAGCTTCAAAATTACAAAAGGCTTTGGAGTTTTTCTTTGTTGTTTTTTTTTGTTGTTGTTGTTGTTTTGTTGTTGTTGTTGTTTTTTGTTGTTGTTGTTTGTTTTTTATTTTAAAGAAAAAGCTGCTATTTATTCCAGTAAACAGAAAGAAATATACAATAAACTTGTAAATACCGTGGGAAAAAATAACTGTTTTTTAAAACATGTTTGTAAAGTAAAAGTGAAATATTTTTTTTTAAAAAAGTCCTATGTTGAGGTTTCAGTCTAAATTACACAATATGCTCAGAATGCAAAGCTCCACAATGATCTTCCTGTAATTTAATGCTGCTTACTCAGACCAAGGTTTGGGTAACAGTAGTTCCCAACTAATTACATGAAAACATTTGGTGGAGATTATTGCAGTAGTTCAGAGCATCTGATCCCAGCTTTCCTTTGGACACCAAATATTAGAAAAAGAAAAAAGAAAAAACAAAAACCAAGAAAAAGCCACCACTGATGATGTGAGAGTGATAAATATTGACTAATAAGCATCTGTTTCTATATTCTTATCCTGAAAAGTCAAAAGAACAATGTGATTTTTACACACAGCAAAGTAGATAATTAGAAAAAAAGGGTCTTGTTTACCCAAGCTATGAACCATAAGTACTATTGTGTAAATCTATCCTGCTGGGCATTCAATTGGAATGAGGCTTTCCTTGAGCCTCTGAGATCAGTTAGGGACAGATTAACTTCTAAATCCATATTGGCTCTTACATCCCCCTCCCTTATGAACATGGTGTGCCCTGCCCAGGTCTTCCTTTTTTCTGTTCATTGTTGAGGGATCTGGTTCAGAAATATTAAAAGAGCTCTAAACAGAAATCTGTCCCTCTAATATATTAATACATAAATTACTTGCATCTTTGTAATCAGATCTACCAAAATACATACAAGTGGATATCCACAAATCACATTAATTATCATTTTGAGCTTCACAGCATCAGTGCTGAACTGGGAGAGACACTGAAGAAACCATAACTAAGTAATGAAAAAAGAAGGGGGACAAAGTTTTTCAGGTCTTTAAAACAAAAAAAACCCTCAAACAAAAAAAAAAACAACAAAGAAACAAACAAACAAAAGAACACAGATCAATTTTAATTCTCTTAACATAAATTCCCAATTCAAACTGGAGTGTGCATTGTCACTGAACTCCCACCCTACTCTCAGGATATGTTAAGAGAATTAAATAAATTAAACTACAAACTATATTTAGAACCATAAAAAGTTGTGATCAGCCTTTCAAATCAATAACACACATGGAAAACCTCCAATGTCTTGTTGGAGTATTAGATTTTATTCCCAAATTCTTCGGTGAGTGTGGAAATCCCTACTCAGCTGAGCAACTGAGACCCATCTAACACTCATTTGGGAAGACCAGAGACACTCTGGTCCATTATCCAAAGTACTGATTTGGGTTTCATAATTTCTTGGCATGTGAAGTCTCTGAATTATGTTACATGTGTTTAATCCAGTTTAGCCTATGGACTGACCTCATGTTGATCCACTTTTAGCCAACACACGTTAAAAAGTATTCCAAACACAGGACCTGTTTTCCTGTTGTTGGAACACTCACTCACTTGGCACAAGAGGTTCTCAAACGGTTCTCGGTGATGTGGCGAAGTTTCAACTTATTTTCATGTTCCACCTGCTTGAGCTGAGCTTCAAGTTTTAAAATTGTCCTAAAGGGAAAGCAGTAAAGATGCATTAGGAGATGATTTCAATGACACAAAAGATACACCATATTTCTTAGTTTACTCATTTTTATTCAGATATCCTGGATGAAGCAGGAGAACAAGAGAAACTGCTGCATTTCTATGTATCTCTGTATCTATCTAAGTACAGATATAAATATGGATTGGAATTCCAAGTTAAATAAATCAGGTAACCTGGCTAGAAAGACAGGACCAGGAGATGTAGAAAAAAACCACATATCCTAAAATAACAAGATTTTTAGTGTGTACAAGTAACATCAAACAACGGGAATGCTTCATAAAATGTAATTAAACTGGCAAGATCTACAGCCTTCATTATCTAGGGGTAGCTGTTTAGGCCATAGTCTGTATTTCATATTGGTAAAAGAGTAATAAGTTTCACAGTTACCTTTTTAAATCAGAAATCTGTGTGTTTGCATCAAGCAATTTGTTTTCAGTTGTGTTTAATGTATCCTACAAGGACACAAAGAAAAAAGTGAAAAGCCCAGAAGTGCACTAAAAGAAAAACAAGTAACTCCACATCAGTCTCAAGAACACTCCATTAAATACACCTTCAAAGGGTCCATTAAATTTCCTTGGCTTTGATTTTGCAGTATTTTTGCTGTCTATGACTGGAAAATAATACTTTCCAAATTCCCCCTTTTCCCTCCAGGCCTCTGCAGATGGAGTAAGAAGCTCTCAGTAAAAATAAACATGGATCTTTCCATCTGAGCTTTTTTCAAAATGCATCAGCTAATTCAGCAAATTCTATGGCACATTATCACGTAGTTTGCAGGTTTGGTTTTTTAATTAACTGGAGTGCACCTACCTTTACTCTTTCATGTTCTTTTCCAAGGGACTCGTATTCTCCTAAAAGCTAAAACAGAACAAAAGAACACAAAAACTCACACTGAGACCATCCACAATTAACAGACTGCTGTAAAATCATCCCAATTGCTTGTCTAGGACATGCAGAAACACTACAGGGGATAACAAATACTATTAAAGGACATTTTTGTAAATTCTTCTTATCATCTTCTAATTGGAACAAGAAGTTATAGATGGGACAAGAGGAGACAGAGCTACTTACAGAATGTATTTCTAATTTTCAAATTCTCTCTCTCTAAAGAAACTGAATGAATGAACCACTAAAATTCCTCATTGACTTTAAAACTGACTTTGTATTTTGAAATCTCAATTGCAAAAAAAGAAATTAAAGCATGAAGTAGCTTTTCCAGCTAATACCCATTTGGCCAATCCATTTAAACATTCCATAAAGCTATTCCTGAAGAATTGGAGGAACAATTCCTTTGATTCAGCCTAAAATCACACACAATGAACAGTTTTATCAAGCTGTGATGAGGTATGAGAAATTTAGTCCATCTCCAACAAACTTAAGAGAGGAAAAAAATAACTTTCTAAAATAATTTCACGTACTATCTTCAAAAATAAAATTAACTAAGAGTAATAAATACCTGAGACTGACTACAGGAAGGGTTATCAAGTACACATAAGCTGCCTTAAATAATTGTTTTTAAATACCTATTAGTGTCACCCAGCCTCCAAGGAGTCAGCTGAGTCATTTCTGCTGTGTTAGCTGTGCATTAAGACTTTCCAGTTGGAAACTCGCAGCAGTTTCCACACCCAGGACGGACTTCCTGTTGTCCATTTTCTCACTTACATTCTGAAACATTTTGTTTTCTTCCTTTAGCCTCGTGTTTTTATTATCAGATAACTTGTAGGCCTTCTCAAAAGCTTCCTCCAGCTCCTTGAGCCTGGACTGCAGGCGGCTGATGGTGTTGTCCTTCTCCTTGTGGGTCGTGCGCATCTCCTCGAGCCGCTCCTGCAGAACCTTGGAAGTGCTGCTGAGGGCCTGGAAACGCTCCCTCCACTCTGCCTGGAGGAGAGAAAACATCCTTTACAAACACTTCCCCAGCAGATCATTTAGTTCAGTGCAAAGTGCAACCTGAAATCATGTAAACAGAAAACAAGGGTACACCCGGACATGAATTAAACAGGATTTTTTGCTCATTTCTGTGATGCTTCAAGAATGAAAGTGAAGACTGGAAACACCAGTCTTTATTGTTTATGTATTTATTTTACAGGACTTATAATATCTAGAGATGAAGCCTCTAATCTCAGATGATTGATTTGCTTCCCAGCATAGAAAAATGTCTAAGAAAGGTGGAATTGGTCTCTGCAGGTGTCCAACTTACAAGACAAAGTGTCCTGTGATTTGACTAATAAATCCAGCATTTATTTATGCATACCCAAAGAGGTCTGGCCTAGCCAAAACCAGTGTAAATATACTTAGAGAAAGAGTATTGTTGCCCCAGCACAGGTGAGATTTGCTTTTATCACAGCTTGAATAAGAAAGTAGTTAAAACCAAATCAATAAATTAGGAAATTTAGAGAGAAACATGATAAACACATCACAACATTTCACTCTTGAACTCTGTTTGATCCTTTCTAACCTGGAAAAAGGTTCATGAGTAAAAGTGCTGAGGATTCAGGTAGGGAATCCCAAGAAACTCAGCTGGGAAAATCACTGGTGTAACACACTGGCTGATGTCACATAGTAAGACAAAGATTGAAAATAAAAAGACAAAAGCATAGAAACACAGATCAGCTTAACAGTGAACAAGCTTTTCTCTCACTCTTTCACTTAAAAAGCAACTTGATTTAAGAACATACACTTACCACTTGCTTTTCCAGCAGATTATTCTTATTTTCCAGGGCTTTTATGCGAGCACTGGCTTCATTCAGAGCTGCATCCAACTGCTCACACCTATTGAGAACATACAGATTACACAAATCTTCAAATAACAAATCTACATTTTATAGCCTTATTTCCTTCCTCAAGCCTCCCCATGAATTTTGGTGCCCAGCCTGTGACCTCCTCCTACTTTGACTCAGTAAGACTGCCCAGAAGTCAGCTTTGACAGTAGACATTAGTGCTGGAAGTACAAAAGAGTCCCAGCTACCCACACACTTTCTCAATTATTCTGAAGGACATAAACTCTGTGAAGTATTTTAGCTGTCTAAACTTGCAATATGTATTTTGACTGGCAATAATGATACAAAAATCTCATCAATATTCTATATATAGCAACCTTTCAAGCTCCATCTAATGGAATACACAGGTGGGGCACACAGAGGGCAGCACAAACCCCCCAGTGAATTCAACATTGGTCCTGTATCATCTGGAGTTTTCACATGAAGGGTAAAGAAGGACAACATAGATCATTCCTATTCAAATTGCTTAGGATACCTCTGCCTGACAGCCATTCCTGAGGAAAGCTTGTACTGGCTCCAGCAACAATCAGGCCAAATAAACTGATTTTCATAGAATCATGGAGTGGTTTGGGTTGGAAGGGACCTTAAAGATCATCCAGTTCCACCCCCCTGCCATGGGCAGGGACACCTTCCACTATCCCAGGTTCCTCCAAGCCCCATCTAACCTGGCCTTGGACACTTCCAGAGACGGGGCAGCCACAGCTTGAACAGCTGCATTAAATAATGCAAAAGTTACATTTAAGAGGGAAATATTAGTATCACAGATCCATGAAATCTTCAGAACTGAAGAGTGACGTAAACTTTTCAAGACATTCTAACACAAGGATGCCCAGTTTTGAAAGTGTAAAGAACACCACCAAAAGAGGAAGACAACAGGGAAGGACAAACAGCACCTGTCAGCAAGACTTTGATTGATTTTCTTCAGGTCCTCAGCAGAAGCAGCTCTCTGACTTGCCTCCAGCTGCTGCTTTAAGCTCTGGATCTCCGAGTCATAGTAAGCTCGGAGATCAGCGATGTGTCGAGCGTGTTTCTCCCTCAGGTTCTGCCTGATCCTGGTTTTAAAATTAAGAATTAAAAAAAAAAAAAAAAATCCAGCTATCTGTATGTAATCATTTGGATATTTCATTCAGAGTGAACTCTGAGTACAAATCTCTCTCACAAAACTTTTTTCCATTCGAATGAAAGCAAAGTTTTGTCATCTAAGGCAGAGAATTCTTTGCATTAATACAACTAGAAATTATGATTATTATATACAAATAATACATACAAACACAATACAAAGTTTACAGGGCCTGACACATGGAATATATGCCCTGTCTGCCTGTCCACGTGCAAAGCATGAGAGCTTCAACAGTGAATATTTATTTTTCCTAAGTCCAGTAATTCTGTGCTTCTCCCACCATTTGACTCTAAAGAAGAAAACAGACCCCCTCCCAAACTGTGAAATTCTCTGCCTAAATAAACCCCCTCATGCAGTCTGTAAAGGAAGGATGTATTTTTGTTTTTATGTATAAAGAGAAATAACCAAATAAAACCTAGGAAATTGTTTTGCCTTCCAGTTAAGGCTTTGACGTCCAAGGAAGACAAAACACAAATATTGTGCCTTGGAATAAATTGTATGGTCTAAAGAAGACTAAATATTGTGGTCTAAAGAAAATTAATAGAATGGTTAAAGAAAGACAATTGTAAGAAGTGGAAAATGACTGTTCTATTTATACTCCAGCTATATTTTAAGGGGGGGAAAAAGAAGAAAAAAGGAGAAAAAAAGCAGGAATGTCCAGCTCTGTTCTAAGCAAACTGAATTCACATATTTTCTTTGGTTCACTACTATTGTTGTTTCACTTCTTCCATAAAAGTAACAACTCTGACTTTTAAAAAAGGAAAAATTACTTACTGTGACATTACCACAGGGTCTTCAACAGGTGCTGCTGAAAGACTATAATCTGGCAAAGTGTTGTCAGCACACTGAGTAACAGAGGATGGAGTTAAAGTCAGTGTTTCTTCCTCCTCAGTGCTGACTGAACTATCATGGTCAGCATCCCTGTATGCCTTTGGAAAAGGGGAGCTGCTCTTGTTTTCACTCTGGAATGGGTGATTTCTCCAGAAGTCCAAGTGCACAGCTCTGCTGCTGGCAGGGTGTTTGGGAGAATCATCTAACTGAGAAGAGTGACTTGTCTGGGAGAAAGAGTCTGTGTCACAATGACTTGAAAATCCTGGCTCTGCCATAGAGTCTGGAGAAAAGGGAGTAATGTCTTCAGGAATATTGAAAAAACAGCGTCCCTGGTTCTGCTGACCTGGTTTCATGTGCAGGGTTGGGTCCAACGTCAAGATCTAGGAAATAAGTTACAATGCTAAAAACCTGTGATTTAACTTTTCTTCTTTGAAATGGAGTTGATCTGAAGACACCAGTAAAGCATATAACACTGCAGGCATTACACTGAATATTACTGCAGTCATTTGGTAGTGACAATAGGAAGGTGCCTGTAACACTCAATGACAATACACATTCCCAAATTTCTAAGTTTCCATTAATAAAGAACATATCCAACATCTGTAGCTGTCTAGAAAACCTTTGAAATTTCACTTACACAAACAGAAGGTCTATGATATCTGTTTATATGTTGAAACAATAACTTTGTAGGTTACAAAAGCAATTCATGAATTATCTACACAATACAGTCACATCATTACTGGATTATGTACAGGACTGAGAGCTGTATAAAAAAAGAGAGATGATAAAGAATCATTTCCACAACCTGTGCCTGTCCTGTTTCATGGGAAGCACTAAGAAAATCCCTCTTGTGCCACTGCAGTTCCAGTGCATTCCACGAGCTGCAGCCTCAGCACAGGCAGAGCCGTCCCTGCACCATCCTCAAGGCTGTGCTGCAAAGGTGCCTCTTCACTCAGGGTGTTCTCAGAGGTTCTTTTCAGCTGGATCCTTTCCCGGGCTGGTTCATCCCTCGGCTGCTCAAACTGCTGTTCCAGCAAAACACTGGAGGTGGCAGCAGGGGCCAGTTCATGTGAAACCAGCCTGTATTCAACATATCCTCAACTGAGATGGGAAGTAAAGAAATTCATGTTACCTCTGGTGGGTGACTTGACTGGGAAGAAGGCAAAACATTCTGGTCTGGCATCTGCTTGTTTTCCCTTTGTCTTTTATGATAAATATCCTTCAGGGATGACAACTTCCTTTCCTCAGCAGAAGACAACTTCAACAGGCAAAATTGCTACATTACTTTTTCTGAACACAATCCTCCATCCCCAAAATAAATAAATAAAAAAGTTTTGGGGTGGGTTTAGCTAATAAAGCAGTTCAGGACAGAAGGCAGCTCTATTCAATGCACCCAGGCTAAAAAAGGGTCTTTAAGGAGGCACCTTTAATACACTAGTGAGTCACTTTTCATGTCCTACAGAGTTTCTTTTGAATAACAAAAGAAGGTCAATAAATTCCAAGTGAGGTTAGTTGGGGTACAGGAATAATGAAGGAGCAGAGTAGGAAAGACTGAGTTAACAATAGAGTTCTCACAGAGAAGTTAAATTCTGGAGGGCTGGTTCTTTCCATCATAGGAAAAAAAAAACCAAAGATGACAAGGAATTAGAGGACAACTTTTAACCACATACAAAGTTTACCTGATCTGGTGATACTTTTGTGGAGAAAACATCAGCAAACTCACTTCTGAAATTCTCTGGTAAACTGTGATACATCTCCTTTTCATCTAACTTCCAGTATGAAAGTCCTGACAAGAAGAAACATCAAAAGAAAAAAAAAAAAAAAAGATAAATTTCAAGCTTGAGGCTATAGAACACGAATCCCAAAATCCATTAGTGAAATGTTATTTTGTCTTGAACAAGAATGCTGTGTTAGTTATTTGCATCTATTGCTTAAGGATCTTATTAGAGCATTTGTTACCAGGAGTGACAAAAATCTCAGTGCAAGGCACAGGCAACATAACCAGCATCACATCACACAGCACCACAGTCACTGAGGGGTGTTGAGGGGAAAAATCCTCAATTATCACAGACTGTCATATTTCTAATGATTCCAGTGTAGCACTTAAAACTGGTAGCACCCAAGGGATAATCCCAGGCAGCCACTGGATACTGCAGACTCCTCAGTTTGGTGTTGAACAGCTCTCTGTAACATGCAAAAGGACAGACTGCCAGGACTAAGGGGTGGCACAAGAGGAACAGACACAGACTCAACCCCACTTCAGTTTTTTATGTGTGTCCCTCTCTCAGTGGCTTGTGAAGCAGCAATAATTATACACAGTTTGCAGGGCTGCATCTCTGTGCCCCTGTTTGTTACTGACAGGAATCCACCCTGTTATGATCAAAATATGGGAATTAGTTTTTTGGCTTTCATCAAAAAAAAAACCAAAAACCACAACCCCCAAACCATGAAAAACCATCACCCACCACCCCTCATATCCAGCCCCCAGAACAACAGAGCCAAACCATGAACACAGAAAAGCAATCTAAGAATCACCACATTACCAGGTCAATGATGCTCACATTTGAAGCATCATTTGATACCTTGCCATGATTTTAATAGTAATTATGTTATGAAACAGTTTTAAACACAAAGCTCAGCTTTGAATCTTGGGAAATTTGGAAAAAAAAAAAAAACAACTGCTGCATGTCCTACATCTGCCAGCAGTGATACAAAGGAGCTGCATCAGTTTGAAAAGAGGAGCAAGAAAAGCAGAATTATGCTAAATCAAAGCCTGTCAGTGCTTAAATCCTCCTCACCTCCCTGGAGTTACTGGAGATGCATTCCAGTAAGAGCACTGAAAAATGAGAATTCCAAAGAAAAGGAAATTTAAGTACAAGAAATTAACTCTACCTGAAGCTTCAGACACCAAGGAATTAGGACTTTCCTTCGGTTGGTTGAGGTAAAAAGTGTAAGGTGGCAAAGCAGCATCAGTAAGGTTTGTCTAAAATTACAATGGGAAAATAAATTTATAAGGAAAATCACAAGGCAAGGAAAAAAAAAATCAAGGGTATAATTTTTTTTAAATTGTACATAAATGTTACTACTCTTTTTAAGCAAAGAGATTAAATAGAGCATGATCCAAACCTACACAATTTATATTGAGAGCAATCACAGTTGAAAGGGAAGCTAAGATATGCCTCATAACTTTAAAATATTTATATTTTATACATATTTATACAGACATATGACATATTTATATATTTTTATATATATATTTCTATTTTCTCTAAAGTGCCTGTGTGCTTGTGGAGCATTTTTGGGATTAGCTGTTACAGAAATACACATTTTGGACAGTCATCTCAACTTTCTTGTTCCTTAAGAGGTACAAGTATACAGAGATGACTTAACAATAAAGAGTTACTTCCTTCCTCATCCTAAGATTGGAATTTCATATATTCAGTTGTTATGACTCCACCTATCCCAAATTTGGAGGTACCACTGTCTGTCATCTCAGACAGACAAGGTATTCCACATCCTTCTGCTCATCACTCCCAACTTTCCAAACATCCCCAGTTAACTAAAGCAAAACTTTGAAAAGGGTGGGACCAACACAGGAAAAAAAAATTCATATTATTTAAGATTTGCCCCAACTCTCCTCTTCCTTAACCAAAGGAAGAAGTGGCACTGATATAACAGCAGAGCAACTGAGGAAGGGCAGCTGCTTAAAAATGGTCATCTCACATTGCTCTTTTCTGCTCTGCTTGGGGCTTTTTGTTCCATTAGTGCAGCTCAACAATTGTACAAATCCACACACTTCATACAAGTGAGGACTGTAACAGGATAGTAACCACTGAGTTAACAAAAGTAAGAGAGAAAAAAATCAGAACTAAAGCTGTTCAAGTTTTTGCAGGAATTACCATCTCACCTCAAGGCTATTTTGTCCCTCTTAATGTTTTTATTTAGGTATTTCCTTTGCCTAAGGAGGAAGAAAGGAAAATGAAGGAGTAGCAACTGCATTCTTACAAAGGAACAGAAAGATCTTTTCGCTCTTTTCAAAATCTGAGTTTCTGGTACTAATTTCCTTATGCACCCTCTCCTGTAGCAGAGAGAGAAAAGAAAACCAACCACAGCAGATGAATTTGACTCCTGGTTTGAAAAATCCCCTTAGAGGAATATCTTGTTTCCTCTGGCAACAGAAGACTGAAGAGAGTAAACCCAAAGAGCTGCTCTCACCCTTCCTGGATCATCCTCCAACAGACCCTGCCTTGAATCAAGTGATTCTTATTTGCTAGTTCTGTTCTCTTGTAGAAGCCATTCACAGAGTTTCAGGAATTATTTCCTTAGAAATGGCATAAGGAGATAGGTTTGTGACATTGAATATGCTGGAAGTCCTTCTAAAGCTTCCTAGTTGGGTGTATGATGATTACTCATGCAATCATGTTGCATAACATACTTTTGGATCAGAAATATTATATGTGATTAAACATCCCTCCTCAAAATAATCAGATTTGTGGACATACACAATTATTAACTCAAAAGTATGAGCAAGGAGGAACCCAAACTCTTCTCAAAAGAAGTATTTTGAGCTGATTCAAACTGAGACTGCTGAGAACACTAAAAAAGCCCAAACCAAACTAAACAAAAAAATCTCTGCAACTTAAAATCCCAGTCTGGAAGAATGTTTGTCCTGGGCAAAGTGGTTAAAGCCTTAACAACACAAAGAATTTTATGTGCCAAAAGAGGCATCAGCAGCTGACAGATCCTTCAAAGATCCTTCAAAAAATTACAGGGCACCATAAATTGCCATGACCTGAAGCTTCAATTGACAATGTGGCCATTATCTCCACAAGGAAAGAACATGTGCCACTTGGGGAGGTTGAGACAAAGATTAGGAAATGAATAAAATAAGCCAAAATCACTGTGTGCCTGAGTATGGAATGGGGAAGTAAGTAAAACTTTGCCTACATGAACTTTAAATATATGAATGAGAATTGCTAAATGCTAAATATGAAAGGATGTGCTGGATGAGAACATACTGTAACTCTGCAAAAATACCAGTGACAAGAATAACATTAGAAAAACACAAGAAAATAAAAAGAGGCTTACATTCTCAAGTGGTGATTTCTTCACTTTCTCATTTTCTTGCATAGGGTTCACACACACTTCATCTGCAGTTATCCTTTTTGGTTGGTTTTGTTTCAACTTCTGTGCCCACGACGTTAAAGATTTACTGGATGGTAAGAAACACACACATATAAGGAAGGTATTTCCCCCAACACATCTACAACAAATAAACACTGCAGATGCAAACCTGCATCACGCAGAGACATCAGGCTAAACAAATATATTTATCTACCAAGCAGCAAAGTTTTTTACAATCAAGAGGTTCCATTCAATTCTTGCATGTTCCCAGTGACAAACAGCTGTTTACTCAATGGGAACTGTCTACAACAAATTAACATACTTGGAAAGTTTATCACTTACCTGGGTTTCTTCCCACATGGAGCTTCATCAACTTTATGCTCAAATTCAGCAGGAAAAACTAAAATGTTGTTCCTTCCCGGTGAACAATTTTCCTCTATTCTTTTTGGTAAAAGTTCTGTTTTATTTTGAACACTGGCTACAATTGCATCACTCTGCAGCCCTGCTCCATCCCTGTGTCCTTGGGAAGTTTTCTCCATGGAATCTGTGGCCCTGCTGGTGCTGTTGGCCGTGCCAGGGTTCAGCTCGGAGGTGGAGAGCGTTCCATACCCGCTGTTCATGGAGGCGTCGCTCCCGCAACATTCCTGCTGCAGGTCGGATGCGCTGGGCTGGCTTTCTGCTTCACTGGAGCTGAGCTGGTGGACGATGCTCTCGTGTTCCTCGAGGAGCTCGGATCGCATCCCCATTGGAATTGCTAGCGCTGGAAAAGCGTCTGGAAGCGTGGCAGGCAAACCCCGGCTCCTGCCGGCTCCCCAACTGCTGCTCCCAAACTTCACCAGCTGCCTGATCTCAGCCTGAATCAGCTGCACAAAAGGGAAAGGCAGGATTCCCATGAGATGGTGGCACAAATCACATCCATATTTTGATGCTTCATGTGATTAGTGACAGAATTAGAGCACTTGTTTCATAGGACTCCAGGATGTGCAGACACCCCATGCATGAAGGAGATCGGTACGTACTGCGCGCAACAGTCAAATGTCCATGGGAACAATCCCTCATTCCATGCAGTGAATTCCAGGTCTCAGGAGTCATTAATTCATGTAAAAAACATGCATGAATGTATTCACTGACTGCCTTCAGAACTACAGTCACCTCCCAGCCAGCTGAAGAAATACAAACTATCCACAAACGTGGGACAGAAATGTTTTGCTGATAAAGTAAGAAATAAAAAATAAGACAATTTCAGAGGAACCTACGTGTAACTCTAGTCAGGACCAAGCCTCAGATGTTTTATTGACTTGCAATAGAATTAACAATTGAATTTCAGCTCAGTCTTTCTATGCCAAAACCAAACAACAAACAAAAAGCTTGGGATGAAGTTTTCTTCCATAACAAGTTTTTTGTTCTATTAGTGATTTCAGTCATGAGTGCAGCAATTGTTTGCACTTTAATTCTGTGACTGAACTCTGTCAGAAAGGTAGGGAAGGGAGAACAAAAGGGAAAAAACAGAACTGGGGGTGAGAAGGGAGATCAGATTCCCTGCTGACATTTAATCTTTGTCATTAATACCCTGTGTTGGAAAAGTGAAAGGCTACAATTCCAGCTAAAGTGCATTTTAACTTCTCTTTGCATAGTCACAAATAATTGCAAGAGATGGAAAAACCCGGGAAAAATAAGATAAGGTTTCTAAAGTTTTGGGATCGTAGGAAAATTTGGTTTTAAATCCTTTTCATAAAGTCTGACCTTGGGATGATCCACAGGTGGTGACAGCTCATCTCCTATTCTTTAGGTCACATAAGCCAAGGACTGACCCCACTGATTCCAAAATGAACTCAAGGTCTTTTGATCCCTATTTTCACAAGGATGAAGATGTATTTTTATAAGCACAGTTGGTCTTGAAACCCAGCCTCGAGCAAGCCTTATCTCAGGCATGTCAATGCTGATGCAGCATCTTGCTTTTCCACCCCAAATAGATTATTATTTTTGTCTTTTTATTATTCTTAGTAGAAGGTGTTGAGTTGCCTGTGTTTTCAGCAGGTCTCTGGCACAGCAGTTAAAGTTTGGAATAGCTCCATTTACTTTATCTAATGCACTCATACAGCTGAGTGGTAGCTGTTAATTTTGTATTTAGTGTGGCAATTCATGCAGTTAGTTAAGTCCCTGCTGGCACCACGCCCTCAGCTCTTCCAGAGGTAGCCTTTCCTATTAAAAAAGACAAAAACCAGCCAAGCCAACACAATGGATTAGTAAAGACTATGATCAACAAGTGAATCAAACCACTACAGTAAGAGGAAGGGAATAACAAGGTAACAAAACACTGGTGGGACGAAAATGCCAAGATGGGAGGCACAGGGGAGGAGGTGAGGCAGGAGAAACAGGATAAAAGGACAGTACCTCTTGTTAACTCAGCTCAGGAACTGCTGATTATTACTAGTGTGGAGGGCACCAGGAAAGGGAAGGGAAAAACAGCAACCAAAATGATGAGGATATTAAGCACTGTATATTTATAGTATTACTGTCTCTAATACATACAAAAAGACATTTCTCCTGTTCTAAAGGATAAATGTGGTTCAGCAAAAATGTGAACCTTCACAAGGGTCATTTTTCATTATTAGAAAGGAGACTGTTCAACTGAAGGGTGAAATAAGTGTTCAGCTGTTACAGTGATGGTTTTCCTATGCTATGCTGTCTGGACAAGTAGTACAACATTTTCTAATGAAAAGAAAGCTACGATGGCTCAAAATCAGAAATTAAACAGTCTAACAGTTAACAAAAAACATCTTGTACCTACAAAATCAAGTTATCACGTGGGCATTCTAAACCAAATGCTTCTGAAAACAAAACAATTGAAAACAGATAATCAACAAATCTCTTCTGAAATGGTTCCTACCAGTTACTCTGTTAATTAGCCAAGGTTGTCTCAAATATGCATCCAGTAAACAGCATTCCAGTCATCCACTTCCATTACCTGCCTCTCTGCATTGTTTTGGAGGGGTGTGGGGTTGGAGGGAGAAAAGAAACATTCGGCCTCATCTACCCACATGGCCAAATCATTACTTACTTGGATTTGATGGTGGAACTGCTCTTGCTGGGCAACTATTTGTTGCTGACATTGCTTTTCTACCAGTCTCAGCAGCTGTAGCCACCTTGTCTATTAAATCACAAAGTAAAATAATTAAAGCACAGTCATACTGCATCTCTCACCTCTTCCTGTAGCTACAAATAGCTTTGCAATCCTATACTTAGGTGTTGACATAATGCAAAGCTGAGTAACAGCACCGTGGTTTCCCACCCCACCATCCCTGCAGCCCCCAATGTGTCAATCAATGGGAACTAAAAGAAGAAACAGCTGGCAGGAAAGTACAGGCAAATTTTGGAAAGGTAGATCCAGTTCAATTAATTAAAGGTAATTTTAAAATTGAGAATTAAACATCCCTCTGTCCAGGGAACCATTCACTTCAGTAAGAAACTCTTCAGCAATCCAGCTGAAGGTCATGATGCACAAATATGCAATAAAAAAAAAATTAATTAAAAAAATCAAATGTATAGCATTCCTAAAACATGGCAAAATCTGATGTTTAAAAACTATTTTATGCCAATGTTTATGGAGCCTGGTGCTTGAAGCACAGGACACAGACATCAATATTCTGTTTCTGGAGGTGTTAAAGAGAACCCAAATTAAGCATCTGCCAAGAGACACTGTGATGGATCACAGGCAGAAAGCTCAAAAATTCTGCAGGAACAAGCCCATGGTGTGGAAAACTAATGTTCCTTATGATGACTAAATATAATGATAACATATAAAATAAAAAAAGGACAAAAACCTTCAGAAAAGTGTTTGGGAGAATAAGTTCATTGAAACTCCATCATTTTTTTTTTTGTGTTGTTTTAAATCTGGAATCAAACTAATCACCTACACATCTTTACAAATGGAACATATAAATAAATCAAGCAAAACAGAACCATTTTTAGAAAGAAAAATTCTATTTTCTAGGATCACTTCAGATCAGTTTGAAGTGCTACAGTTTTAAAGGTTTAAATTTTTCAGTTCAAAAACTTTGTGGGGAAAATATTCATATCTGTATTGTAAAACATAAGATAGAGAGATAAAATAGTGGAAAAAGCTAAGATAAAATTGCAATAAAATCCAGCCAGGTGATTAGTTCATACGTGTAAGAGGATCTGTCCCATCAAGAAGAATAAACACATATATGTGTATATATAAATCCATATATGGATCTTGCTGCTGAACTACATCATTAGATTTGCCTTCCAAAATGCAGAGCAAATACATTAATACAACTTTTTTTAAATAAACCTGAACATCAGTTACCTCACAGCTCTTCACAATTTCCGTGTCAGCATTTCCAATGGCCTGGATGTCTTGCATAAAGGAGGCAAACAGTTCAACAGAACCAGGCTTTAATGAGGACCTGGTATTCCCTGAGTAACCAGAAACTCCATTGGGATTGGATGAAGGACTTCTAGTGAAACATGAGGAAAAATAGCTCAATTATTTATTGTGTCAGTTGTGCAACACAGTGGCCAAAACAATACACTACATATGCTGGGCAGCCAGAAAAGAATTATACACTTAATTTATACCAACACTCTCATCATCTTGAAAT
>NW_021940379.1:3784046-3786385 GCF_001715985.3 Manacus vitellinus
AGTCAAGAACCACCTCTCACTTAGGCCATCAGGCCATATTTGCACTTCTTATTCCCTGGGAATACCTGAGGCATTAAACAGAAAAACAACTCAGTTTTCCTAAGCTGCTGCTCTCCAAAAATGACTTCACACAACGCATGAGCTTTCCAAAAAATGAT
The DNA here is from genome assembly GCF_001715985.3 of Manacus vitellinus. Lineage (NCBI taxonomy): Eukaryota > Metazoa > Chordata > Aves > Passeriformes > Pipridae > Manacus > Manacus vitellinus. The sequence goes on from NW_021940379.1 coordinate 3,784,205, forward strand.
CTCTTACAATTTGGCCAAGACAGGTTCCCTCCTTCCTCCCCCATTCTAAGAGACACGAGGCAATGGAAGTTAACTAAGAATTTAAGGAAGACTTCACAGTTCTTTCAGTAGGGCTTTCCTCTAAAAAGAAATCTTTCATCAAGATTATACCTGTGAAAGTAAAAAGAACCCTGAAATATATTGCAATCTTACCTATTATTTCACCTTAATAACAACACTACTCTAAAAACATTCGAACTAAGCAAACCCAAAATAATAAAAATATATTTGTTAGGAATTCCTTCAGTACATTACCTGTTACAGTTCAATTTACAGACAGAGCTGTGGGTGTTTCTGACATCAGAGTCTGCAGAAGACGAAGGGATTTCCTGTACAGAATTCACCACATCCCAGTTTTCCATATCTTGGTCCCAAGTACGTTACCCTGAGAACAGACAGAAATAAGAATCACCTTCTTACTTTAAAAAGCCATTTGACTTTGTTGCTTGAAGAAACAGAATTACAGAGACAGTTGTTTTGGCTAAACCACCCCAGAAAGTGCAAATATTCCACAACCAGCCCCTCTCTCCTCCCCTGGGCTACACCTGCCAACAGGAGCTCCTCAGTTAACTTCGTGCCTGCTGGGACTCCTACGAGTCAAATATATTCCTAACTGTGCCTCACACCTCTGGACTGGACTGGAAAGGGTGTCAGTGCAAAATGTTCCAGGTTAAACAGTGTTGTTGGGGTTTGGTTGGTTGGTTTTTTTAAATCTGAGGCTCCACAGGGCATTTTCAAGACTTCTATGAAAACACCTACTATCAATATACTTAAATGTGACCAAGGATCTGCAACTTCACTGGGAGAAACACACTCACCAAAAATAATAAACACAAGACCCACTGAGTTAAATTAAATGCACTTGACCAATTTTGCCATTTCTGTGTCTAATATCTGGCTCACTTTTTTCACAGATCACTTGCTTCATTGTTATTATATAACACTAATTCAGAAAGCTTTGAAACTGTTCTGAGTTACATTTCTTATAGATTTATTAATAAAACAACAAAAAAGCAGTCAGACAGGAATCCCACAGCAGTTCAAAACAGCAGCTGGTTAACTGAAAGCATCATAAATAAATAAACACACAATACTTGTGCCATAGTCTTACAGCACTCAAAGTAGGGTGGCTGTAGAGAGACTAAAAGATTCTTCTACTTTCACCAAGAAAACACTTGAAATATATTAATTAATCAGTTCTTATATAGTGCTTATTTCAGCATGTTCTACACCCTGGTGAATTCAGCCCTTGTTATAACACTGAAGAAAAACCTTATGATCATTTCACAGATGGACAGTAAAAAGAGACATTAGGAAATATCCTGTGATAATGCCAAGAACAAATTCCTGCTGCCTTAAAGAAGCACAACACCTCCAAAGCACGACCATTCCTCTTTACAGGCCTTACAAAGACATGCTGATGGGTTGTACAGACTCATGTTTTCATAATTTTTAAGTGCATAGAGATGTATCTCTAATAGATAGCTACAGAAATATAAAATATTACCACCTGAAGGAAACTCAGAGACAACGGTCTCATTTTTCCCTGTTTTCTTGGAGCCTGTTTGGCTCAGCAGAAATGTTGTTTGGGTACTCACTCACACCATCTCCTCTGGGTAGGGCTGAAAACGCCAGAATTCAAAGGAAGTTACCAGAGACACACATATCCCTTTGGCAGAGCTTCTTGGGATAAAGAAGGATAAAAAAAAAAAAAAAGCCTTTCTTCTTTTTCTAGCGGTCAGAAGTCTGGAAAACTTGGAGGTTATCAGACTTGGCAGCTAAAGCTGATGCTGGGAGTGTCTCTGGAGCAGCTGGATGTGGGATCAGTCCCCCCCCCAGGATGGAACCATGGGCGGCCTATCTCAGCAGCACAGCAATGGGTGGGACTTAGCTGTGACACAGGCTCGTTTCATAACCTCATTACAAGTCTGTTCGCAATAAAAACAATATTTAGTGAGCTATAACGGGGCTGCGGGAGCGCTGAGCCGCCATCCCTCGACTCCGCAGCACAGCACGGTCCTTATACGGCCACGTCGCTGCATAAAGGGGCAGGCTCGGAAAAAAACAACCCGTGAGGTGTTTTAACTCTGAAATATCAGCGCCGGTTTCGCCGCAAACGCCGGGGCCGGCACAGCCCCGGAG
>NW_021940379.1:3787502-3804219 GCF_001715985.3 Manacus vitellinus
AGCCGTATGAAACCGGCTAAATAAACGCTTATTCCCGGTTTTTCTGCATGTATTTTTCGTTAAAAAATTACTAACTTCTTCAGTGGGTGCCAATAAAAGTTTGCTTAAAAATATTTTCAATTATTTTTATTATTATTTAATTATTTCAACTTATGTTCAATTTCTTATGAATATTTATTCACACGCTGAAGTATTTTCTTCTACTTTAAGCATGACAGGATGTACTCTTTTAATTGTTTATTGCAGAGTGACATTTGAAAGCAGTAGGACTTGACATTCCTCATTATCCATGAGGCTGTTCAGGTCAGACTCCAAGGCAGAAATAACCTCTCTTTCCTCTCTTTTTTTAATATTTGATACCTTTAGTGTTTCCCAAGCGTTGGTAGGAGTGTTTATTGACTGTTTTCCAGATCCCTTTCAAAAATAATAATCCCAACTATTTTAAGAAACCTAATAACATTAAGAACCAAAATTCCATTCAGAATGGTAAATATTCCAGGGCAAATGCCAGTGAAACAGTTCAGATATCCTTGAAAACAAACCTGATTGTGAAAATATTGCATAAGATGTGCAGCCAAACTGGATCATCTGAAAACAAGGATTCTCATAGTAAACTCCACTCTCCACTTCCATTCCAGGTTTCATCCCAGAGAAGCCTGTCCTCACTCCTGTATGAATGTTCCAGGTTTCTTTCATTTTCCATTCTTACTGAGAGAATTGTCAGCATGGACACCGTGGATTTTGAGGAAGCAGCAGCTTTCCCTGCCCAGCATTCCCATGCTTCAGGCAGCAAGAAAGAGGAACTCCCTGAATCTCCTTGGACTCACTGAGGCAGAACTGGAGGAACAGTTTGTGAGAGGTGATGGCCCAGGGGGTCAAGCCACAAATAAGACAAACAACTGTGTTGTCCTGAAGCATATTCCATCTGGGCTTGTAGTGAAGGTAATTATGTTCTATTTTGTTAAGGCACAAATTGCATCACAACTTCCAGGCCTCCTTTCAGAGTAAAGCACAATCACAGTGTACGTGGCACGAGGAAAAGTTTATATTTATGGTAAAGAATCTCAGCAAGAAGCACCTCTGGCTGTCAGCAGATAAATAAACTGGGGTCAGAGCTGATCTTCCTGGCTTTGCCATGAATTTACTGGTTTGTAGTTTTCAGGTAAATGAATCTTCATTGTAGCTGTCACATTCCTGTCCCCCATGGGAGTGAGAATCTCTCCTTTAACAAGTTGCTCACACTCTGCAGATCCTTTTTAAGCATTTCCCTTACCTACTTCCTGTGAATTAATACCTTGAAATTAATCTTTGCTTCCTGTCACAAGGGGAAGACACAGTTCAGTTAAACTCAAGCAGCTTTCCAAGGTAATATGGAAGCATTAAAGATTAATGCAAAAGCCAGTCTGACAAGTGCAGTAGCAATAATTATTAAAATATATCATCTGGATATAAAAGTTCCAGCTGTTATTGGTAGGAGGATGCTCTTGGCTTCAGGAGAAGGGGAGTTTCTTTGCTGTAATGGCAGGAATATACAGACTGAGAGGGAAAGCAGAAGAATAAACAGGTTAAAGTTCCAGTAAAAACATCCTGTTGTATTTCTTTAGTGTCATCAAACAAGATCAGTGGAGAAGAACAGAAAGATTGCCAGAGAAATCCTGCAGGAAAAAGTTGATCTTTTCTACAAAGGTGAAGAGAGTGATGTTTATAAAGAGAAAAAAGCATCAGAGAAGAAGAAGCAGGAGAAAAAAAGAAGAGCAAAGGAAAACCTGGAAAGGAAAAAGCTTTTTAAAGAGGTGCAACAACTGGATAAGAAATGAACATGTGAAATACTGACTTGCCCTAGTGGGGTAAGGGAAATGTGTCATTAGACCTGAACACACCTTTCAGACTAACACGATGTGGGGCTTCAGAGGCACAGCTGAAACCCCCAGTGCTGACCTGCTGTTGCTGTCAAGGGATAAAAGCACTCAGGTATTCCTGCTTCTGTCTGCCATCATCTCATTAATCATGCTCAGCAATCAGTTGTTCTGCCAAGTTCAGAAGATAAAAGAATCCTTGTTAAAAAGGAACTATAAACTTTCCACTGTTGTTAAGGGAGACAAAAAAGAATTCAGTAGATTTCCTTCTGCCCAGGTGACACCTTGGGATGCTTTGTAGGGGCTCCAGCACACGAGGGAAACAGCACTAAAAGGTTCTCACTTCCCATCCTTACTCAGGCAATGCCTTCAGTGACATAAATCCTTTCTAAACCAGGTTTAGGTGCTGGTTGTGCTGGTGTGAACTGACCTGCTGATGGAAGAGACACCAGTCACTGGCTGCCTCCTCCAGAGGTGTCAGCTGAACAAATGCTCTGTCCTGCTCAGCTCTGAGCAAAGTTTGAACAGCAGCTTTACAGACCTTACCTGCAGTGGTGCTGAGCACTGGGTGCAGGAAGGAGGGTCTCTCCTCAAGTGAGGGCTGGGCAGTCATTTCTTCCAGTTCAGAGGTAAAACTGGGTCATTACAGATAAGGAACAATGTTTTTGGAAGCTGCCTCCCAAGGCAACAGAGTCCAGTTCATCCAAGCTGTGAATTAATTAACTCTTTTTTAAGTTTGCCTCTTAATACTGTATTTTGTTCAGGTATCCATAGGTCTGTATGTATTAGCCATCCCATTTTCTTTAGGATTTAGATTTTTTTTTCATTTTATAATAGTGAATTAGTCATTTATTATGTTTATGCCATGCTGCAGTTGAATTTGGGCATGTTGGTATCTTCACTCAAAATGAGTGAAGATACCAACAAACAAATGCAGCTGCATTTCCTTTCTCACCTACTCTGAAGTCACTGCTGAGGTGCAATTTCCTGGTTTTACCCTGTTAACAACTCCCACCTGCTTAACCAGAACTTCTCATTCATTTTTGGGCAGCACCCTCACCAGCTGCCACCAAGTTTTGGCCTTCACCAAAGACCCAAAGCCAGAGTATGGATTTTGAAAACAGAGACCTTGAACTCCACCTCCTTTTCCCAGAGACTGACTGCATCCCAACGGTGCCATGGATGGAAACTCAGCAGCAAACTGCAGCCCCTTCCCTTGTCCTTTCCTGAACTCCTGCATGAAGGTTCAATTTTTACCTGTTTGACAGCTCTTGTTTGTGGAGTGTGAATCTGATTAAAGTGACTGTACATAGTTTTAATACAAACTGTTAATGAAAATAAGCTTTATTACGTCAAGTAATAAATACATACAAAGATGCAAATAACAGTTTTAGTAATTTATCCAGAATTTTCCTTTTTTTTTTTTTTGGCAAACTTTAAACTGAAATCTCCAGCCTTAATGTAGGAATTAGCTTTCCAGGACCTTGTTATTATTTAATAGGTTTCCCTATTTTCCATATAGCTCATGCACTTTAAATGGACTTCAAAGCACTAACAGTCATGCAAATGTTTATGCAAAATGAACAAAAAAAGGAAAAATAAGAGAAGGGGGAGGTTATTTCTAAGCAGGGTCTATGCTGTATGACAAATTGTGACTTAGCAGACTACTAGGTACAGCATGCTATTCTGCATTTATTAAAAAAATCCTTAGAGCTTATGTCAAACTTTGAAAGATTGACAGTTTGGGGATAAGTGAATATAGTTGAAGGAAAAAACAGAATGAGGCTGTGGCTGGGTAAGAAGAGAACTGAAATATAGCCTGGGAGAGAGAGAGCATTCCTCTGCATGCACTTCAGTTTCCATGTTTTAGAAACATTTTAGGGAGTTTTAACGTCTTTACAAAATGCAAACCCTCAGTAAGTTGAAAAATCCTTGGTTGGTTTTTTCTTTTTTTCATTCTTAACTATACATTTTTGCAAGGGCAAAACAAGAAAGGTAAAACATTCAAAATAAAGGAATTTGTCTGAATGTTTCAAGAGTCAAAAGGAATAAGTGTTACTTTTTCTTCATGAAGAGATGGAAAATCTTGCAGCTGAATTAGTGGGCTAAGATCGTGCGTTTCGTTCCGTCTCAGCCAGGCATTCCCGAACTAATCCTCTGGCATGAATAATGCCTGCAAAAGAATTGGACATGTTTTAAATCATCCCATTCAGGTCACACTTGCAATGGCAGCCCACAGGAAGGTTTATGTATTTCTGTCCCAAGTTGCCAAGGCTACCAGAGCAGGCCTCAGAAAAGGGAGGCAGCCCTCGTGCCCCAAACATCAGCTGCTCCTGAACAAGTTTGCTCTCCCAAACTCGCATCATAAATTGAAAAGGGACTAAAGCAGAGCACAGTAAGATTTATAGGTCTGCAGTGACAGGCAGATCTTCATGTGCAGTGTGGACCTACTTAAAATCAAAGACTTAAAGGAAAAAAAAAAATCTTGCCTACCAGTGAGTTATTTTGCTACAGTGGAGTGACACAAATTACAAAGTTATTTGGGGAGTCATTGTAGCAAGCTCTGAAAGTCTTAGTCCCTTGGGATAATTCTCCTTGAGGATGCATCAAAATCCAAGCATCATAATGCTGCTTAAAGACAAGTTGTGTCTCTTGTAAAAATAAGAGATTTTTTTTTTATGGTGTGTGCAAAAAGTTACCTCCTAACACTGGCTCAGCTCCCAATGGAAATCATCACCACTTTACATCTACTCTCATCTGAGAGACAGAATGTGGAATTTTCCACTACAAGTCCTGTTGCCTTGAAGTTCCAGCAATCTGGACCTTGATTCTGGAACTAAATGTAGATTTGTGTTCACAGAGCTGCTGAAAGAACAGAGCTTGAGATAGATTTTAAAATGGGAGATGGACAGATTTTTCTACAACAAAGGAGGTTCTGTTTTGCTGACAGGGTAGGATAGAAGGTGATTTCTCTGCTCAGTCATGCTCCTTAACAAGGTGGAGAAAGGGCAGTGGGGCAATAGATGGGGGTTAGTCTCTAGAGACAATGGCTTCTGTTTCTAGAAGGCTGCTAGCCCAGGTCACAGCAACTGCCTTTCCATCCAAGGAGGACTGACCTGGGACATGATGAGTGCAGGGCTTTGCAGAGGGTTAAACTGCCACAGAGGAGTAAAGCTGCAGCTGTGGGATCCAGAAACTCCTACTCACAGCAGTGTGTCAGACCTGGATGTGGTGGCAGGACGCCCAGTTTATGCAGCAGAACTACTCTGAATAATGTAGAACACTGGGACTTTGGCCAATTTTAGAGGTCAGTAGGAGCGGGTGGAGCTGGGGACAGGGACTTTATTCAGGAATAACCTCCATGGCCATGGAGGCAGCAGTCACGTGGTTCCCCTCAGTCACTTTTGCTCTCACACTTGCACATGCTCCTTCAGCCATCAGGCTCCCAAAATGGAAAGAGAGGTACGTTTGTGACCAAAAGATGGCAGCAAAAAGTATTTATTTGGGATTCTTTGCAACACAGGCAAGTCACAGTGGCAGCACTGAATCTTAAACCTACATTAACCAACAAATTAAATACTCGCTTTAGAAGCAGCAAAACAACTTTTCCTCCCCAAACTGAACCATCCAGCTCAGAGAAGGTCTGCATCTCCCCTGGTCTCTCTCAAGCTGTCCCCATTAGCCTATTGCCATTCATGATCTATTAATACTGACTCAGGCAATGCAATAAAGAGAGACTCCAGCAACATTGATTTTAGCTGGGCCAGATTCCACTTACCACTCATCAGCAGACTTTATTGCATCCTTTCCCAGAACAGCTACTAGTCATTTTATTGCATGTCACGGCAGATATATTACTCTCCCATAATGGTTGAGCCTTAAATAAAGCTTTGTAGTCTTGGGTAAATGTAAAGGATTTGCAAGGTGGTGAAGTTACTCTGTTACAATAACATTCCCATTCCGGGTCAAATGCATGAGCCAATCTCAGCACAAGGACCACGGGAAGGGAGGAAAAGGTAACCATGTTACACTGGCAAAGATCTGAACTGGCAGCACAACTGTTGTCCATGGCCTTTCAGGGTCATTTCAGGAGCTGGAGCACTGGAATGTCCCACTGCTCCTTCAGAAATATCCCTGCACGTCCCCTGCAGAGGACAATGTCAGGCTGATGTCACCAGTGGGGCATGCAGGGGTTTCTTTTACACTGCAAGGAAAGGGCATTTATTACCCCTTTTAGCTGACAAAGCAAAGCCACAGAGACTCATCAGCCAGCCCTAAAAGCTTCTCTGGCCCTTTCTAGTGGACTCTTAATGACACCACAATCACTGACAGCAGGTAACAGAACGTTTATGTTTGACATCTCAGTCTGAACAGCCTTCCCTGACACCTTCTCTCCACCAGCCCCAGCGTGAATTTCCACAATGTTGTACTTCTTTAGGCAAAATGCACTTCAGTGAAGATTCCTGGGCCAAGTAGGTGGGAGATGTGTATGAGAAGAAGTAAACAATGCTTGGCTGTGTATTTTGGAGACTGGGGAGAAAAGGGAATTGAAGGGGCAAGTAAGGGGACCCTGAAAGAATGTATCCATTAAGGGTTCCACAACAGGAGTCGAGTTATTAACTGGAACTCTCTGTGTGCACATGAAACACATTTTGTCACTGTTTATCTATCAAATACAGCACAGACAGAGCATCCCAAGGTTTCAGCTGCAGGTTAATACTTCCAGTTCCATGAGGAGCTCAGGCTGTCTCCTTTCAAAGGACACAGTTGTCATGCAGTTGGACACAAGCAGTCAGTGCACAAAGTGTAGAGGACACGATTATTGTTTTAAAATAAGCTTAAAAGTTACCTCTTTTTAGCCTCTCCATCGCACTTTTACTCCCAGCATATGTGGGTCTAATCTCTTTTCCTAATTCTTCTATGATAGCTAGAAGTTCTGCATATTTGCTCTGTGGTACTTGACTGCTGCTGGTACCCTGTGGTTGAAAGTAGATTAATCTCAATCAAATACTGTAAAAACAAAACAATTACAACAAACAGCAACCGTTAACCCTGTTCCTGCTTTTTCAGTGTTGAGATGTATATTTTGGGGAGAAGTTAGCTGGGCAGGGAGAGTGAGAAGAAAACTGTACAGAAATATTCATTTTTTAACAAATAACTTTAAAATATGTTAGAGCCCTTACTAACATAATTCAAGACATGTTTCTCTGTGACTCACACAGGATGGGACTAACAGTTAATTAGTAACAACCTCCCTCAGCACTCTGCTTAGTCTAATTTGATCCCCAGACATGTGTGAGGAAGCAGTCCTGCCATTTGGGTTTGATTTCAAACCTTGGTGGGAGGGAGGAACACCTCAGATTACAGGCCACAATCCGTGCTACTGTGCAAACGTGGGGTCAGTGATCTGATTAAAGGAAAATAAGCAGAGCTATACCTGCATCCCTTGTGTATAGCCTAGAGATGGGGGTCCATAGTCATTTATGAGCTGTCTGTATTGTGCAGACGTTGCCATACTTGTGGAGGGAGAGTGAACACTCCCAGCTGTAGAGAGAAAAGAGAGAAAAAAAATCTATTATTATCTAAAGATCAATTAGTCTGCTACATTGGGACACGTTTTAATCACTTGTTTCTAAAGCTGTGACCTCTCACCTTTGTCTGGGATCACTAATGACATTTCTGAGTGTCACTGCAAGGAAAAGAATGGTTAAATTAATGCCTCTCTAATGTTTGCTGCACACTGGGAAATGACACAGCCTGCAACAGTATCAGTGCAAACTGTTTGCCTAAAAGTGAAGCCGAGTGTAGCATGACAGGTTGTTCTGCCCAGACAAACTGTAAATATTAAGGAGCCCTATTTTTGCATATATACATTCCACACAGATGAGTCTGATGTACTGGGCTATTTTTACTTTTTCAGTGCAAGTTATCTGAAAGTAATTTTGCAACTCAAAGTGTCATTACATGGTCAAAGCAAGTTACCCTCAGTACTATTTTCAGCCAATGCCAAAACCATTCCTAGGGAACAGTGAGTTGAGGTGGATCAGATCTGCTGCTCATTGTGTGACACCAGAGCCCAGCAGTGCTGCCATTATTCCTCTTTGTGTGATATCAAACGTTTTTAGCCAGTCAAATTGTGCTATATAAGCAAATCAAAGGAAAAACAACATCACTTCGGGTTACTTTTTCTAAAGTTATAAAACATTATATTCACATCTAACGAGTTTTGAATCCAGAGTTCCAGAAACTGACTCGTGTTCATTGACAAACCGCTTCAGAAACAAAACACTTCCTCCCCCTTGCCCTGCAGGGGGAAAAATTTGGGTCTGAGAAACAACTTCTAGGTTTTTCTTAGGGGGCTTAATTATGCTGCCCATATCACAACTGTGCTGGAGGGCCTGCTGGTCCTGGACTTACACTCAGGAGCAAGGGAGCACCACAGCACTGAACTTCTTCACTCCTGCAGCTCCCGTGCCCTTGCATCCACAGATGCTGCTGCCTTTGCCTGTAGGCACAGACACAGACTGCCTGCTGTCTGGAAAAATCTCCCCCCTCACAAACTCCTCTGCTGAAAATTCCCAACTGCCTTTCGTAAGAGGAACAGATCTCATTTACCAGCCTTCATTTAAATCTAAATTAAACTGATGCTAAAAGTCACTGGGGCTCAGTACTATGTAAATCTCTAGCTTTGTTTTAAAGTTACAAGTGATTTCATTCCTATTTTCCCCTCACTACAAAAAGAAAGGGCCAGCAGTTACTCTGTAGAAAGCTCTGATCACAGTGGAATAGACTCTTGTCCTCAGTTGGGAAGTCTCTTTCCATTTCAGAATTACCACAGGATATCACTGGGGTGTTTTCTTCATTACAAGAAGAGAGCGTGTTCTCTAATTTTTACTTGTTAACCAGATGTGAAATCCCCTCCAGAAAGGCAAATTGGGCTGGTCAGCAGGTCACCTTAAAGAAGCAACATTTCTCTGTCTTTAACTGAGCTGCTGAATGTTATGGCATTGCAGACCTGCATTTTCATTGCTGAGGTTTCACATGGAGCGAATTTTGCTTAAGCACAGTAAAACCCCCCAAAAACTAAACATCACACCCACAGAGCAGGGCACTGGGAAGGAACACCACAGTTGTCAGCTACTCTCTCAGTTAGTTCTTCACATTATCAGCTCAAAATACACACTCCAGTGTAAGATTTCTGTGTGTGCAACTCAGTATTTCAAGTCCAGATGACTGAATTTCAACAGTTCCCAAACATGGCACAACAACAAACCGCATCTTTTTTTCCAAGGACTTCAAAATGCTTCAAAAACATTAATGAGCCCCTTGTGCTGCAAGGTAAGAAGGTTTAATTACCTCAATTAAGCAGAGAAAGGCTTAAGCGATTTTTCCTCATGTACAATAAAGCAAAAGACCTATCCTGCAAAGACTTGTTCCCAAACTGCTGTTGGAAGCAGTCACATCCAAGACCTGGATGCTCCAAACTGGTTCAGAACAAGGCAGCGACCCGGCTCAGGAATCCTGCTCTACCCAGCCAGCAAAGCTGAGCTGCAGCCCATGCAAAACAAAGAGCAACTTATTGATCCCTTATTGGTTAATGATAACACACTGATTAATGACATCAGGAAAAGGTTTTTCACCCAGAGAGTGGTTGGGCACTGAACAGGCTCCCCAGGGCAGTGGTCACAGCACCAAGGCTGTCTGAGCTCAAGAAGCATTTGGACAACGCTCTCAAGCACATGGTGGGATTGTTGGGGTGAGTTGGGTAACTATTCCTGGTTTTCCTTTGGTGCCTGTGAACCAGGGTGGCAGCTGAGCTGTGCTGATGTCTGTGCAGGGCCAGGATTTGGACTCGATGATCCTGATGGATCCAACTCAGCCTATTCTATGATTTTATGATAATACAGTCCAGATAATTCAGTGACTGTTTCAGGTTACGTTTAAGCAACGACACGAACTTGGTCTGTAGGAAATAACACAGCAGGGTATGTGTGGGATAGAGAGAGAAACTCTGTTAGAAATGTGATGTGCCAGGACAAAGCAGTGAATGGATCCAGGGGCTGAGCAAGAAAGTTTCACAGATCTGGGGCTGACCAAGGAAGTTTCACAGCTGTGGAAGCAGGACAGCGCTGGGCTGGTGTCAGCACGGGAGCATGAATCCAGCAGGGAGTCAGTCAACACGGAGGGATAAAAGCAAACAGGAACTTCCAAGGCTGAGTAAGGAGCTGCGGCCGGAGCTGGCTGTGGCTCCCGGTGGGAAGGAGCAGCGCAGGAGCCGCGGCTGTGCCGTGCCCGGGCGGTGCAGAGCTGTGCTGCAGACACTAGAGGCCATCGCTGAGTGCGCCGTGCCCTGCCAAGTGACAGAGCGTGGTAACCATGGTGAGTTTACCCGTTTCTTTGCAGTCTGCATCAAAAATGTAATAAGACATAATGCCATGCGCCGACCACTTTATCAGCAGCAGCAGCAGGCCCTGAGAACAAAGGAAAGGATTTGGCTTGGCCGCAGCACCAGCCTCCACACATCCATGTCAGAAGTTGTGCCAGTCAAACTCAGCTGAAGGAGGGGGGGAAAGGAAAAATCCTTGATTTCACCTCAATTTAAGATGACGCAATCATGAAAATGAAATTAATTGGGGGGGTATTAGTATCTCACAGGGCAACAGACCCTGAGCTTTCTGACCTATCACTTTGTATGTTAACCTCGAGGAGAAGCCCTGGGTCTTGGCTGACTGTTACTCAATTAACCCAAAATTCAGCTGCGTGTCTGAACAGCCTGTATATCTCAGCTTAAAAAAAAAAAAATAAATCACCAGATATTGCTATTATAGCTAGAAAGAAAAATTAGGCCAGGAAGTCTCACAGTCAATACCCAGTCAAAAATCAGTGTGATGATTAGGTATTCACTGGAGAGAAAAAGAGGAGGGGGGATCTAAATCGAGGTTTGCTCTCTCACGTTAAAATGACAATGGAGACAGTTAAGAACTGACAGAATCGAAAAGGGAGTGTGCTTGGTACTGAATTTCACTGACACCCTGTATCACATCCCAAATTGTCTTAGTGCTTGCTGTTGTTTAAAACCTAAATTAATACACATGCTTTCCTCCCTCCACTTTCCTAATTAAATGTACACAAAACCTTGTAGATCCCCATTTATTCTTGTACCAACAATGTCTTTTATTTCTGTATTCAAGCAGAAGACTGCCACAAGCATTTTTCTCACAAAAATATAGTGATTTTCTTGTTAATCAATATTAATCTATATTAATTGAGGGGAGGTACAGCAAATAGAAACGAGATTTTGGTATCCAAATCTCTTCCTTCCAGCCCTCTCTCTGAGCCCAAATTAACACCCTAAGAGACAAAGGATCTCAAATCAATCTTTGCTTGCCTTAACTCCCACTGACCAGGAATCTTGTCATTAATTCCTGATAGGTTTGTAGGGATCCCTTCAGCTTCTTTGCTACTATCTCCAAGCCTAAACAATGACGATCAATTTGCTGATTCAAGTTTTAATTCTTAATTCCCTTACTGCTACTTGCTGGAAAATAACTGGGAAGGCACCTTGCTGAGCACCCTGCAAGGAAGCAGCAGGAGCAGGAACACCAGGACACACTCACCTGATCCACTTCCATCAGATGCATCTACACAGCTCAACTGCCACCCTGTTTCACAGACAGCAAAGGAAAGCCAGGAATAGTCACACAACTCACTGAGTTACTCATGGAGAACTGACTGAGACAAGCCAAGGGCCAATCCCACTGGATTGTGTTTCTCTACTGCCCTATAAAAGGTCCTATAAAACTGCAAAGGCAAACTGCCATTTTACAGACTCTTTCCCCACACGAACATGACAGCGTGTAAGAAGAGATACCTGTACCTGGAGTTTATCCAAGGTACATGGCACAGGCTGTGGAGTCTCAACACTTCTCCCTGTATTTCACAGACCCTTCAAGCTGAGGCTGTTGGCAGCATCAAGGCTGTTGCCATTTTGGTGGCTCGTGGTCATATATAGCCTATATAGCCCAGTATACAGCCCTATATAGCCCAGTACTGGAGGTCATTGCTTCTGCCACACCTGGGGGACTTCATCTGCTTCAGGTGGTGGCAGTTGGTCCTGACCCTATGAGGTACAAGACAACAAGGCTAGAATAGTTTAACTGAGAGGATATAAATTGGTCTGTCCTAAGCTGGACAACTTTGCAAGAAAACACATGAGAAATGCTCCTGTAATCTGCTCTGACAATGCACATTGTGAGGCATCCTCGAGCACCAGGGCAGAGGTAAAGCCTCAACCAGCACAGCCATTTCTGCAGTGCAGATCTCAGCACAGCTGGAGTGCTTTGGCTGACTGCAGGAATATTTTATTCCCGAGCCCTCCACGCACTTTGGTGTAAGTTCAACAAGAACTCCTTGCCATCCATGGACACCACATGTCTACACAAGTATATCCACTGCACAGCCAAGCCACACACTGAATTCTAACAGGACTTGCCAACCCAGAGTGCAAACACACAGCCCCCATTTCCCCCAACCTTCTCATAAATTTTTTAATTTAAAATAATGGACCCTGTTCTCATTTGCACAAAACATTCCTTATAGCACTAGCTGTGAAAAATGTATTTTCACCCACTATTTCTCCTTTAAGCAGCCCTCCTGGAAGAAACAGACCTTTCTTTGAATAAAACTATTTCCTTTTAAAAAAGCGCAGTGCGCAGACACATAAATATGTTCTCAAGAACTGGGACATTCTTTATCAGAACAGCCAGAGGCCTTGCTCTTTTGATCTGTCACACTCTGGGCCTTTCCTCGAGTACTCTTGTGCTATTAAATCTTTCCATGTGGATAATGGTCATGTTTTATGTCTCCTCTTCCTACCCTCCTGTCTTCTTTTTTTATCAGAAAAACAAAAGCCAGTCCCTTGGACTCCCCACCACTCTTCTTTTCCAGCTTAAGCTATTTCTACATGAGCAAGTTATTTGGCACAACAAGGAATAGATCAAAAGATGAAAGCATTTGGTACGTGTACACCACATGTAGTTGGCCTGAGGGGGTATGACTTAAGGTTAGATTTTAGTCTGGTCCCCCAGACTATGGGGGTATGGTTCCAAGCTGTCCAATCTTTGGTTTGGATCCTTGTGTCCCCATTAAAAGGGATGCAGCATCAGCACTGCACAATTGGAGTAGAGCTTCTGGATCATTTTTATCCGAAAGGAATCAAGTTAGCATGGACCAAAACCATTCTGCAACTCAACCAGCATGTGATGGGCGGGGACCATGTGAGGATTTGCTGACTGTGGAAACCACACTGTTGCTCTGAAGTAAAACACTCAGGTAGACAAAGCCAAAAATGCCAGTTTTCTAAATGCCCAAACAAGTCCACCCAAAAATTGCTAATTCTGAAACATGTTTAGCGAGCTTCTTTTCAGACCATTTTCAACTTCTCATGGACTTCCAAGAGATCAGGGATCCAGCAAATTTCAGTTTGAATGAGAGAGGGGAGTATATTTCCTAGAAATTATCTCCTCTGCTCAGGCACGAACACTTTGCTCTCTGTTCTGCCTACAAAGAGTATTCTTTCCAGTACTCCCACTCCAAAAACAACCTCTCAATATGGACAACAATATCAAACAGAAGCTGTCTCTGTAAAGGGCGACAAGCAAGCCACGTGCTCATACAAGTCTGCACTGCAGTGTAATAGCACAAGGACCGGCCTCGTGTGCTGGAACCGCTTCTCAGGAGTGAATGGGACTGGTCCCTCCATCTGTAACCTACGGCCCCAGCCAGGGAAATTATTATGTTTCACCTCTCAGTGAGAATTTGCACTTTTCCCAAGAAGCTGCTGGTTGCTGGGAGGTGTGGCAGGTGCACCCACAGCCCTGCTGGTCCCCAGGTCCAGCAGTGTCTGTTGGACAGGTCACCGCTTGTTCCTGTGGAGCCAAGACACAGCTCCTTCCCTTGTCCCAGCCTGCTGGAATCTGTGCTTCCAGATCCTACAGACAACAGTTTTTATAGCCTTTATTACACAAACAGGATTTTGTCTCAAAACCTGACGTTCCTGCAAGAATGACAATAAAACTAAAGGAAAATCCCAAGTAGTTTCTCCTGCTGTAGCTTCTGGATCTTAAAACTCCTTTTCTCTGACCTGTGCATACTCTGAACAAAATAGGAATGCTGAATATCCACTGAGCCAGAAAACACATGGAAACAGGGCGAAAAACAAACTACAGATCAGTTCACAGCTGGTGTAAATGTCTCTATTCCACTTAAGTCAATGGAGATACACTACTTCACCTCAGCTCAGCAGCTGGTCCCGTACAGAGAAACAGTCAAACAATATGAAACACAAGACAGATGAGGAGGAAACAGCACTTCCTGGGATTCAGCAGGATAAGGAAGAAAACAGAAACAAATCAAAACATGGTTATTAGAAAAGGTAATAAAGGTTCCCCTGCGACACTGCAGGGTCAGGTGAGGCTGGGAAGGCAGAGCCACAGCACTGCAAGTCCCCACCAGAACAACCTTTTGTAGCCCAGGCAGAGAAGGTGCTTGTGCAGGAGATTAAAGGGGCTCCCCAGCATAGGCAGCTTGGATCTGACAGCCTGGGATGCTACAGCCAGAGCCCAATTCCTGAGCTCAGCCCCTCCAGGAAGATGACTAGTAATTCAGACAAAACACTGTAAGCCCAGTGCAGCCACCCTGGGCCAAGTGTCAGCACTGCTCTGGGCATTGGGGAAGAGGAACAGGCACCAAATTCTGCTGTGACAACACTATCTCGTTCCCTCAGCCTGGTGCAAGGCAGAGGAGTCAGCACCCAGATACTTCCAGCATCCTGAGTCACTTGTGGAGCAGCTGCATTTTCCTCACCCACAGTCATCCCCAGATCTGCCGACAACCCACGAAGGCTTCCTCCCCATATTTCCTCCCACACACAGCTCCACTCCCTCTGGACTTCAGTCTAGGACTGGATTCCCAAAACATGCTCCCGTGCAAGAACAGAGCCCAGTCACCCACCAACCACAACTGCTTCATCTCACTGATGTGCAGCTTAAACAGAATTTTGCAGAGTGGCCACTCTCAGCCTAAACTTGAAAGGAGTTTGCTCTGCAGCAAGGACGCAGCTCCGGGAGCTGAGTCGACACTGTCTTCCCAAATACTCCTGCACCAGAAGCCCTGCACTGCAGGGAAGCAGCATTACCTCCCAGAGGAAAATCCCTGTGAGATCCACAGCTGCCCAGAGCCCTCCGTCGGCCGAGACCAAAATATTCAGCATTCATACAGAGAGGCTTCTGCAGGGCTGATTTCAGGCCAAAAGGGACAGATTTCCTGTTTTCCTCTCCTCTGCAGGACGGGGCGGGGGGGTCCTTCACCCCAGGTTTGGAAGCAGACCTAGGATTTATCCCCCTGGCTGGGGGGCATTTAATTTAAGCACAATAGAGAAGCGGTCTCCTCCAAATCAGAATTAAGCTCCAGAAAGGAGGGGGCCATTTGCAGTCATATCACTCTGAATGCGATATGTGCAACTGCAAGGACTGCTTTGTCTAAGTCCCTTGGCCTTAGGCCACGGTGCTGGCAATACCACCAGCTAGAGGAAGAGCTGGTGCGTGAGGATAATGGCAGAAGACAGGGAGGGAAGAGAGAGCCCATTTTGGATTCAGAGGAGGACGTTCTTTCATTGAAAAGATTCTGGGGGTGTTGAGGATGATCCGAACTCAGAAGAGAGGACAACTTAGACAGGAATAGTTCCAGCATGACAGCAAACTGCTGCTAACTTGCCGTTACGAGGCAAAAAGGAGGACTGGGGGGGAAGGGGAAGATAAAACTGCATGAAAGAATCTAAAGCCCTGCTCGCAGCCGGAGCGTTGGAAAGCACCGACACGGCAGCGAGAGGGCTGGAGACAGAAACTTCCCCGCTCGGCTCGCATTGTGCGCGGCATGTCTGAGCCGGGATTTCGCAGTCCCCGCTCGCAGAGCAGCCAGACTCGGATCCCCCCCACAGCATGACCTAATCCCCACCCCTCACCCACCATCGCAAAATACCACCTTTGTTTTCCCTGCAATTTTACGGCTGTTCCGGAGAGCAAGGCACAGGTTCTCGTGGGAGCCGACAGGAGAACGGTTTCCCTTGCTCGGCTTTGTTTTGTTTCTTTTTTATTTTTTTTTCCCCCTCCGGTGACACTTCTGCTTTTTGTCAAAAATCCTCGGCACATCCCCTTCCACAGAGCAGCGCTGGGGCCCACGGCACTCCCCACACACGACCCCGGCACACGGAGCCTTTCCAGCTCACAGCCCCACCGAGCTCAGCTCCACGCAGGATCAAAGTGTCTGAGGCACCGGCACCTCGGCTCATCCGCCAGCTGGCGACGATTCCTTGCAGTAAAATAAGATTGTTGCTCTCCTGGCAGCTAGAACAGAGGTGCATCTCGGTGATCCCTTTCGTTCATCAGCCTCCCAGGATTACAGCCACTAACGGTGCCGTAAAAATCACCCAGGCTGATTTGTCTCCCTCTGAAACCCAACTCCAAAACTTTTTCTCGGGGGAAAAAAAAAAAAATAAAAAAAATCAGCCTGATTTGTGGCTGGGGATGGTCCGATGCCAGCCCTGCAGGCATCGGGAATGGGAGACGGGAATACGGTTTTTCTAAGTCAGAAGCAACTTCTCCATTTTCGTGCCGTTTAATTCGAGCCAACGCGCAGAGATCAGCGAGATCCCCTCCAAATATCCCACAGCGAAGCAATTGCTGCTGCGGCTTTGTTAAGGCTGCACCGACTCGCACACGGGGACCCGATGTACGGAAGCAACCCTCAGCGCCGGCAAAAAACCCCCGCCCGGTGCTTCGGAAACCGGCGGAGGGAAGGGAAAA
>NW_021940379.1:3806184-3847645 GCF_001715985.3 Manacus vitellinus
TGCACAGCTTAGCCTGAGACCCACAAGATCAGACCCACACATACATTTTACCAGAGGCCACTCTGAGATCTGGAAATTTTATTGCATGTGTTAATTGAAGTCTGTCCAAGGCTTTTTATCGCTCTTAATGCCAGTGACGGCAAACTGAGAGAGCCTCACCCTGCTCCTTGAAACTCAGGGGCACGTTTCTTTTAAGTGACATGATTCAGGCCCATAGCAGACGGCTCTGCAGAGGGAACCAGGTAACAGCTCCATCACAGGGACACAGAAACAGTCACGGAACAATCAGATGATTTCTTCCAAATAAAGGAAAATTGAGGGAGAATGGGAAAAGCGAGGCAGCCTTTGAGCCCCTGGCTCATGCCCTAGCGACTGCATACTGCATGGAAGAAACATCTGAAAATTATGACTAGTACCAGATGAAACACAGTTGTATTTTATCTCTGGGCCAAGTGCATGACTGCAGTGATCCTACAAAGCCCAGAGTGGTACAGAGTCTTCCTTACAACTGATCCACACTCTGGTCTGTTAGAAAGGGGTCCTGAGAGCCTCAGGCACAGAATTACACGCTCAGTGACAATATTTTCACACTGGTGCCTGCAACTATAACTGTGTAATTCTCCTTAGAGTCCTGAAAGATTGCACTGGTAAACCCTCCTGTCCAGCACCGTGTGAGTGAGAACTTTGCATCCCTAACGCTTCACTTCCAGATTTATAAATAACAGCCTTTCTGTTGAATCCCTGGAAGGCCAGTGAAGTCCTGCACGCTGCTCCGGGATTTTCCATCGCTGTGTGGTTGTTTACAGTCACACCAAGTGAGTGCGAAATGGGAGCCTTCCGAGCTTGCCGTGTTTTTCACGGCTTTGCACCAACTCTACAAAACTGCTCTCAGAGCAACACTCTGCAGAACAAGATCCCCCGTGTTTTGCTCGAGTTTTATAATGACAGCTTCAAAATATACAATATTCCAGGAGGGAAGGGGGATAAGGAAAGAGTCCTGTAAAGATTATCCTTTTTTTCAGCAAAAGGCACTGCAAGCTTTGAAGTAAACTGTGGGGGTCAGGCTTGATGAGGTGGTCAGGCTTCTAGGGTGAGATTATTTTTTGACATTTGCTCTGCAGTTCTCTGGGCACAGGGAGCAGTGGTGGCATGAGACACAAGACCCTGTGACAACCTCACTGCTTGGCCTCAGACACTATTTAAGCTTCAACTGACTTTACTCTTGGGTTTTTTTTTTGCAGACACTGCAGGAGTTGGCTTGGGTAGGAAGTACCTGCAAATTCTTCCCATCTGCCATGTGCTCTGAGGGTTCACTTCAGTTGTTTTCAACCAGGTGTGGCCACAAGAACAAAACCACCACCGTGCTGGGGCCCTGGGTTGACTGTTCAGTGGGGTGACCACAGAGTGAGCTCCCTCAGAGGGACTGCCTGTGCTTTCACCTTGTTTGATGTCCCAAGCAGTGCTGGAGTTGTGCTCTGCAAATGCAAACCCTGCCCTGAGTGCAGCAGCTCCATCTCCCAGAGCCCACATGCCCCATCTTGTGCAGCACGCTGCTCATGGCTCTGTCGTGTTCACTGACATCAAAAGCAGCTCTTCAGCACCAAGTGGCCAAGTCATAGAGCAGAAAATACAGCAGAGCCATTTTATCACGCAGGTGACATTTTCAAGCCCTCTCCACACTAAGAGGTAATTTAAAAATAAATGTGTGTGCTTGTTTTTCACAAGGGAGGATGGACAGGAAGAGCTCAGTGGTTAGAGCATGGTTCTAAGAACACCAAGGTTTGATCCCTGTATGGGCCATGCACTTAAGAGTTGGGCTTGATGATTCTTGTGGGTTCCTTCCAACTCAGAATATTCAGTGAAATCTTGATTCTGTGAAATCAGGCTCTTCAGTCACAGCAAGCACCAGTGATGTATTTTCCAGGTACAGCTGTCTCTTCTCAGCTGTGTGAGATCTCCACCATTTACCCCGTCCCCCTCCTCTTTCTTTTCTTGGCATTTTCTGTTCCCTCTGCTGGTTTGACTTCCTCACCTCTGCTCCTCCCAAACCACTGGGAATACTCAGCAGCCAGCATTTCCACAGAGTTTGCCTCCAGCCCCTGCTTCACCAGAGCTCCGACTGATCTGAAGGAGGTTTTCCCTTCCCAAAGCTCTGCGGGGTTGGTGCCGTGCCCCTCAGGCCAGGGCGTAAGGAACACACATGCAAAGTGGGATGTTGGAAGGTGCTGGCAGCTGGTTGTAGGATGGCTCTGCCATAGAGCCAGGGGCCTTGGGCCATGCTTTAAAACAAACTTGTTTGTCCCCTTTTATCTGGAAACAAAGTGAATTAGTCATTGCAGAGCTGTAACACTCGAGGGGACCTGCAAATGGAGAGCACAAACTAGGCTTGTTCCTCATCATCTTGGGTTAAATCAAGAATGAGAAGAATTAAAGATGGCTCAGCAAGACCCTCCTTTTTCCTGGCATGTCTTTGACATGTGTAAAACATTACATTTGCGCATTAATTTCAATGTAATTAATTGTTGTCAGGCTTAATGAATTGAGTGACTGGGGAAGTTCTGTCCTTTACCCAACGCAGAGACCTCTGTAGCAGCAAGGGGATTGAAGTTTTTTCCTTTTCCTGGAGAGACTTTATATTCAAATACTTCTCTCCACATTTCTGGGGATCCAGCATCATACATAAAATAATCACAGATGCTCGTACAAGTTTCTGAGCACTAATTTAATCTGCAAGTCTCCAAACTGCTCTTCTGCTAAAAGTAAGATGATCAACCAAAATGAAGTGAAAAGTCTCTGGTAGGCCTAGGCTGAAAATTAAGCTTTCTAAGTCTTGAATGAAGGAAGGTTTAACCTCTGTGAAGAGCACAAGTAGAGGCAAGTGGCTCTAACAGATAGCATTTTCAAAGATGCTTTACAGAGCTGAATGCCTTTCTCACTGGGATAGTAAAGAGCCAGCACCTCCTGGTGCAGAACACCTCCTTCCCCAGGCCCTGCTCCAAGGACACCTTGTACACTCCAGGGGCAGTGTGGGACACTGGCACAGAGGGAAAATTGTGCATTTCATGCTTTTTGGCATCATTGTTGTTCTTTTCTTATCGCCTTGCTGCAGCTCCTTACATTCCTGTCTCTGTTCCCCACAACTGCTTCCTACTGATGCTACGACATTTCCCTCCTGCTCTTTTTGTTCCCGAGAGAAATCTGACAGCCCTTGGTGTCCCTCCTCTGTGATCTAATTTTTGGCTGATGTTTGCTGCCTATTGCCCCATCCTCACCAAAATGCAAGAGAAACACCCAATGCTGAATAAAAATACAGATTCTGCAGCTCCACCCTGTTGCCTTTTCTTCTCACACCTCGAGATCCCTCTAGAAGCTCTGCATTGGTCCCCCCTCCACGAGAAAGAGCCCTCTGAGACCCTCTGTGAGAGGGGCTGTGACACAGAGTGCCAGGAAATCCTCTCCCAGCTCCTGGCTCAGGTCTCCAGACAGCCTTGCAACAATTCCGGATCGAGGCTTGGATGCCTATTCCGGACAAACTTTCCCAGTCTAGCCCTGCTCCCCACCTCAAGATGGTTCCTCTCAGGCCAGATGCCATATTATCTGGAGCGACTTTCCCTCCCAGCCTTGTTTTCCTCCTGCTCCTGAGTCCTTTGTCTGGCTGCCAAGAGGAGCAGCCCTGCCAGGCCGACAGCTGCTCCGCATCGCACGGGCGCTGCCCCGTGGGCTCCCGAGCCCATTCCAGGCCCGTTCCATCTCCGAGGGGGATGCTCTGCCTTAGGGATGTCATGTACCAGGAGGAGAAAAAGCAAATAGCACCTGTAAAGCTGTCGGAAGGGACTGGAAGTGTTTAAAATAAAGAGGCCTTTATGCTACTCTGGGTTTACCTCTGAGATAGTGCGAGTAGCAAGCCTGTTCTCTCCTGCTCTGTCTGGAGGTCTCCCTGGAGAACCACAGAGCAGGAATGAGAAGTTTCCAAGCCCTCAGCCACAAAAGCACAGGCCTGGAATCTCTCTAATGAGAGTTTTCCTCTTTGCAGTTTGCCAGGCAAACAAGCACCAGGCACCAATATCAAAACCAGCCCAGATTCCAATGAAAACCAGCAAAGAAAAATAAGAGCAGAAAGGAAACCACTTCATTTTGCTTGGTAAGAACAGGCAAATAAAGCTACGGAGCTGCCCTCAGCGAGAAGAGGAGATGGGAAGAGAGGAAAGAGGAGAGAGGAGAGGATGGGGGCTTGGGCCAAGGGGCTCATCCTTCCTTGCTGTTGCTCGCAGCGATGGATTATCACGTTATCCCCACATTACAGGGCTTCCCTGCATCATCTTTCCAGACAAACGAGTGCTCCACCCTGCCTGATTCCTTCGGTTTGCCTGGAAGGACTCTCCCTTGTTGCCCTGCAGGCTGGACTCTTGTTTTCCTCCCACTCCCGAGCCCTTGAAGGCTGTGCCAAGGCGTGAGCTGGCACTGCTGGGCTGGGGCACGGCCCTCTGCCTCTGCCTCCCCCTGCGTGGCTGCGGGCCCGGGGCAGGGAATACCCCACCCTTTGGCTGGGGCAGAGGAGCCTCAGAGACCTGCTTTCATCCCAGCCCTGTCTGGGAAAGCTCCTGAACCTGCTCTGCGTCTGGGAGCACAGGAATCCACAGCAAAGCTGAGTGCTGGCTCACCTGGAGTGATTCCTGAAGGCAGGCTGGCATCAAACACCACGTGAAATAATCATCCACGTGGCACCTGCCATGGCTGCAGAGTCAAATCACAGTTTGCAGGGACACACTGGGGTTGAGCATCACAGAAAACCTTCCAAGTGCAAACCAAGTGTCACCAGACCAGTGGTGTTTTCCTGAAACAAATAACCAGAAGCACAAACACCGCTGTCCCTCAGAGCCCGATGGGATCAGAGCTCTGGATCCTGATGGGAGCATCTCTGATTGTTTTGTTACTGGTCATCTGAGCAAAGGAAGTGGAGGAGAGAGTGAAAGCAAAGCCCAGAGCTGGAAAATGGAAATGACTGCGAGGAAAGGAATGTGGAGCTTCACAGCAACTCAGAGTGGGGGGGGAGAGGAGCAGGGGAAAGGAGGTAAATCACAGTGAAGCACCATCAGTCTCTGGAGTGCTGAGTGTGGCACGGGCAGCTCCTCAGTGGTCTCTGTCGGTGTCGTGGAGCCCTGGGCTGGCACTGCCAGGCAGAGCAGTTCCCTCCCTGGGCCAGCCCAGAGCCCAGACACAGGTTTTGCCAGGGTGAGTCTAACAGGCCTGCTGAGTTCCTGCCCCAGGACACTGCTTGGAGCAGGAGGGAGAGCCCTGAAGTCTCTTGCCAAGTGACGCCTGTGCACGAGGATGGCTGGTGTGAAGCCCCTGTACCCAGCTCTGAGTGGGTGCAGAGCCTTGCAGTGCCAGTTCTCTCTCCCAGCGGAGGCAGCGGGACAGGGTGATCCCACAGCATCAGGGCTTGGAAACACCAAGTATTTTTAGCAACCAAATAATCAAATTCTCCCTAAACATGTACCTGAGGAGTGACAGCAGCAGCCTCCTGCCCTGGAGCAGTGCCTACGAGCCCATCCTTCCCCCTCCCAAAGTGAAGAGGGGAGGTCGTGGGGTGCCCCCAGCTCCCTCTGGAGTGGACAGGCTGTGGGTTTTCCCCACGGAGCCGTGGCCAGGTAGCTCCCCCGGCAGATGCTGCATCCTGGCAGCCGCCTCGCTGTCCCTCTGTGTCAGAGTCTGTGCGTGCACAGAAAGGGAGGGACAATCCCGGATGTGAAGGATTTACAGCCCTGGCGGACGCTCCTCACGGGCGGCAGCGTTGGCGATTTAAGCAGCGCAGTCTGAGCCCGAGACTTGCCAGGCTCAGACACAGCACAGGGAGGCTCCAGCCAAAGGAGGAGCCCCGAGGCCCTGACCCACCTGCCCCAAAGGGCTGCGGGAGGGCAGAGCAGGCCAGGGCATCCTCCCCTCCCCAGCAGCTCGTGGGGCTGGGATGGGCTTTCCTCCTGCCAGAGAAGGGACGAAACACGGGCGCTTTGCTGAGTCCACCCTGGGAAGCAGCGAGGGGCCAGTGGGATGCAGGAGGCTCAGCAGCCTGAGCTGGGATGGCAGAGCTGGGGAGCCGCTCACAAAAGCAGGCAGGAGCTGTCGCCAGGAAAATCCCAATCCCAATCCCAAGCACCGACTGCGTGAAGCAGTTTGTGGAGATTGTGGAGCCCAGCTACAGGCTCGGATCTTCACCGTTCCATTGCTCCCATTTGTATTCCCTCCAGGTGACTTCAGGGGAGACCTCACCCAGGAGGAATTAAACCACTTGCACTTCGGTTTGTGATTTAACTTTCTCTGGCTAAACCGATACAGATCTTGGTTTCGTGCCCTGCAATTCATTGTGCATTTACCAGACACAGTCAGTCCTTCCACTTCATAAACGTGGAAGGGAGGAGCACACAAAGCAGACCTGGACTTCCAAAGGAAGGAGCTGTCAGCTCACGAGCTGCCTCGCTGGCATTTTTAAGGTGTATTATTTACGTACTGGAAAGGAGCCAACCAAAACTTCTCTTAAGACATTTCTCCCTTACTTGCAGAACAAAGTCTACTGCTTTGTGAAAATGAATAATTAAATTCTGAGGTTTGGGCATCTTCATTTATTGCTGAGAACTTGGCATCAACACTTTTCCAAATTTGGGGAAAATGAGAATAAAAGTCAATATAAGAAGATGTACAAACATAAGAGTAGATTAATCTGTTTATCCCAAACTAAGTCTTTGGATAAAGGAAAGACATTTGCATGCTCTGCATAAAACATTAAGAAGTTGATACTTTCCAATCTTGATACAGTTTTTGTAAGCCCTCCTCCCTTTTTTAAGATCATTGCAATTAACATTCAGAGAATGCTGTGAATTTGTTCTCAACTGCTAATAAAGGCAGTTTAATTAACTAGTGACATTAACCAGGTTAAGTGCTGGGGATTCAAGGGGATTGAAAGAAAAGCTGTTTGGATCATTACAACAAGACTTCTGCTGGTCTGGAGGATCCTAAAATGGAGTGACAATGAGTACGTTTAAGGTATGCAGATGTGTTGCTGAAAGGTGTTCCAGCATCTCTGGATGGGCAAATTCCACAGCAGAAAATTAAAAGAGGGAAAAAAAGTCCCAACATAGTAGTCAGTTTAATTTGTTTAACAATTTTTTACCAAAAAGGAAAGAACTCAGTACAGAACTCATCGTGTTCAGTTTGTCATTTTGGGGAGTATAACTCTTTCTGCACACTGCTGTGATATTTTCTTGCCAGGCACTCCAAGTTCTGCCACTCTTGGACAGTTGGCACACGCAGGTTTTGGTTGCTGGCACAGAGAACGTGGGGATGTGCAGCACAACTCCTGCAGGATGGAGGCTCTAAGGGTGGCAAAGCTTTCCAATTAGGGCAGGCAATAAAAAGAACTCCTACAATTCAGCTTAAATCCTGCGTGTCTCTGGAATTCTGTCACGTTGGACTGTTAAAGGTGTGACTGAAGAAGTACTAACAGCAAAGTCCTCCTTTAAAAGCTGAGCATGTCCTTTGTGCCAGGGCAGGCTCACAGTGGGTTATTGCAGGGGAGTGCAGACCCTCCCCAGGGCTGCTGGAAGGTGCCAAGGCAGCAAACACCCACTTCCAATAAAATTCAATATGTCAGTGGCTGATAAATAAATCAAATGACTTGGCAAATAAAAATGTGATTCTGTGCCTGCAATGAATCTGGCATTTTCCACGTTATCCTCTCCAAATCAGGATTGGAGACATCAATATGTCATCAGAAATGGCAGTAGAAATGTCTCTTTATCCTTCCCAGTGAAGATCAAGTGTAGGAAGGCTATTCCTCCACAGTGACCCCTCTCATGGAAGTGATGCCCTGAGCACAGCTGAGTTCAGAGGCACCATCCAAACTTAGTTCTTATGACATAAAATGGAACTCACATTGGTTCAGGTATTTAACGCTGCAGGACATCCCTTAAATCCGAATGTATTTCCGTATTCTGGTTTAGCTGCACCAGATCCTTTCCTTTCAGCCTGTGCTCTCCACACAGATCTCTCAGATCCTTCACACATGGGGTGCAGGACAACAGAAACCTGCAGGATCCGTTCAGGTGAAAAACTTACATGAGTTTTGGCTTCATCTTAAACCTGCCCAGTTCCTACTCTTGAATCTTATTAGTGCCTCAAACTTTATTCCAAAATTATTTTGGATCCATAAAGAAATAGCAAAGCACATCAGATCAAGGAAGTTCTTGAGGTTTTTACATCTTGTTCTCTTCAGCACAAGTTTTTAGGGGCAACTTGCCCTCAGCTGTTTACAGCCTTTTCTTCCCTCTTTCATGTTTTTCTCCTCAAAACCAGTGTTTTTTCAAACTCAATACCCAACCTAAGGAGGTTGTGTTACTTTGTTCCTCCTGCCAACCCCCTCCATCCCCAGGAGCCCATGACACAGAGCCAAACCCTGGAGCTGCAGCACTGAGCAAACCACCCTCCTTCATTCTCCACCTTCACTGTTCAAAGCCTGACTGACCACAGAAAGGACCAGCTAAGGATTCTCATTTATCTCCAACTCTGAGGTAAATATATGTGTTTTTACCTGACAATTAAGAAATGCATCATTTTTTCTAAGGTAAGAAAGTTCCACTACCTTCATTTTGCACATTTAGACATGACAGGACGCTCAAAGTTTCCCCAGGAAATATTCTACAACAGATGCATCATTTCCACTTCCAAACCAGCAAATAGAACAAACTGTTTACTAACACCTGGTCTAGTGGGATGTGCCCCTACCCATGACAGAGGGGTTGGCACTGAATGGTCTTTAAGGTCCCTTCCAACCCCTTAACATTCTAAGATTCTATGAAATCCTCACCCTTCTAGAGTGCTTTTAAGTCACATTTAATCTGAATGTAGTATACACTTTGACATGTTAGGACAGGATAGAATTTAATTCTAGAACTCTGATTGTAGGAGCTCGCTGAATGCACAACTGGAGATAAAAATAATTGGAAGAAAATGGAAATGTTTCTAGGACTAAAGCTCAAGATCTGAAATGCACTGAAAAGATTAAAGGAAACAAACTCTGTAAAAAGTCAAATATTTGTTTCGCTGTGTCACTGAAAGACATCAGTTCTCTCAAAAAAATGCATTATACACTAAAAATATAGAATAAAACCACAGAGCATCAAAAGGATCACGGAACACGGACACCGAGCTTTTAAAACACTGATGACAACAAGGAACATCCCCAATGCACACACACACCCTGGGAGGTTTATATATGATCTCTATATATTTCAAAGTACACACAAACTGCCCATGTGGCAGGTTGAGAAAATAGGAATACATCTTGGGAAGGGAATGAAGGAAAAAAAAACCACAGGAAAACAGGAGTTATTTACATTCAATATTCAGTAGCCTTTAACACCTCTATATACATACAGACTCTATATATGTACAGACTGCGCTGGAGCAGAGGGAAGTTATTCCAAATGCCAAAGGAAAATACAAATCCCCTGGGTAATTCACTGGACAAGCGTTTACAGGTTGCAGAGATTTCTTCATTTACAAAGAAAATACTACACACAGAGTAGACAACTCGCATCTTCAGGGAACTTGGAAGTCCTTACAAGAGGTGTGTGTTCCCAATGAACCACTGGAAATAGTGGAAAACTTGCTGTGGGAGGAGGATTCTAGGAGGTTACAACTGCATTTAATGTGTCAGACATAGTTAACAAGTCATAATTTAGTTGCTGTCAAGGGACAGTTTAGAAAAGAAACCCCAAAATTTGAGTTTCAGTTCTCAAGTCAACTTAATTATGTACCTTCCCCTTCTGCAGCACGAGTCCAAAACTCCCATGGCGCAGAAGTTGACACCATTTTACACGTGGCTTTGCCCCTTTATCAGAGACATCTGCCCTCTGTAAGTTTTGTACCCACTCCACTGAACATTTTGTACTTCATTTTTACAAAGCAGATCAATACCCCACAAGCAGGAAAATACAGAGACCGTCCCTGCCTGGTAATTTATAGTGACAATTGGTCTCCTTTCCTGCCCAGGAGGATGTTTGTCTCAGGGGCAGTGCTGCAAAGGGACACCACTCACTGTTCCTCACCCCATCCAGTGCTATTTATACTCCTTTTCTCCCCAAGCTGGAGCAGCAGCTCATGCAGAGAACAAACTGCCCCAAACCCCCATCCCAACCCCCTGAGCAGGAATTTTCAAGAGAGAAAACTTTGCTGGAGCTTGAAGGCTATTTTTTTTTTCTTTTTTTGCTGTTAACCTTTAAGATGTTTAACAGTCCAGAGCCGTGGCTGCAGCTGTGTTAGTAACTGGGTGGCAAAGCCAAGGCAGTGATGGTGGCAAGTAGCAGAGAGCAGGCAAAGGACAGCAAGTGGAGGAATAGATTTCTGGAATGGGAACGGTTCTTAGGGATCTTGGAAGTACTGTCAGCTTTTTTCCCCCTCCAAGGGACACAAGTCTGTGGAAAGTTTAAAAGGCTGAAATAAAATTTCAGCTTGGTTTGCTTATCAATACAGGGAATATCCAGCATTTGCTCATCCCAGCAACATCAGGCTGAGGAGAGCACTTAGGAACTGAGCAAGTCTAAGTAATTTTTTACAAACGATAAAAAATTGAAAAAAAATCACTAATTGTGAACCTGGGACTTTTAGAACCATCTCACTGACAATCAAGACCTAAAACATTGTTACCATCTCAGATCCCAGAAGTTTCTACATTAAATAACAATTAAGAGCCAGAGCCAGGGCAGTCCCCACCCAGCCTGCCCTCACTGGCACTTTGGTTCCCTGTCTGCTGCAGTTGTGATCCGTCAACACACTCCTCAAAAATCCCATCTCTGCTCTTGGAATGGATGCCAAATCCATGCACTTGGGGGTATGGAACACAGGAACATCCTTCCCCACACCCTGTGCTGCACAGTTTGCCAGGGCTCCGACGGCACTCCGGCACACTTCCCTTGCTCCCAACACCCACCACCTGCATTCCAAGGATTTACAGAGATGCAGCAGGTGCTACAGCAACAGGGAGCAGAGGATTTATTCCAGGTCTGTATTCCCAGTTAGTCCCAAGCGTGAGCAGGGGTTTAATCTCCCAACCAGCTCAGGCTGGAGCTGAAGGAGATGGGCACACTCCCTTCCCTGCCGAGCAGGGGCTCTGTGAGCACTGGGCTGGTGGCAAAGGCAGAGTTAACTGAGCCTCAAGGGAAACAATCCCATAAGGGAACACGCTGCAGCCTCAAGAGGACAATTCCCATAAGGGAACACACTCCGGCCTCAAGAGGACAATTCCCATAAGGGAACACACTCTGGCCTCAAGAGGACAATTCCCATAAGGGAACACACTCCGGCCTCAAGAGGACAATTCCATAAGGGAACACACTCTGGCCCCAAGCTGTGGAACTTCTGCCCCGTTATTTACGGAGAAGCTCCTTCTGACCCTCGGGAGGTACCACCCCTGCAGTGCTCCTGCTCTGGCAGCTGAGCCTTCCTTAAAACACACATTTGGAGCTTTAAACAGAGTTTAGTTCTTGCCTCATTAGCGAGTTCAGCTGAGAGATTTGGGCTGCAAGACAGAAGCCTGGTTAGAGCAGCCTGGAACATGCCAAGTCCTGTCAAATTCCAATTGCACAGACTTGTTAGTTTTTTTGGAATACCGTGATTGCCTAAACAAGACTCCACTTCTTGTTAGTACAATAACTTTTATTTGACATCTACAAGATCATTATCTTGTAGTTTTTTTGGACAGGTTTATACAATCTCAATTTTTCAATAGTGCAACCTGTGCAAGCAAGAAATGACAAACATTGTCCTTCACTTTCTTATAAACATCTACTATTATAGGCAAAACAAAACTTACCCATATTATAGATAAGTGACTATTCACATTTGTACATTACAATTTCTTTTAAACAGCTCCAGATAAACTCTACAATGTCTTACAACATATTAAACAGTATTCAAGTTACTGGGTAACAGAAACAGCACATACAGCGGAACCCTCAAGTGTTTCCCATTCTCTAATTTACAGCTCAAGTAAGGTTTCATCTTACAAGTGACAAATTAAATTACGTTAATGAAGTAAAAAATAGAAGATTGTATGCGAGATGGAAGTGAATTTGCACTTAAGTTTCCATAACCACCTCAGATTAAGGAAATGCTTCAATTTAAGGAAAAACAGGCATCCAGCCATCTTTGCAGTACACATTAGGAATACCATTAATACATTAAAAATGAATTAATTTTAATTTAAGATGTTTATCACAAAAAGAACATGTTGTAGACTCAAATATATAACCCCCAGGAGAGAACCAGAAAAAATGCAACACCTGGGTATAAACACTATAAAAATGCAATAACCAATGCTGTACAACTAAGATTGTGTTTCTCTCTGAATTCCTGCCTCGTGTGTTTATCCTGTCCATGCCCGTTTCCAAAGACATGCACTGTCAAACAGAAACTGGGAAGGAACCTGAATGCATGATGTGCAATCTCTAGGTTTCATGCTTTTATAAACTCAAATTGAAGAGAAAAACCCAATATATATTTTCTATATATATACTCAATACATGCATTCGAGATCTCCCACAGCAATGGCATCGATGCACTGCGTTAAACCCTGAGCACTGTATGACAAGATAAAAATAAAGCCTGCTTGGGGATTTTCAAGCGTTTTCAAACAAATCGTGGTTTGTAGCTTAAAAGGCCAAAAGTAAAAGCAAACAGGAAGCACTACAGAGAGCATAAGGAAAGACAGATGCACCACCATAAACAACTGCTGGCTTTCAGTTCTACCAACCTTTTTAGGATCTCTTTATTCCCAAAGTATTTGAGAGCACACAACTGAACTGAAAAAGTTATATTTCTTTGGAATCTGTCCCTGATTTTTATGCAAGTGATATGCTTTTACAGCCTTTTCCTCAAAACACCAGAGTCAACACCTGTAGCTTGTCCTCCTCCTATGCGTTGCTGAGGTTGGTGATGCTCTGGGGGTGGTGCTGCTGCCAGATCTGCTGCTGCTGCACCGCGAGCTGCTGCGACTGGTCGGACGTCGACAGGAGGTTCACGAGGGGCGACACACAATTTGCAGGAATGATCAAACCTGGGAACAGCAACCAATCAGTTGTTCCATGAACACTTTGTTGGTTAAAACCTCGGGCTGGTGATTCCACCATGTAATTTATGCAACAGTCAGTGAGCGTTTGCAGTGCCAAGTCTAATCAGCACAGCCACAAGTTCTGCTTCTCAGAGGTTCATCCTTTCTCCTGCTTCACGACCTTAAAAATTTTGACCCGGTGACAAAATTTATTCTTATGTCACTCACTCTCACATGAAACCACATATAGGCTATTTTGGCTTTTCTAGTCTCACAGAAGTTACACCATCAAGGAAGTTTAAACCTAGTTCCAACATCCTAGAAAACTGTTCCTAGAGGAGGAGCTGCCAGGATATTGCATATCCAGAGGAAATCCACATTTAAAAAAATACAGACATTTCAGGCTCTGAGGTCCCTGCTCTGAGGGCTTCACTAAGAGGTTTAGTGAGAAGACAAACTTGAAGTCATTCTGCACACTTTCAGTAGTCCAAAAACTATGAAAACAATTATTTCAAGTGCCTACTCATCTCTTTCAAGAGTAGGGAGGAAAGTGGAGCCATTATGATTTCAAGGTAGCTTGGCTGGCAGAGACCAAATATGATGTTTTTGTTCTGAGTAAATCAAAAGAACTGAGAGAATAAGTGTCCCAAAGCCTGGCTGAAAACAAATTCTTCCTTCTTTAACCTACCTCCAAACACTGTTTGTATTACACTGCTGAAATACAGATGTCAACAGCTGGAGTTCTGCCCCTCCCCAACAGACACCCTGACAAGCCTGTTGTCTCAGAAGCATCTTTTACACAAGTCTGGGACAAAGTGACAACTTCCTTCTCCTCCAAGCTGGCAGTAAAGGAGGAGCAGTGCACTTACCTACGATCCTCTGCCCATCCTCTGTCCTCAGGCGAACAATCTGCATCTTCACATTTGTCCCACTCACAGAGGCCAGAACTCCTTCCACCTTTGTCCACACGCTCAGCACGGAGCCACACAGGACGTAGTAGGTCCGGCAGCGCAGTCCCACCTCACACACCAGTCCCAGACCTGCCTTCTTACAATTGCCTCTCCTACAGACAGAGGGGGGGAAAAAAAGCTTTCAAAACAATTCTGCAAAACAGAAGGTATCCAATTTCATTAAAAATGAGACCTGAAGTTATTTAAGATGTTATTCAGAGTCAAGTGAGGGCTGTGAGACACACTAAGGGACAGCAGGGCTCTGATGGTAAAGTGCTCTTCAAAATGTACAGAGTCAGAGACACTGCCATTCTCAGGTGACCTGAATGATGGTATGTGAAACAACACTGGGATCTGATCAGTGCATTTCAGAAGCTCCGATATCAATCTGAAACTTCTACCAGTTGTGCTGTTCCTCAGGAATTCAGCCATAGCTGAGTTCAGACACACAACAGGCAGCACAGGAACAGCTGTTTCTCCCATCCATCTCATCTCTACACAAAGTATAAACATTTTCCCCCCCAAATAACATCTGAACTATCAGATCACAGTTCAGCTCAAGACACTTCGAGCACAAGCTACTCCTGGGTCATCGCACTTCTACTGAGTGTAATTTATACAAGAGCATTCATCTCATACATTAGGACTTTAGGGGGAGTGCAAAGCTTCATGTTTTCACTTGAAAGTTGGGTCATCTGACTGGTTATGGGACAATTTCTCTTTAGGAATATTTCACAAGAGTAACAGAAGAAGTGATAAACCAGTTCAAATGAAAGCACTGGTGTGCACACAAACACTGACCAGTAGGCGTGGGTGCAGGTGTCTGCAGAGGAATTGTACTGCTCCAACCAGTGTGGCAGAGCATCCTCAGAGGGTACCTGGAAGAGTGGGAATAAAGGAAAACACATCAGCACTTACACAGAACACAAGCAATTTGTTCATTACTGTGAGAAAAGAGGGAGCACCAACACTATGATGGTGCAGAGGTACAGCATCCTACAGCCTAACTTCAAACTGTCCATCCCAAAGAATGAGCAAAATGCTCAAACGCAGCAGAACCTCAGAGTTTTTTCAGTAAATCAACCTGAACTGCTCCCTCAAGTTTTTACAAATTCAACACTTGCTAGAGAACCTCATTTTGTATTACCACACCACAGATAATTTATATTCAGAAAGTTTTGGATTTAGGAATGCCAGAACCATGCAGACCTGCTTAAAAAGACCTAAATACAAGCCCTGCTCTGGAGAAAGAAGCCTAGTTTTTGACTTGCCAGAATTATATAAAAATACCAGAAAAAGAAAGCCCTTATAGTTATTTTCAATTTTTTTCCAGTTTAAAACAAGCATAATTTTAATGGTTACCTTCTTATATTTCTTTTTCAGGTCTGCACATGTTTCTAGTTTGAGTTGTTTCCCAGTATTTGGTCTGTATACTAAAAAAAGCTTCTTTTTAGGATTCACTTCTTTTACTAGAATTGCCGTTTTCTTGTTATTTCTTATCTGCAAAAAGAAAGACAAACCAAAAACTTCCTAAATTTAAACATGATGACAGTGTCTGTCTTAAGTGATTCCATTCTGTGTTCTTTACAGAGTAGTAAGAGTTTGTAATACTACAACCAGGAATAATAATACACCTCTAGAACACAGTGATCCACATTAACTTCCCAGCTTTTCCTTACAGTGAAAGCACCTAATTTCTTGATACAGGTTTAAATAAGAGTTACTATTTTGGGCTTATATTCCTATCAAAAATATCCCGAGCAGCTAAAAGGAGCACTTCATACTCATCATTAAAAACAAATTTAAAATGAATTTGTTAAGACTCAAAAAGTATCTTGCAAAACTGAGCAGTGATTACTTTGAACAGTAAATTTTTCAGGTTACATTTCCCTGAACATAAACCAAGAGACAGAAGAACCTTACCTGTAGTGATAAATAAAATCCATCATCTGGACCTGTCTGTTCAGCCCAGAGCTTTGTTGCTTCATCCCAAGACATTCCTCTCTCCACACTGATCTACAAGAGAGTGGGAGTACTTGAGTGGGAACAGACTTTAAAACAGTTATACACACAGGAACTAAACATGTTGTAAAAGCTTTTAGTATGTCAGTTTTGATAAAGATGATACAGAATTAACTTACTGTGTACAGCTCTACATGTCCAGAGGTAGAATATCCAGGAGTTAAAAACTTCTTAACATCTGCCTTCCTTACTTTCTCGTCCCCAGAGCCCAAATCTGAAAAGGAAAGCACAGTTTTATTCTGTTTCTCTGTTCTCACACAAGTACAAGAGTACTGACAAATTATTTACTCACCTAAGATGCCCATGTCATATCTCCCATTCTTTTTAGCATTTTGAATAACTGCATTTAACGTGTCAGAGAAGTACTGGAACAAAGCGTTCTGCTGATGGACTTCCATTCCAAGAATTCGATTCAGAAACTTCCCTATATTGTTATAATCTTAAAAAAAAAGAAATACATGTTTTAGGTCAACAAAGATTAAGTTTGATAATAACAAGCTCTTAATCACTACTCAAAGAGTCTCAAAGACTATTTAAATCCATTCTTTCAGAAATGGAGAAAACATTACGCTCTTCAAAAGAGTAACTTCTTAGATAGTTGAAGATAGAATAAGTTCAGTCCTGTTGCTAGGAATCCACTGTCATGGCATATGATATTCCCAGCAGCATCCCAAAGATACACTGAACACACCAGTACCTTTATCAAGTGTCAGTATTCCGGATCTGTCTTCTACATTTATCAAGCCCACGCCAATCAATCCCTGACGAACATCTAGGAAAGAGAAGGAAGTTCAATCAGAGCTGCTTTGCCATCTAAAAATAACCCAATGAAGTAACAGCTTGTTTAGCAATGGGATCCAATTCCAAAACTGTGACACCCCTCGATTCCATTACTTACAATTTCTACCTAATACATCAATAAGCAAGACAGGATTTTGCCTTCTGTCCCTCCAGGAAGCAGAGACAGTGAAAACCACCAGTGGCACCATGGATGAGAACAAGATATCACAATGGATAATGGGAAAGTGTAGTTAAAGAACTGTATATAATAGTCAGGCCAAGCAGATACAGAACATTCCTTTTATTGAGAGTTCACGGATCTTGTTTCATACGTGAACTTCAACATTCAAGCAACGTGCACAGACTCTCCCTGGCTGTTATTCCCATCTGTCCCAGCTGATCAGTTTAAATAGTAACAATGTTTTATAGCTCTCAAATTATTTGCATTTTCTGCCTACTGGAGAAGGATCAAAAGAAAGCTATTGCAGCCAGTGAATTATCTTACCTTTGAAGAAGTCTCCAGGAAAATCAGGAGGAGGTGAGACCATTGGGGAGTCTAAGTTCACAATGGATTTCATAACAATCTCCAAAGCATTTCTGCCATACTGTGAAAGGAAAAGAAAGTTATTCTATCAATGGGATCCAGTCTTTGTGCCCCAAGCACACATACACTTTGATTCACAATAAAACATTTTTCTCTGCAATAGTAAAGGGAATTGGTTATTACCTTTATGTAGTGTAGCTTATAATTGAAAACAAAGCAGTCTTAATTTCTAATTAGAACTGTCAAATCAATCTTTCAGCTGTGATGGAAAGGACACACCATTTAGTTAAGATTTTGCCAAGGTAGAACAGCGATTTACACACATTCCTGTTCTACATGGCTTTGCAAACAGAATTAAGAATGTTACTGGCTACCTCAGAAAGTGATACAGTTAAAGGTAGGAGATGGGAAAGATCCTTCCTCAACAGGTCATTTGTGGAATAAGCACCACAGCACAGGTTTTCCAACAAAAATAGAACCATCACCTTGTTGTCAAAATTGAATCTGCTGAGGTCTCGAGTTTCTGTGGCCCTTCTGTCCCCGTGGGTGAGGGCTCCCTGTTAAGACACACAGTTGTCATTAAACAGAATTTTAAGAAAAAGAAATCTAATTTGCATTTTCTCAAATGAAGGTTCAGACCACTTGAAACAATCTTACCAAGCTCTCCAGTCTTTTTGCAACTATGGATGCAAATCTTTGCTCTCCTGCCAGTTCAGAAATGAGGAACACATACTCTGGAGCAGTCACTTGGTTGGATCTGTGAGTTCTTCCTGGATAATTAAATAGAAGCATGTATGTTAAATAAACTCCACTTCATGGAATATTTCTAATGAACTATGAATTGTGTAGAGTGAGGAAAAAAGCTAGAACTTAATCCTGCTGAAAATTAAGTTTCTGCCATATTACAGCCAACAGAAGGCAGCACAGATGCTCTAGAGTTGTGGTAACTTTTATGAAGACACTGGATACATGAATAAAACTCCAAAGCTGCAGCACAGGCTTGTTTGCAAGGTTTCTTTCAAAACTTTCAAGACAATTAGCTATGACTGCAGAAAAAGCAGATTCTGCTCATGAGTAAAGAAGACTGGAGGGGTCCTTAAGAGGTCACCTACTCAATCTGATCTCCCGTGAGTCAGCAGTACACTCAGGCAGTATTACTAAGTTTGCCAGAGAAAGGATACAAAAAGAAGTATTTACCAAACTGCTGTATTGCTCTGTCTGCACTCCAGGGCAGCTCCAGGGTCATGTGAACTCTCCGTCTCTGGTTCTTGGCTCTCCGATCTGCTTGCAATGATATCCCAGAGCTGGCAGCCTCTGAGATGATGGCAATGTTCTTGGAGGAAGAAAAATATAAACCCAAAATCAAGCTTCAGTTTTCAGTGTCTAAGAAAAATCTCATTATACAGCTATTAGCAAACACTAGAGTGGAGTGGTGTCACTGTTACTTGGTCTTCCTATCGCAAGTAGGAGGGAGGGGAGACAAGGTGTGGTTCCCTTTATCAGAGTTAGAAATGTTAATTAATTTTTTTGGACTGAAAGGAGTGGGTTTTGCTTCTTTACTTTTCAACATCATCTCTGTACAAATGAAAGCAGGTGGTACATGCTGCAGTCTTGCCATCCCAGAGAGCAGGTTGCTCTGACATTGGCCGGCAGTTCAGAAAGAAGGGAGGGGACACAGAGACTTGTTCCAATAGTAACACAGAAGACAAAAAGTTGCTGCTATTGCTGTATAAGGAGGAGGATCTGGACACTCCGGTGCCTTCAAAGAATGTAAGTGTTTGGACTGTGCACAAGTCACTTACAGGAACTGAGTCTTTACCCTCAAGTGTCACAACAGACCACACAAGTTCCACACAGTGACATGCACTCCATTTGCCCTCTTGTGGCAGCAAGGCCCAAGTGAACCACTGGGAAGGGCTTTTCCCCCCTCCTTCTTTATCACCTTCAGTCCCTACCATCATTCCAGTCAGGATTTTCTTTCAGATTGCAATGTAAAGGACAAAAGCCATCACTCTTCCCAGCATTACTTCTCAATCCTTGTTAG
This sequence comes from Manacus vitellinus, assembly GCF_001715985.3. Classification (NCBI taxonomy): domain Eukaryota; kingdom Metazoa; phylum Chordata; class Aves; order Passeriformes; family Pipridae; genus Manacus; species Manacus vitellinus. The sequence goes on from NW_021940379.1 coordinate 3,825,627, forward strand.
GGTTAACAACCTCACCTTGTCCCTGAAAGTTTTTTCATACCAAGTCAGTGGTTTTCCCCATTTCCCAATTTCACTATTACCTCTTGGAAGGAGAGGTACACAGTTATCCAGATCAATGAATCAGAGATATGAACCACAAATCTGCCTTTTAAACATGTTTTGTTTTACAAGATCAGCTTAAAGGTGCAAGTTTTTGGTTTGGCACATGGGTGCACACCTCAAGGACAAGCCTCTGAGGTCACCCAAACTACTGTCTGACCTTTCAAGCACAGTGGAACACACTGATTTGAAAAACAAAACACACAGCAGTGAACAGAAAATGCTTATTAACTAGTACTTATAGTATAGGCCCTCTCCAGCTCTCCTGTAGCTCCCTTCAGGTACTGAAAGACCACAATAAGGTCACTGGAGCTTCTCTTCTTCAGAGAAAGGATAACTCTTAGACATATTTCTGTAATGTATTTTGATTTATAACTGACATATAACAAAGATGTCTCAGCATTCCAGTGCAATTTTTCATTCCTTCTCCTCCTCTTGCTAATGAAAGCATAGTGAGAAAGAAGAAACCACAATTTTTCACTCCTTCTTTCATAATTAGGCAATACTTTATCCCAACGCTACTACGAGTCACTGTGCAATGATGGCTGAGCCACAGCTCAGTAGCTTGGTGTTGCCATGGCATCTGGCATGTTTTATCTCTTTAAGGATTACCTTATCTCCATCCATGAACCTCTGCTTTTCTGTGATGTTCAGGATTTCCACAGGCACGTCCAGCTCAGACCTGGACTCGTAGGAAATGCTGCCGTCGTCGTTGCTCACAACCCGCCCTTTGCGGCCCGTCATCTTCCAAAGGAAAAGGGAACACAAGCTCGTTGTGGCAATATCAAAACCACTCCATGACCAAAAGCCCCAAGCAATATTGCTATTTATTCGTGTACCAACCTCAAAATAGAGTCAGCAATTTACTCCAAGTGCAAAAGTACATAGAGAACCTGGGTTATTTTTTGGTTGATGCCACGACCCGCTATGTGGAACACTGATTTAGAGGTAACTCAGGGAACAAAAAAAGCATAACAAAGCATATCTATGTAAAAATGTCATATTATGCTACTGTTCATAAGGGATTTACCAGCAGTACTAAGAAAATAAACTCAACAGATAGGTTAGAGTGTCATAGATTTTGACAGGGCCTTTTAAATCACAATGATGTTTCTACTTGATAGAGACAGGCAGCTTGAAGACATATTTCTGAAGTTATTGAGAAAAAGAGAATAATTAATCAAGCTTTTCATTAACACAGCCAGGTCCTTCATCTCCATTGTCTTGGAGGATGAACTAAAGCTTCAAATTGACTACAGTTAGTTAGAGAAACAGACCACTATAAAGCAAGAGAAACTGGTGTGATTTACCCAACAGGAAACTATCAGGCTCTGAAATGACCTGTTCATCCACTCAGAACTCATCTCTGTACTCTAAAACAATCCTCAATTTTCTCTAATTCAGAGCCATTCAGCAAGGTAACCTCTATTCTCACCACCTGTGAGATTACTGCCTAAAACTGATGAACAAGCTCTTTAAAAACATACATTTTTCTACATGTGAACACCAGCCTACCTCTGCAACATTTTCAGGACCACCCAGTTCATCTATAAGCTCATCCAGTGTATTAGGTGGAAGATCTTCAGCCAGCTTTTCCAGTTTATCCAGCAGCTCTTTTTTCATTTGTTGGGCCCTTTCAACAGCATCCTGACTTGTTACAAAGCTGCTGTTTGTGTTGCTGTTTGCTGAAATTTAAGAGAGACTCTTTGAGATTTAGAATTTTATTGCCCAACTGCTAAGAAAGCGAATCAACATCAAAAACTTCTTACCAGACGTGTTGGTGCTCGAGGTGGTGGTACCAACAGTGGAAGTGAAGCAGCTGGGTCGTTTGGATCCCAGGCCAGAGGCGAGTAAGGCACTTTGAATGGAGTCTGGGTCTATGCTTTTCTTCTTTTTCTTTTCTTTATTTTTTTTATGCTCTTTTCTAATGAGCCAGGGATCTAAAGTTAAAAGTTTCAAACATTTACTGAACAGCCAATACTTCCCTTTGAAGGAAATACATTCTCATTGCAAAAAGTGACTTACAGAAGTCTGAACTCCAGTGTGGAAAATCTAATTGAAGATTTACATTCTAATGCTAATTCCAGTCTCATTAGGACTAAACTACGTGATTAGCAAACACTTATTTGTTCTTCATTGAAATGGTTAGGAAAGATTTTCTGCTTATTATTTGCAAATACAGCTACTTGCTTGATGAAACACAAGCTGTCTTACCATCTTCATCATCCTCACTGGATTCATCTCTGAATGGGTTGAAGTCATCATCATCTCCAGAACTCAAGAATTTGGAGCTCTCATTGTCACTTTCTTCATTATCTGAAGCATCAGACTCACTCTCACTCTCATCAGAGCTGCTGCCTGCAAGGCCCCCTGTCTTGCGAGCTTTCTTGGCTTCTCTGCTTATCTCCTCACCTGATCCATCACCCCAGAAGAAAAAGAACTTAGTTTAAAGCTTGTAGTCAACACTTTGAGGTTTGTGTTACCACTGCTGCACACAAACTAGAAAAATACTCAATTTCTAAAAACAGAACTGTTTGAAAGAATCTAAGTTCTAAGCAAAATCTCTCTCCCAAGTTTTTTATCATCACCTACTTTTGGGCAAGAAGATAATCAGTTTGGGAATGGGGGTGTATTAGGCTTCTCTTTACTGAGCCTCAAGAAAAGAAAGCAATTATTTGTGTGACTGCATCAGGAAATGGTTTGTGCAAAGCATTTTGCACCCATAACAGCTCAATCCGATTTTGAGCAAAAAGTACCCAAAATGTACAGGATATAGTGCTTCAGCAGCAGTTTTAAATCTAATAATGGAAGTCTCCAACAAAAGTCTCAGAGACCCGCAATACATGCTCTTACATGAATGACTGTACAGATATTCCCATATTTTATCCAAAGTTCACTCCTAGGCAGCTCTGAAGTTGCCGTTTCCACTGTGGCATTAGTGTAAGAGCATCAGCATTACCTTTTCGTTTCTTTATCTTGTTCTCCTTGCAAGGGCTGTCTCGGGGTGAATTGTTGTTACTTTGAGCAGTCAAGTCAATTCCCAACAAGCTAAACAGCTTCTTCCTGTCGGGAGCTGGAAAGTGCTTTTCAATAAGAGACTGGAATACTCCTCTGTGTAAGAAAAAAAAAAGGAGTTCTTCAGTGGAATTTGCATTTATTTAAAATACAAAGCTGTAACATTTTAACTGCTTCAGCTCTCTGAGGAATGATTCCTTATGAGTGCACAGGAGCACTCTGAATATTATCACCTGTATTGCTGTATTTGTCACCTTGAAAGCAGAAGACATTTATTTTACAGCATTGTTACGTAAAATCTACTAAATCTGGTTTTGATAGCAAGTGGTGTTGCTACTGCTATTTTTTATTGCTCGGTTTAAGTAACAGATTAATTTAATTTATTAAGATTTCCAGCAAGGCAGCCTTGGGATTGGCTCTGGCTCATCTCATAGAAGGAAGTCATGGTTTGCAACCTGCTCTGGTTTAAATGCAGTGCACACTCAGTAAGTCTTCCCCTCCTCCCAGTTTGAGTAGAATAGCACGATCTGTTCCCACCTGAAAGCATTTTGGAATGCCAGAAGAACTAGGAACTAACCAAGGGGTCACCTGAGCAATACTGTCAGATCTTAGGTACAGGAAGCTACAGTAAAGAGCATCAGTACTAAAGGATTCCCAACTTTCTGTGCACTGATGAACTTTTGACACATAAAAGGACAAATCACACACACACACAAAACCAGGTGAATGTTAGTTTTGTAAAGAACAGTTCTAAAACTTCAGTCTTACTTTGCTGTGGAAACAAAGTCGTTCAGTTCACCTCCACCTTCCTCCAAAGCTTCCAATGTTCTCGCTTCCCCTGTTGACTGCAGGCCAATGACAACACACTAAGGGACAAATGAACACCACACACCGTCACTAGGTCTGAGCTGCAAGTTTATTTTGCCTGAATTTCTGCTCATTAAATAGCTTCAATACCATAAAGTACAAAAACATGGCTGAAAATATTTGCATTATATATATATAAAAAATTATTTAATAGCTTTACAATTAAGAAAAATATTTAAAAATAGGTTGTGGTCGACTTACTTTGCCATTCTTGATTTCCTCCCGAGCAAGCTGCACCACCCTCTTCACCTTGGAGGCTATGCAAAGGTACTTGAAAAACCTCTGGTGTGCTGACCAAAACTGCCCCCACATGGACTTTTTCATGCGTTGCTCCGCGTCGATGAGATCGGCCGCCTGCTGAAACCGCTCCCGAGCACTGACCCACTGAAGGAGACATCGTGAATGGCTTTACAGGTTGTATTTGAAGGCTCAGAGATACATTGTTTAATATCCAAATAAAGACAGGAGAGTTTAAAGCTACAGTATTATGACACTGCACTTTAAGGAAACTCATCAGACAGCAAAGCTCACAAAAAAAACCCAGCTATGGTTTAGTAAATTAAGCAATTACTCTCAATAAAAAGCAGATACATTTGCATTATAACCAGAGCAAACATACATAGTATTTTCTAATTATCTAGCTTCTCCGTTAATACATTAAGGTTAAGAAAGCAGAGAGCACTGCCCATAATTAATTATTAAGCACCATCCCAAGAAGAGAAAAACCCACTGCCTTGGTTTGCCTAAATGGAGGCAGAGGAGCACAAGAGTAGGACCAATAGAACAGCTTTATCTTGGGCAACAGTGACCAAAGTGTCTGAAGTACTGCTAGAAGGCAGTGGATTTTGGCAGGTACTGGAAGATACAACCAAAACTGCACCTTTGATGACTCAGAACAAAAATTAACAGCTTTTGCCAAGCCTTAAATGGAGAAATCTTTATATTAAAAGACACAAGGAGATGCCATTCCCATCTCTCAACAGGTTGTTTCAGGAGCATTCAAGTTTCAACCAACTTCAACCTCTCAGAACTCAATACAGAAAGCAAATTTAGAAAGGGGTTCTTACCAGTTTCACAGATTTATTGTACATTTTAACATATTCCTGTGAAAGCAGAACTTCGTCGATTTTGAAAGTTACACCTGAAAAGCTCAACTGCCTTGCTATGTACATTCCTCTCAGCTTCATATCCATAGCAACTATTTCCATGGCACCAACACCTCTAAAATAAGGGAACAAATTAAGTCCATATTAGAATTTTCAAGAGCAAGGATTTGTTAAGAAAACCCAAACCCACAACCTCAAGTGCTCTAGAAGAAAACAGTGAGCTTACAAATGCGAAGGAATATGTTTTTGAAATCATTAGTACTGTTTTGTTAAACACATCCCATCAGGGGGTCTTGACATTTAGCCTTTACATAAAACTGTATCCCTGCCTTGTGAGAATTAAGTGCATCCCAAGAGGTAGAACTCAGTTATTTTTTTTCCCAAATGACCTAGGAAGCACAAGGAGACAGCACCTTACAAACTGTATGAGGATAATGGAGTTGGTCCAAATGTTAACAAAATCTTGTATTGTAATTTTATAGATTCCACTGAAGATTTAAAATAATTAATACAAACTGTAGTGAGCCATTCGAATTTATGCTGGCATGAGAATTATTTAATTAGTAGGTAACTTCAGTTCTCTTCAGCAGCAACACACCTCTAGCAATACCTTGAGAGCACTGAAGTCACCCTCAAAGCTTTGCTACTCACAGGCTTGGGGCTGTAATTTCATTATTGCTCATTTGATCCATACTCAGTAATGAAGTGAGACTACACTTGCACAGTCTAGAAGAGTCATGCATCATGCAGATGGTAAATAAAATGCATACTAAGCTTTCTGAAGTGTTCAAAATTCTTTAAGTAGACAAAACATATTAAGATGTTTGCCTACCAAGGAATGCAGCAGTGGTTTATTTCTGACCCCTCACATTTAGTTTTACTGACACATTCTGAAGTATGAAGTACTCTGCCACAGCAGATACAATTTCCCTGAGTTGGGTTCTTATGCCAGTAAGGACAAGAATGAGATTTCCTCCTATTAAATTGCTGAGCTGATGCATAAACAGAGGCCTTCTGCAGTGAGCCATCGACTGCACTGAGCAGACAGCACACACAGGGTGTTTTCATGGGGAGCAGTCTTTTCCTTCCCTAACACCCACATTAAGGTTTTTTTCCCAACAAGCTTCTAAAGCCCTCCAATTTTTCTGTGAGCAAGAGAAACATCCTATTTTTCATCACCTGAGATAAAGTACATTTCTGCCAGAGTTAGAAAGTTCTTGGTGTGACAGGACATGTCTGCAGAGGACTGAGTGAGTGAAGACAAGGAACTGCAGAGCAGTCAGGCACAACTACGTGTGTTCCTGCTGTAGGTCTTTGAAATGAAATATTACCTTCTTTCAACAGCCTGAATAAAATCACTGAACTCCCTAAAGGGAGTTCCTTCACCCCAAATTCCAAGACGGTTCATATATGCCATGTTTCTTGGCTCAGATGCACCTGAGGAGAAGAACAGAGTCTGAACCAGTGCCAGCAAAGACATACAGAGACACCGAGTGCAAACCCAGCAGCACATACCTGTGGCACTGGCATAAACAACCCTGGCTTTGGGAAGTTTATTTTGAAGCTCCAGTACGGCCAGACCTGTCTTGGTTGGTTTCGATGAACCAACAGGACACAGGTTCTTTGCTTTATGACACTCATCAAATACAATCTGAACTGTAATTAAGGAAAACTTCGTCCCACATTTTTAGAGTGAGGATCTCAAACAGAAGGCAAGAAAAACTGCTAATTTCAACAGGTAAATTGTTGACTCAAGAAGACACTAGTGTTTTTTCACTAAAAATCTTAGGAAAACATTTAGCTACTAGTTCAGTATTTAAGAACACAATGGCCAACACCTGAGCTCTTGAGAATGCTGTTGATACTCAAATTTTTTTAATAATCACTGGAGAGAATTTTAGTGTAAAATTAAAATATGATGCTTAAAAATCTTATGTACTTGTTATAGAAAAAGCAGAAGCTTCCTTCTTGTACCTGAGTTGTGTGGCAACAAGATAATGATAATACTTCTGGCACGTAGTTTATAAAACTTCAAGTCTCGTGTCAGAGCATGCACACAACTGATTGCCAACACAAATAAAGAACAACACCTACAAATACATTATTATCTGTAAAGATTTAAGTTTAAATAGAAGTTTGGTTAGAATAAACTGAACTCCAGACAAAGGATACAACACCATCAAAGTCTTCACCACACCAGTGAAGCAGCTGCTTTAATCTGGTTTTGTATTTCCCTCCAGACTGACTTTCTCCAATAAGAGAAGAATAGGTAGCAAAGATGACACCTTTCTTCACACTTCCATTATGTTTGGAAGAGATTTTCCCATACTTGAACTGCAATAAAAAGAAATTACAGAAATTACTCAAAAGAGATCCCTCCTCAGTCCCACCTCCCAGATGATTATGGGATGCTGGTGGTCTCAACCTTAAAGGTGTGAACACGGTGACCCACCCATATCCCACAGCTGGCACATGGTAACATGGTTAAGGGGTTATACAGGGCCTTATTTAAATACACACTTAAGGAAGACTAGAGCTGAGGTTTCAGAAGCTTAACAGACACATTCTTTGGCTAAAGGCTTTCCTTAATTTAAATACAACTGAGATTTTAGTTCCAATGTATCCCTTTAAAGCCAATACCTCAAGTGTATTTACTGCTGCTACCACAAGTGATGATTTCTAAAGCTTTAGTTTAGAAACTAAGAACTCACAAAGCAAAAATATAACTTAAATCAAACTTTAAGTTCAGTGAATTCAATCAGCAATCACACTTCACAATTTAAGTGGCTAATCCTGAGCAGAGGCACAGTCTCCAAAAATAACTGCTCACACCACTGCTGCTTTAACAAGTCACTGAGCAAGTCCATTATTCAAATATTACACACAAAATGTATTACATCTAAAATGTGCACTGAGAGATAGAAAGGAAAAAAATCAAATGCTACAAAGCTTTAAAGATTTAAAGAATACTTCAACTTCCTAGAAAATACTCTACTAGCAGTGTCAGTAGCGGCTTGAAGAGTAATTAAAAAAAAGCACATGCTAAGACTTAATCCTACAAGGGGCCTATTTACATGATTAACTTAAAGCTCTGTGTGGTTCTTTGTAAGATTAAGGCCTGTCAAACAAGGCCTAGACAGCACATTTATTGAAATTAGTGCATTCTTGCTCTTAAAACAGTCAACATGCACAACCCGTCACACCAGCGTACCTAAGGCTTTGCCTCAACTGTACATAGTAAAAAGTTTCCACACCTTGTTTAATGAATGAACCAATATGTTTTTTGCTCCAATATCTCTCAAATCTCTTTCAGCATCGTATTTCAGATCGTTTGACACACTAAACCTGAGGACAGAAAACAAGGCAAGTTCTGTAAGTACAGTAGAAGCTCAAAAAGCAGTTGCTACAACTTTTGTCAGAAGACAGATGACCCTGAATTGAAGTCATACAGTCACTGGAGTGTCTGCTCTAACAAATCCTCACACACTTACCAGACTGCTCTTTTTCTGCCTAACAAGTAATTTTCATAGATTATTCCAGCTATGGTCCTTCCTTTTCCTACACCAGCACCATCACCTATCAAGAATCCAGCTCTGTCTCCATTGGGCAGGAATGTTTCATGTTGCTGTAGGAGAAAGAACAAAAAACTTGTACCCATTCTCCAGAACACATCACTGGGGATTGTCAGAAATGAGCAAACATAAGAAACATCCTATTGGAGAAGACCAGTGGTCCAAGCAAACTCCTGGCAGCAGGAAAAGGGGATTTTATTTAAGGAAAGCATATGAGCTTAACTGCTTTATGTGATCCATTCTCCCTTCTTCCCTCAGCACACCTATGACTGTTCTACAGATCTGTGTAATTCTTTCAGTGCCTTTTCCTAACACCCCAATAAGCACTTCCACAGCCTTTCACAGCAGCAAGACCCAGACATCCAGAGCCTGTGGACAGCAGTGTTGTTGCCCATTTTAAACCAAATCTCCTTTCACCAAGATCGGTTTTGTTCTTGGGTTTTGTGGGCTATCACTGACTTCCTGGTTATGTAAACCTATATTTCATTCCCATTCCTTTTCTCCTCTGCAGCCCCAGGTGGCCCAGCCACATTAGTCTTTTTTTCAAGAGGCAACTTCCCTCCTGTGACAATTTTAGTTCAATTGCACTGTCTCCTTCTCCAACACAGAGTGCTGCACACACATCTGCTGTGGGCACACTGAAGTGTAATTCAGCAGCAAAATAACACCCAATCTTGCTCTCCATACCCCTCCCAGTGACGTCAAACAGGGCTCAGTTTCTCAGCCTGCTGCTACTGCAGCCATTAAGTTATTTCAGAGAAATAAAAATGACTAACTTGTTCTTCCTGAGTTTTAAGACAGTTAGAGATCAGTATTATGGAAGTGGTTTAGAAAAAGCTTTCCTAGGTGTATTACCTCCCATTTATCTGAACTGCCACCTCCTAATGCAACTCAAACCTTTAAGCTCTTATTATTTTATCTCGTAAAACTGACATAGCTATGCTTGTCAGACAGTAGTTTTTCTTCTTAAATTCTCTGTTAGCTTTTAAGCTGCACTGATATCTGGCATACCTGGGCTGCATAAGTGATTGCTTCAAGTTGCAAAGCTGACAACCAGCCACTATCAATTGTTTCTTCTGATATTGATGTCTGGTACCACACATCAGGAGGAGTCACACTGGATAATGAGCTGGTTTCCACTACTGGGTCAGGATGACGTAGCCCAATTTTTACTGGGTGAAAAGGAAGGGAGAAGATGAAAACATGATCCAGAGCTCTGGTGCTGCAGCACAAGTTATTATATTTACCAAAACAAATTACAACTGTGATTGCAAAGTCCAAAGTCAGCAATGTTTCATTGCAACAGTCTGTCAAGTGTTAAACCAAGGAACACATTAATCTCAATTTTTAACTGCAATCATACTTTCTCTTCTCACCACCTTCCCCCAATTTTTATGAAATTAGATAAAAGTCACTTAATAGAAAATTAAATTATTTGAGGACTTGACATGTTTGAGAAAAACCAGTCTGGACCTTGTCTTCCCAAAAGGCCAGAGGCAGCCTCAGGATGCTAGAATCACAAAAGCAACATTCTTCTCTCTATTTATATAGTGCTGTTTTTAAGCAGAATGAGAGGAGAAAAGATTTAGAACAGACATGGTTTAATTGCTGACAGATCTCATCAGTGACAATAAAAATTAACTGTTTAGCTACAAACTCCATGTAAAATTTGTTGCCTTGCTTATACAGCAGGTCAACAATGTACTTAGGAAACAAGATAACAGCTTTCTGTCAATGGGTACAATAAAGAGAAAGGAGAAAAAACAGAAGATGGCAATTAACAGCAGTAAAAGATTCACTTAAAAGAAAACCAACCAAGAACCAGTTCTAAGTAGTCAGCCAGGAACAATGCAGGAAGAATGTGCTCAGGGTGATTTCACACCAAAAGACTCAAAGTAGATTTTTAAGTGTAGCAGTGAGCACTTAATCCCTTCACAAAATTTCCTCTGCTGAGGCACAAGGCATCTTAACATAGGTAAAAAAAAAATGCCTATCTTGGTTCATCAGTCATATCTGTGAAACAAGTACTGCTCAAAGATACACTAAAGAATTCCCCTTCTATTAAAAAAATCCACATATCTTCCAAAACTAAGCACTGTAGAAGACAAAAAATTTCCTAGGAAAACCTACAACATATTTAGGTTCTTTTAACTTGACTCAGACAGTAACTTCTCTGTTTTCTGCTGTTAGTAATGACAAAACAAATTAGCTCTGAAAGCATTTCAGCCTTTTGATGTAACTAAACAGCAGGTCGTACATTTTATTGGCATATACTCAGCATAAGTCTCTGCATGGCCCATTTCTTCCTCATCTTCTTCCTCAGGTTCCTCCTCCTCTTTTACTGCTGGCACTTTCTGCAAGAGAGAAATACTCCTGTTAGTCAAACAGCACATTGTCAATATTCCATGTCCCAAAAACGAACAAGAGAAAGGAAAGGAGGACAAACTTGGACTTGAGTGTTTTAACACATGGGCTGGCTGAGCTAGGGAATAGCTGGGAAAACTACAGGCAGGAATGCAGATTCCTCACACTCTGAACAAGCCTTCAGAGACACGAAGTCAGGGAACTTCCTCTCCTTTGCAAAGAGATCAAGTACCCCAAACTTGCATAAGCAGAATTAAAAAGGAACTCTTCTTACAGCATATTAAAACTGGACTATGACTTAAAGAAAACTGTCCTGAAAACACAACAGCCCTAATTTACACGTACTCCCCTGAAGTCATGAGCAGTTTCACACTCATGATGTAATTTTACAACTTTGGGGAATAGTTACAATAGTCACAGCTCTACCCAGTACTCTCTGAAGCCTGACAGTTACCCATTTTTTACTGTGGCCTTGATCAATGGAAGTATTTGAATATTTGTAAAGTACTTGCTAGATGACAAATCAAACATCTTCCACAATTACTAATGTTTAATACAAAAGTGATCTCAAAAGGCTTCTATATGCCAGTGACTGAGGAGCACAGTTCTTCCCAAATTCAGTCTGAGCCCAGCTATCAGTGAAGATGCCAAAACTCAATTACAGCATCAGAATGTAATTTTATTACATTTAGAAAATTGAAAGATACTCAATTTACATCTTCAATCCAACGGCCCAGAAGGACAGCCGTGCCAGAGGAACTCCTCTGGCTTTCCTCATTGGAAAACAGTTATTTCAAAAGAAAAAGCCTTACCCCAGAGCAAGGGATGTGCTTATCACCTTTAATCAGCACACCCTTCTTCACACATACAATGAGGTTCTGTTAAGAACAGTAATTTCTTGAAATTGTCATTTACTCAGTAGTCTCTGCTCCACACAGCTGTTAGTTTTAGTCATCTAACCAAGTTTTTAGTGGAGAAACTGAGTTTTTGGACAAAACAGCTGCACTTGACAATTCCACCACACACAAGGCATGGATGAGTAACCCCTGAAACTGGCCCCAGGTGTTTGTGGCCAGTAACACACTCATTTGGCAAATTATCTGCACCACTTACCACGGTAGGTGAGAAACTTCTCATTTTAATGTCATTTATCCATATTCTTGCTACCTCTTTTGTGGAAGCCTCCTTCTTCACTGCACCATTGCTTAGGTCAGCTACAAAAGGAAAGCTGGGGTTTACAGGAATTCCCTCCAAACAGCAACTCAAATTAACATTTAGAAGTTTAAAATATCAAGTAGCACACCAATGCTTCAACACAATCAATGCTTCTGAGCAAAGTAACAAGTCCAAGGAGTTGAATTCTGTTACTCTTTTGACTGAAGGGCCTCCCCATGCAATGCCACTGTGTCTCACAGTTGTGTATGTTTCAATATTTAATAAAAATTATCTTTCACTTTCACCAAATCTATACACAGGATTTACAGCTACTCCACCTTGTGAGCCTTCGAAGTTTAACAACAAACCAAAAAACTCAGAGTTTCAACAGAAATGAACTTACCTGGTCTGGTGGCATTTACCACCTTAGAAGAAACTACAATTAGTTCTGTAAAACAAAAAGTCAACACTTTGGACTCAATTGTTTAAAGTTTATAACAGGATCCTTTAAGAAGACCATTTATTAACTTTCCTGTCCTCAGTCACATTTGGAAGCAACTGGCAATGGGGCTCAGTACAGAACAAAAGTGATTTACACAAGGATATATGTAAAACATTGAAACCCGCTGTCAAGCTTCCATTGTGTAATAAATTTAGCATAAATGCCCCAAAAAAACCAATTAAGGCACTTGCACAAATAAAAATTTTCCTCAAAGACATTGCATAATTCAACTTTTTAATATTTTCCAATCTAGAACTCCTGCTGCCTGAATTATACAAAAAGACCATGTTTCCTTTCAAGAGCTTCTCTGCCTTTCAATTTGCCACAAGTATTGTCAATTTTTTTTTATAAACATGAAAAAAATTACAGAAACATAAGAACACAAATAAGATTAGAAATGCAGTTCTGGAAGTTGCATGTCTCCTTTTTACTTCCTACAGATGCTACAGATTCAATATTTTCTACAGCTGTGCCACTATAACAATTTGTGGATTGATGTCACCTATTCTGTGCTTCTGTGAGTTTTCACTTTGCACCAAGGGGATAAGTCAGTCCTGTAAAACCTTCTCTCCTCTTCCTCACTCCTTTACCCCCACCCCAACTTCATTTAGGGGCTGAACTTTAAGTTTTGTCAACCACTCCCTAACAGAAAGCAATGAAATGAGGAGGCACATTCTGCTTTTTGTTTCAGTCCTCCCAGGCAGCTCATTCACTGCACTCTCGATCTGCAGACGGAAAATAGGTTATGTCAACCACACCTATAAAATCAGCAAAGCTCATTTCAGACACAATGAAAATAAAGAAACCCAGAAAAAGCCTGTGTACCTTACAGAAAAACAACAGCAATAAAGATATTTTCTAAGTAGTCTGACCTTAACCTCATGCTGAAATCAGAGGAACAGGAAAGAATTAAATCAGAATTTCACACACATGCAGCTTTTCCCTTATATTAAGTTGAGCACATGTTAGAAATAACATAGAAGGAAGTATTTCGAAAGGAATCATAAAACAAAGATTGGGAGTGTGGTAACAAAATAGTTTTGGCATTTAAGTTAACACAACATTTCAGAGATGACATGAAAATGAACAGCAAGTTTTTAGGATTTAAATTTTTTTTAAACAATAGATCTGATGCCTCTAATGAAACAGAGGGACAGATTTTTCTTTTGCAGGAGATACTTTACAGGAACACCTTATCCCAGGAGCACCATTTGTAGCATGTGCTACAAATCTAGTTTGGAAGATGCCAAACAAGGTACTAGTTTGTTACAGTTGCACAGCAAGTACACAGTACAACAGGAACTGATGCAGACTCCAATAAGACAGTTAATTGTTTTCAGTAATGCTCATAGATTAATTTTACTAATTTTCCAGCTGCAATCAAAAATGTCATTTTCCTCATTCCATGAAGTAAATCAAGAGCTTAATTTTTTAAGAAGTCTGTTATTTTATACTATTGAATTGAACACTATTAAAGTTAGAATGAATTTTATAATTTTTCTCAATCATTTCATTTTACCATGGTATTGTACTAATCAGTGAAAACCCAAGATGTGCAAAGATCATTATTTTACTATTTTAAATACTGTAATGGTGAAAAAAAAAGAAGAAAACTCACTTGCTGCTGTTGCTACTGGTTGGGCAATATTAGGAGGTGGCTTCAGTTTCATGAGTTCATTAAGACTATTATTCTTGAGCAGATCTTTCAGCTGAATCTGGTCCTTGGAAGGTGCAGTGGTCAAGGCATTTCTTACTGCTGGTGCTGCCACCGAGGGCCGGGTGGTTGTGCTGGTCTGGATGATCTTTGCTACAGTGATGGTCTGTCTGGTGGTGGTGACAGGCGTCGTTTTTGTCATCACAATTGTAGTCCCCAGAGTTGGAAGCTGATTTATTTGATTCAGCACAAAGGTTGTGGTGGATGGTGGTTGCTGGCAACAGAGAACCAGGGAGATTTTCAGAAAACAATAAAAAAAACCCAAGCAGACTTTATTAGCCTTTCATCAGCAGGAGATACCAGGTTTTAGAAGACACTTGTAATAAGAAATGACTTCAAATAACATGTTGAAGATGCCAGAGTAATTATCTTGTGCTGCAAGAAGTGTCTTTCAATATATTGCTGCACATATTTTTAAAGTTATTTTTAAATGTTATTTTAAGGTAAGGAAAATAAAAAAAACCAGGATGAAGGATTCATCATCCAGGTACAAGACATGACTACTACAGGTACAGGAACCCTGAGCTAAAGAGAATTCCCAATACATAAACTGCAGACACCAAGGTCAGTGAAGGAGAGGGAGGAGGTGCTGGAGCAGGGATTCCCCTGGAGCCCACGGTGAGGCAGGATGTCTGCCTGCAGCCCACGGAGGTGACAGTGGAGCAGAGATCCACCTGCAGCCCAGGGCAGGTGGATGTGCCCAAAGGACACTGTGACCCCATGGAGAGGAGTCCATGCCAGAACAGGCTTTCTGGCAGCACCTGTGGCCATACAGGAGACACAGCTGGAGCAGCTCATCAAGAACTGCAGCCCATGGGAAGGACCCACATTTGGAAAGTTTGTGAAGGAGCTGCAGAAGCAGAGGAGAAGCATGAGGAACGAGGAGCAGCAAAGACAACATATGATGATGTCAGGATTGAAGTTGAGCCCAGGACAAAGGGAGGAGTGGAGGGAAGGTATTTTTAGATTTGTTCTTATTTCTCATTATCCTACTCCATTGTTAGCTGGCAATAAATTCATTTCCCCAAGCTGAGGCTGGTCTGCCCAAGACAAATTGCTCATCTCCCTGTGCCTATCTCAGCCCAGGAGCCCTTCACCTCGTTTTCAGCCTTTGTCCAGCTGAGGAGGGGGTTTGATAAAGGAGCTCAGTGGGCACCTGATGTCCAGCCCAGGTGAACCCACCACACCACACACACAGATCCTGGAGCACCAGTTCTTACCCGAACATTTAATAAGGCTGGAGTAGAAACAGTCTCTGGTTCTTGTTTCACAGCAGATGCAGCCTCAGCCTCCAGGCCCAGTTCTAATGCACTAAGAGGTACTGACTGCAGAAACAAAGCATCAGGAAACAAGTTAGCAGGAATAAAACCTCAAGGCTTCTGTTCCCAGGCTGAAACTGTTACAGTCTGGCAGATTGAAGGCTATCTTGGAGCTTAAACCCGGTATTGTGTTACAGTTTTTGTGCATTTTATAGTAGAGAGGCCAGACTCCAGTGACAGAAAAGTTCTCACACATGACAGCATCCTCCACCTCATGTCCACAAATTAAGCTCATTTATGTTTGTGCTGACCTAAAGTGTTTCAGATTGCTTTTTTGTATAAAGGTTTAAAATTAATAGCAAGTCATTTTCCCAACTCAGTACTATGAAACAAGAAGTCTATGAAAACTCCACATTCTTCAAGCATTCACTGTGAACACCACCCTCCCCACCCCTCCCAACACACCAAGCCCAAGCTCTCATGTCCTCTAGCAAACCCCTGTTCTTGTTTTAACCTGCTGAACAGCTGGAGTTGGTGCTGGATTTGCAAGAACCACGTCCGGAGAGTCAATATCAAAGAGATCATTTGGACTGATTCCACTCTCACTCAAAGCAGCAAGCAACAGATCTTGTCCTGGCTCCACCATCTCTGAAAAGAAAAAAGAAACAGAACTGTAAATACAAGTTACATTTAATTTTGATCTATTTTTTCGCATGCACAGCACTCCCTTTCCCGGATTTAGGTGCAGCCTCTTGGACACAGAGTTTCACTTTCTAGATTTGCTGGTTCTTCTGTTTGTAGGTTTTTCCTCTGTTTTGTTTTTAAAAATATTTTTAATATACCCACCACATTTACAAGCAGGAAGAATTAAACAGTTTACTACAATGTTATCATGGCCATAAACTTAAAAACCCACCTTTTCTAGTCTTTGTTGCACTTCATTTTCAAGCATCACAAGACACACCAAAAGCAGAAATGGTGAGACTGTGTTATGCTAATGAACTGTCTTTGTCAGTGAAGCAACGGCAGGAGGGAAGCACAATTAAAACTCATTTACTTTATCTTGTAACAAGTTAGTGATAAAGAGCTTAAGGAAAGCTTTTATTTCTTGCTTGCTGCTACATTAGGTTACATTCATTCACTGGAGAAATTTTGTTTGGCGTGGTGGAAAGAGCAAACGTGCCACTATTATAGTGTGTAACTATATATTAAATAGGACACCACCAGCAGGTCACAGGCTCCTTTATGTGGAGGACAAGCAAAATTAATTTCAAAAAGCTATTCTAGACAATGTAAAAACTTATTAAAAAGCCAAATAGTCCATGTTTAAAGATGAAGAAGGAAGATAACGTGCTTCACTTGCTTAAGAAAGAAACCCTGCCCGAGTATTAAGACAAAAATTAAATGATTCCACAGAACTTGAGCTGCTGCCTTTACAGGTTAAGATACAGCTCAAGTAGGTCTTCACTTCACTTACTCTCCACACCCCCTTTACACCCACTGGTAACAAACAACAAAATGCCAAAACCCACCGAAGCCAAACACCTACTCTCAAGCAGGTAAGAAGACAAGAATATTTGTTGGCATTTTAGATATTCCTTCCCAAGCCTCCCAAACAGCATTCCCTTGCTTCTCCTTTGTACAGGCACAGCTCAGCACATCCAGCTGGCTGGTCACACATACTCCTCAGCACGTTTGGCAGAACAGGTAATTCTTGTAATAAGTTAAGCCTGGGGCACTTAATTCTTATTCTTCCTAGTTTTAGTCTGTCCAATGGCAGGGAGAAACCTTCCTTCAGTGGATTCACACCAAGATGATGGCACCACAAGTGAAGCAGTGGATCTGAGGTACTGGGACAAGGGGAAGATACACTTTTAAGCAAACATTTAAAGACACCCAAAAGAGTATCTAAGTAAGGAACACTTGGCAGGATTGCTACTGACCACACACAACCCCATCAAACACCACTTGCTTGTCAGAACCAGACTCTGTTTTTAAAGGCATTTCAGGTGATCAGATAAATTGGCAGAATAGCCTGGTTTGTAGTTACCAGGTACAGAAGACATTAAGAAACATTAAGACACCCAGCAGATTTAATGAACCCACCAGCCTGTCTCCTGGAAGCCTGAACTGGTCAAGAAAAATGATTAAGAACTGACATTCAGCTTCACCTTTCAGAAGGATTGAGGTTCCCATCTCAAAAAAGGGGATTATATATATTAATGGGGTAAGATAAAGCCTTCATTTTCATCAGGCTAAAATCCTACCAGTGACCATCCCATCTAAGTTTAGACACTTACAGCATTGTTTACTAACTAAAAACAGGTGAGGGGAGAAAGGCTCAAGTGTGCAAAGGAAGTCTTTGCTTATCAGTAATTTTGGTGTTCAGAACTCAGGGCAGCCACTGAAGGTGAATTTCTCCACAGAAGGGGAATTCACACAAGTCACCCCATCAAACAGAAGCTCCAAAACACTCTACAATCATAACTTTACAGTATCCATTAGGAAGAGGCATGAACACCCTTCCACAAAGTGCTCAAAGGATGAATAAACTAAAATCTTTCAGTGTCCAAGAGAAGAAAATGTCACTTGTGTCATTCTTTGGTCTGGATGGAGTTTTGATCTCCAAAGACAGATGACCAAAACTTGGTTGAGAGATAAGTGGCTGCACTGAATAGAGGCACAGAAAGTCTGAAGCCTGGGGTTGTTTACTTCAAGAGAACTAGGAGAAAAAGAATTACTCCAGATGATTTCTAGTCTACTCTCACAATGTACAAAGGAAAGGCCTTTCTATGAAGTTGAGACTCAAAACAAAACCAAGGCTAGAAAAAAACCCTCACGCCAACACCACACAAACACATCTTCCCCAGCCATCCTAAAATGGTGTCACCACCCATCAAGTCTCTTTTAAGTCAAGTTTAACATACCCATGATGACACTGAGCTTGACATTTTTAACCTTTAAAACCATGATGGCTCAGATATCTTAAGACAGTTTCACAGAGTTCAGAAGTAATGCTTTAATTCCTTATTTCTAAGTTTTCACTAGATGACTGGTGAGGGGAACCAGCAAAGCAATTTCTACAATTCCAGGGTATCTCCAGAGGCATCCCTTGTCACTGAGAAATCCCCCAGCTGCATCTCTCTCATGATAACCCCAATTTTAAGTCTTAAAAATTTGTGGTTGCTCACAATCCAGCAAAAAGTTCAGTAAAACAACTGCAATTGTTTGTCTGTCAGTTTGGACAATGAAAGTTTGACTAGTTTCAGTTATTTTGTTTCTGTACACTAGGAACAAAGCTGCATTGTTTGGAACAAAAGGAATTCTGAACTTCCAGAATTTTTACATTAAAAGTCACTGAATACTTAGCACCAATTTTAGGCTTTGTGTAACTTCCAAGCCCCACTGCTGCCCACCCTCCCTGTTTTAATTTAGCAAGGAAATTAGATGAGGAGAAAAATACAGGAGAAGCTGCATTGTGGTAGCTGAGTTTATTTTCTGTAACACATGCTGGTTAAGCCTAAAACATTATCAGGCTGAAACAGCTCCATAATCTTGCAAGGTAGGAGGCTCCTCAGTTAAGTGAAAAGTGACTTTATCAAGCTCTGCAGCTCAGCCTTGGCAATACTATATAAGGACCTGTTTGCCACATCTTCAAAATCTCCAAAAGAAAATACTTATTAAAAAGTTGTGAATATTACAAGCTGTTCCCTCAGCATTTCATCACTCCAAGAACTGTTTTGAGTGTGCAGAATCTTGCAGATAAGATTGTCTATGTTTAGTGAGGTTGTTCAATGTCACTGAGCAAAAATCAACCTATGAAATAAAACTAAAAAAAAGTATTTATAAAATGTCAACAACAGTAGTTTCTCAATTATTTTCCTTGTATTAAGAAAAAATGTAAACTGCTGCCATTTCAAGAAGTGCTACCAAAACACATCAAGCATTTCTATAAGGTTCTCTTCTGCTGAAGAATACAGCCCAAAACTTTGATAAAAAGACAGTTTTGCTACCACTGTTTGGTATTATGTAAATAATTTCTGATTTAAAGACACAAAACCAGAATGCCATGTTTAATACTATGTCATGTATCCATGCCAACCTGGCTCTCTCCTTCCTTCCATTTTAGCTTTGGTACAAAAAGCAAAACAAAAAAGAAGAAAAAAAGATTTTAAAACACATGTCGAGCAACCTGCTCTGTTTGCCCTGAGAAAGATAATGGTTGAATCCCAAACAATGAAGTGGCTTTTGATTTTCAGGTCTGTGAGTTACACACTGTGACACCGTAAGCCTGAAGTGCTTATTTAAAAACCATAATCAATTATAGAATCACAGGTTAGTCCAAATCAAACATCACAATCAACCAGGCACAGCTATTCCCAAACCCTCTGGACACCTGGGCTCTGTCCTGAATCCAACTGCAAACTTGGGTGTTAGTGCTTGGCCTGGGACACCAATGGAGTTGGCAACTCCTGTTCTCATTTTATTGGAAGGGTTTATCCCACTGGCTTTTGGAGGAATACATGTCACCTGGAAGCCATTTAAAAAAGCACACAAATACTGCAGTTGTAGAGACAAGACAGACACACCCCCCAAATTCCCTGCTAGTCTAAACTGAGTTATTAATGATCTGAAAGTTTCACATCTTTCTTTGCAGCCTCTCCCAAAAGAGGTTTAAGGGCTGTTAACCCCCACCCCACACAACAGGATTCTCTGGATATCCACGTGGGTTCTGCTCACCTCCCAGCTTTTGGCTCCAGAAGGCAACCTGGGCAACAACAAAAGAAAAAACCCAACCAGCCCAACCCCTCCTGGCCCTTTCCAAGTCCCCATCCAATCAAAGAGTAAAACCCTAATTACTGAACTGCTCATCCTTCCCTGCCTTAACCCCAAGACCAGTAGTTAACGTTTCATTTACATGTGCAAGGTTGTTTTCACAAAAATCAGAAGTTAATCCAATCCTGGAAAAAATCCTACCCATCTTTCCAATGTTGGTTACCTCTCTAAAGTCAAAGCTTGCAAGGACACAAGGGATAGTTCAGGGTGCTGTGGGATTACACTCTGCCTCAAAGCTCTTTAATGACTTCTGCAAAATTTACAGCAGTCAGGATACGCTGTCTGAAAATGTGGAATTCAGAAGTTCTTCAAATATTAAGAGACTTTACAATGCAATGATTTGGCATGAAATCAGCTTTTGGACTAAATGGCTGGAGGTGATAATTTAACCAGTAGCAAAAGTTTTAAGAAGTGAAAAGTCAAGGAGATAAGAGCAGCACAAGAGCACTACAACCCCTCCTTAGTTCTGGCCTGGGAGCCAGTTCCAGGTGCACCTCAGAGCACCAAAAATGCACTCCCTATATCCCTGACCTGCTCCAATGGCTTTTAGAGCAGCTCTCAGCCAGTTCTGAAAGCAAAGAAATTGTCTGGACAACCAGACAAACTGCCCACATTTTATGTCTAAAGACTAAAATTGCATACAAATAGAACATCTCATGGCTGTAAGGCAGATACAGAAAACCAATCCAAATGTCATGTTGTTACACAATTTCTGCCATAATAAATTCTTTGCTTTACATCATCAACTACAGTTCTTCAATTTTCAGGGAGTGCAGCTTGCAAAACACTCAGGTATTGAAATAATTTTAATCCAGACACAGTGCTGGTAGTCTAAAGCCAAAGAGGTTATCACTGAGTTAATTCTTAACTTTAGATCGTGTCATTTGGTTACACCAATAATTTTATTTACTTGCTTTGGAGTTATCTAATAGATCAATTCAGAGGTATTTTTAAGCATTTAAAAAATTGACCTCATCTGTAAGAGATACCAAACATGTAAAACCAACCTATGAGTACCTGGAAGGAAGTACAATTTACACTCTCAAACTCAGTGTGGAACTTGGTCAGCTAAAAATAATAAAGAAACAACCTAAAAAAATAGAAGAAAAAACCCCGCAAGGAAGAAAAACCCACAAGGCCTCTTCCCCTTCAGACTATAGGGGCATTTCTACGTTAAATAATTACTCACCCTAGCAACCTGTGTTTGAGTCCCTGGACTTTGAGGCCGTGTCTGTCGCTGCGGTTCAGCTCCCCTAAGGCTGCGGGGCCCCGGGAGGGCTCTGCCGGGCGGGGAAGCCCCAGGGGAGGCGGCGGGAGGGCCGGAGGGTCGGCGGCTGTAGCCCTGCCACCTTCCCACCAACACGTGTTCGCGACATAAACTTCCGGGTTGGGGCCAGAATCGGCTGCGTAATCGTGTCCCAGGCGCGACTTTTTTGTTTCCAGACCTTCACCTCTTTGAACGTCCCTCCAGCAAAGCCGCGATCGCGGGGGAGGGCGGGAGGGCTCCGTCTCACGGCGGCTCTCGGAGCC
>NW_021940379.1:3849273-3852096 GCF_001715985.3 Manacus vitellinus
CTGGGAATGCCGCATATCTGAAGATGTGCTGGCACAGGAGTTTCCCCTTTCAAACATCTTGCAAGCTGCTGATGTGAAATTTGCTGCTGCAGAGCGGAAACCCGGTGATCACTTCATGCTAGTTTTACATTTGGAGAGATCTTTTGAACTCTTCAGGCCCTCAGACTGACAGGATTTTTGCCTTCCATTAAAATGCTTTCCCAGTTGTGTAAGAATAGGAAAATTTGTAAGAACTTTCACACTGGATTGAAGCAAGACATGAATGAAGTGTGGGCAATCACTAAATTCCTTAGAATGTTCAATACAGATCATTTAAATTTTATGCAAGTTTGCTTATTTTATCATGAGACAAACTTAACAAGGATTAAAATAACCAATAAAGGATTAGAGAGATTAAGGCTAAGCTATTTAAAGACAAAGCAATGTTAATTAAACTGATTTAAGTAATTCAGATTAATCAGTGATGCTTTGGACGGAGAAAAAGACGCCAGAAGTGTGGCCAGAGATGAGAAGAACAACTGAAATGGCAGCTTTTATTTTGGTTATTGCCCTCTCCACACTTCAGAGGAAGGCAGGATGAAGTACAGCTCAAGTGTGCTGAAAGGAACATTAAATCTCAACAGCTCTGTTCAATCTTGACAAGAAAGTGAGGGGTTTGATGTCTTGAGTTGAAAAGAGAGTTCCCTGTGAGGCCTGTGAGCAGAGTTTGTGATCATCCTCGGCTGGGAGAGGTGAGTAAATCCCACTGGTGAAAATGCTGCTTTCCATTGGCAGTGTGGAATTAGCACACACAGAGCTGTCTGCACGACCCTGTTTCAGAGGATTGTGCACATAATTCACAGATCTCACCGCACCTTTTAGTCAGGGATGATATTTTTTATAATTGGTACATTTTATTCTGAGTGTATTTTTATTTTATAATCTGTGAAATGCAGTTAGCACCTATTGGCATTTCACTGTATGACTTTGTAAAATAATGTTACTTAATGTAACTCCCAGCAGGTACTCTCAGGGCATTGTTCTCACTTGATTTCCAGCGTCTGAAGCACAAATTGTGGGGATTTCATCTTCTGAACGAGAAATCTGTGCAAATGCTGTCATGTTTATTCAACTGCAAATATGACAGGTGCTGTGTGAGAACTTGCTCTCACGTGGGAATATCTAACAAGCGTCTTGTTGGTATATCTGAAAGAAATTGAAACTATTATTTCAAAGGCAACCAGTCCTAAAAAATAAGATTTTTTTTAAACCAGGTGAAGCGTTCACATAGAATGAAGGGATTTATCCTTTCTGAGCAAATCAACGCTCCGTTCGCTCGTCCTTCCCTTCCCCCACAAAACAATTTCACATTTCCGCAGTAAAACGTGGTGCTCCCGGGAGCTGCTCATGCGGCACTACGGGAGAGAATATTTAGGTCACTGGGTTTTAGCTCTGGCTCTCGTGGGAGTCGCGCTGCTCCCTCTGGAGCTCAGGGATCGGCAGCGCTCTCCCATGTGCTGTCCTGAGTCCCGGGGACGGGCGGCTCCGATCAGAGGCGTCTCTTTCGGGCTCTGTATGTAACGTTTTAACTTCCCCTCGGCACTGGCGTTTGGTCGCAGCTCCTTGCAGCAAAGCCAACATGTTTTGCTAATTCACGGTGCGATCCCACCGCGCCGGGAGCAGAGGCCAGTTAGAGATGACGTTGTTTTCTTTGTTGCTCTGGGGAAGAGAATTCCTTGGCTTCCTTTGCCCTCTACTGGTGGCCCGCGTGGCTTCGATGCCAATTCGGTTGCTTTGTTTAATATACATATATAATATATATATATAAAATAAATATTAAAAAATATCCAAAAGCTGAGCAAAACCACAGTGAGGGTGTTTCCCACAGCTTTTCCAAGATATTAGGAACAATGTTCCTTAATTACTGCAAAAGGAAATCATCATTAGCAATTGATGAAGATTTTTTCCAGTTGCATCCAAGATAAGGACAGCATTAATTGGGGTGGAAAAATGCGAGCAGTGTCTGCAGTGGTGCTTTTGTGGAGAGCTTGGTGGACCTGCCTTGATGGAGGAGTGCAATGGACATGGATGGTCATGGACACGGTGCCCAGTGGATGTCAACAGGGAAACACCTGGTGTGTTTTGGTTGCCCTTCTGTAAAACTCATATGTTAGGGAAGACAGAGACGTAACAAATGACAGAGCCCGTGCAGACCTGGGGTTGTTTGTCTCTCTAAGTGCCTCCTTCTGTGCAGTCACACCACATTCCTGTTTTGTGAGGCCCCAACTGCCGACGGACAGCCTGGGAAGAATGAGGTCCCCTCTGGGCAGTTCTTGCTGAAGTTGACAGGGTTTTTTTCTGTTCTCAAGGAAAAGGAGAGTTTTCAGGTGTATCACCATCCCAAACCAGCAGATTATGTCACTCTGGGAATGCCCAAGAGACAAGCAGCAGCCTGTGGCTGCAGATAAGCGTTGGGTGGGAGGCCACCCCTGCGGTGATAACACTTGGGGCAGCTCCTGTGCCACCACCCCACGTCCTGAGCACACACAGGTGCTGTTAGAGAAGGGATGAGACGGATAAGAAGAAACAATAGTCATCTGTTGTTGCTCAATGTGGTTATTCTACTTATCAGGGAGCACCAAAGTGGTAATATCCTGATTTCCATGATGGCATCCACTTGACATCCACCCAGATCCCTGATCTGTGTGTGCTCTTGCCTCATTTCTGTGTTACTCATTGCATTTGCACTTTCCTAATTTCCAAGTGTTCACGCTGGTCCTGTTGGCAGCTTCTGACCAGGGCATCGATGCTGGAGGCCGTTCCAGTTCTCCTGGTGATGGAGGC
>NW_021940379.1:3853501-3929019 GCF_001715985.3 Manacus vitellinus
GATTCTGGGGTCCTGCAGTCATTGAGAAACCGGGTAACTTTAGGTAGAGTCGGTGTCTTCCCGTGGTTCCCCTGCGAGCAGCCAGGCCCTAGCCCCGGCACTCCCTCCGTGCCATCTCCCCCGTCCTGCAGTTCTGTCATAGGCAGCCGGCTGGAGCTTTGATGATCGCTTTGCATTTAAGGCCCAATGGAGATAATTTGCGGCTGTTGCATTAAACCCCAGAGCCACTGAGAGCCCTTCGTGTGCTCTGCTGTGCTGAGAGAATCTCTGCTCTCCAGGGTTTCCAGCCTGGCAGAGACAAAGACGTGGCAGCCGCGTCTCGGTAGCGCCCGGAGCGCAGCGGGCAGGGAGCTGGGAATGAGGGGAGGAAGCTGCGCTGGGAAAATAGTTGTTGGTTTCCTGTGTGTTCAAAACCTGAAGGCTCAGCTGGCAGGTGGACGCTGCACTTCGCTGCTCCGGGCTTTCTCCCAAAATGCCCATATTTAAACTCCTCACTAAATCTTGAGAACTTTGCAGCACAGGGTTTATTGCTTGCAATTGATAAAATGGAGTGTTTTTGTAGTATTTCGTGCTTCAAAGCCCCAGTTTTTTAATAAGCAGGTTTTGTGTTTCATAGGTCTGAGAAATATGGGGGGTCAGGGTGTGTCCACCTCGCTTTTTATCACACTGTTCTCTGTAATACTAATCTTCAGTAAAGTTTATTGGTGGACTAAGGTTTGAGCCTTTAACTGGTCTTATTTTGTGTGTCAATTATGTACACATGAAGTTTGTTATTTACGATTATGTTAATTATTACGATTATCCTATGTATTGTGTGCTCTGTTTTTTCAGTGCATGTGTGCCCAGGTATACAGAGATGTTTGTTTAGTCTGCTATATTTGAGTTATTCTTTTTAACTAATGGAAACCATTGTTCCTTACTTTCCTAAAAAAATGGAAGCATGTTTTTGTTGTTTTCACTGGTTTGCAATGTCTGAAAATTGCTTTTAATGGAGTTAAACTATAGCCAAGCAAAGCTCATTTTGGCCAAGTTGTATCTGAGATTTCAGGGTTGAAATCCGACATACACTGCCCAGGCACAGGGAGCCAGGTGGCAGGAGGCTGGAAAAGCAAAGGTGACACGACTCCACTAAACTTTGCTGAATTTGACACTGTTCCCTGGCAGTGTCTTGGAGCCTGAGCCAGGGAACAAACCCCAGGCTCTGGTGTTTGGATGCCAGAGGGCTTTGCCATTTTCCTCACTGGGCTTGCCACTCTTCAATGTTGTTTTTTTTTCCTTAACAACTTTTACACTTTATTTTGTGACATATAATGGATAAATAAATAGCACTGTTTATCTCCCAGGCTTCCCTGAGAGATGTCACTCAAGGTAGAGTGTAAAACTGATTCCTGTCTTCTGTGCTGCTCAGTAGAGCATATCGAACTGCAGTAACATTTGACACCTCCTGGGAGTAGCTGGTAGCTCACAGTCTCTGGCTATGAGGGGTCTGTACTGGGCTTGGGCAATTTTTGCTGTGTCTCTGTGTTTTATTTGGCTTGTGCTCTCTGAGCCGCCTTCCTTCCGAG
The DNA here is from genome assembly GCF_001715985.3 of Manacus vitellinus. Lineage (NCBI taxonomy): Eukaryota > Metazoa > Chordata > Aves > Passeriformes > Pipridae > Manacus > Manacus vitellinus. The sequence goes on from NW_021940379.1 coordinate 3,855,067, forward strand.
GAGCTCGGGCTTGGGGTTTTTTTTAGCACCAGAGTTCATGCTGTGAAGCACAGGGCGGAGGCTGGAGTTAGTTCTGACTACCTCATCCTGCCACATTTCATGTGAAAGCTCTCTCAGACTGAGAGTTTGCACCAGTGAAGTTCTCACGGTGCTCACCACTGCTATATTTTCACTTAGAAACAGCAACTGCAGCATTAAAGCAGCATAATTTGCATCAGCCCAGTCAGCTGTCAGCCCTGTGGATGCCAAGCTGAATTTCCTCCAATCTCTGTGATGTACTGATTTTTGTGTGGGTCTGTTTTAGGAGAATGTGTTTATTGGTCAATCCAAAATCTACAGCTACCTGAACCCTAACAAAGCTCCTGGTGCTCGCCCCCCACTTCAAGAGGAAAACTCTGTCATGTATCACGAGGTGAAATGTCAGGGCAAAACACTAAAGGAAACCTACAGGAAAGGAGCTGGTAAGATTGAGTTTTGGATTCTTATCTTGTTACATGTGTTCCCCCCACCTACAGTTTGAAAGCTTTAATACACAGTGAAAAAGGCTGGGCAGCTCCCCGGGCCCAGCAGCTTTCCCAGTCCTCCATTGCCAACTCTGTTGGCAAACTGGGACTCTACAAAGATGGGTGTGTCCTGATCCTTTTCAAAACTTCAGTCATAGGTTTACCAGGCAATTTTTCCCTATGGCTTTTGTCTGGCCATGTTTGTTTTGTCTGGATATAAAAAACTAATGCTTGTGTTGTCAATATGCCCCAATTTCCCTGCAATTCTATTAATACTCTGCTTCTTTGGGTCGGTGCTTGGCAGTTTGTCTAATTTTTTGGGATCTGCTTTATTACCTAAAACTGGCTTATTCTGTAATTTGACTAATTGATCGAGTATGAGGCTGAGGTGCTGGTAGGAGAAGAAACAACAATTGTCAAATTTTCAGGAAGAAGTAAAAGCAGTGGGAAGGAGGAGCACAGGCTGTGAATGCTGAGTGCCAGGGTTCATAGGGGCTTTGTAGTGACTGGAAATGGGAATGTTCCATAAGTTTGTGGATAGGAAATAAAACTCAGCTGGCTTGTGTTTAAACATGTATTTTTAATAACCTTGGTAATTTGTCAAAACATTTTGATGCAAATGCTTTTAGCCAGCAGGTATTGTAAGTCCCTCTCAACATGGCAAGTGCCAGGTTTTCTGCAAACTCAGGGCCTTTAGCTCCTGATTTGGCTCCCCAGTTTTGACAAGGAAGTGAAGATGGCTTTGGCTTGTCCCTGTGCTGAGGCCTTGCAGCTGTGCTTCACTTCTCCAGGGAGACTGAAACATCTGGCTCAGCAGATGGGACTGTTCAGCCTGGGCATTTGCTCTCCATGAAAACCTTATTCAGCTTTGAGCCACACTCACCTGCCTCTGCAGCAGCTGTCTGAGCAGGAGGATGTGGTGTCAGGGTAGGAGCAGAACTATAAACCACTGGAATTCACTTAAAGCACTCTGGTATAGCTGGTCCTGAGCTCAGAGCCTTACTTTGTTTTCCTGTCAGCAGGAAAAAAGAATGGTGGCAAAATAGTTGAAGGTGCTATGAAAGCAGAAGAGCAGAAGGATAAGGAGAGTGGGTGCAATCCTTCAATGCCCTCTGATCAAAACCAAGAAACTGCAGAATCCCAGAAGCCCCCCCTGCCTGCAGACTGTGCTGAGGAGGCCAATGCAAAGCCAGCTCAGAAAAAGATGGTAAAAGCAAAACGTGGACCAAGGAAAAAGTAAGTGACTTGTGGAATTGGAAAAGGAGAGCTCCTTGTTTTCTTGGGAATATTGGACTTAAAAAAAAAACCACAAAATGACATTAAAGTATTGATCTACCTTGCAGAGGTTCTTGTTTTTCTTGAAAACAAGGTCAGGGTATTTTATCACAGGTGAAATATTTGCTGATCACCTGTGGAAAAAGAAATTAATGAGCCATTAAGACCTACTTTTCTGTGGACAAATGGGAATGTATCTTGTCAGAAACAGAACAGTTGGAGGTTTCCTGGCTGAGCTGATCCTCTTTCTCATGGTATCAGACCTAACATTAATGAATTCCTTGCCAAGCAGTTTTCATGACCTAAATTTTTGAGTGCCTTCTAGCAAGGCACACAGGGGGCTCCAGACTTGTGATGTGACCTTCAGTTTATTTCCAGTGGTATCTCATTTTTATTGTTATTAGTACTGGAGCAGTGGAAGTAGTGTGGGGGAAAATGGGGATGTAGCTTTGGCTACATCCCCATTATCAGCACTTGAAGAGTACTGATAAGAAACACTGATTCATCTTGGTCACCTTTCAACATACCAAGCTGAAAATAAAAATTTCTTGCACATACCTCTGTCCTAGAGGTGTAACTTCACAAATAGTCTGAAAAGTGTGTGTGTTCTCTCTTTCTTATCCCTTAGAACACAAGGAAGGACACCAAACCGAAAAGTGACAGATTATTACCCAGTTAGGAGAAGTTCCAGGAAGAGCAAATCTGAATTGGAGGTAGTGCATCTTGTTTAAATGACATTACTTCTAACATGGCTGGTTAGTTGAAGATTTGAGGAAGTGTGTAAATATCTCTAAGTGGTTTCCATTCCAAGTACAAATAACACTGTGCACTGGAAGTACTGTTAAGAACATGCTTAAAATTTGGAAATGCTGGTCCAGTTCTAGGACAGAATGCAGCTGCTTATGTAGAAATCTGTCTCTCTGCCCTTCAGTTTTGCTGGAAATGTGGGATGGTCTGGAACAATGAGTGTCACTGGCTAGTAATGCCTTTCAGCTCTAGAACACACTACGAAAGTTGTGGTTTTGTTTGTTCTCGTTTCTTCTGCAGACTGAGGAGAGGAGGAAAATAGATGAACTGATTACAAGTGGGAAAGAAGAAGGAATGAAGGTAACTGCAGAGTCAACCAACAAATGCTCTTAGCCTGTGTACAGCCCGTTGCTGTGGGTTTGCAATCTGGTTCTTGGGATGATGGGTTGTACTGGTTTTCTTCCCACTGCTGTCAAATGCAGTTATTGAGACCAAGAGCTTACATTTGGGTTGTTCTGATCACCCCTTTTAGAATTTAAAGCAGAAATGGCCCCTGGAAGTGCAGAAGAGCTGTGATTCTTGAAAAGCAGCAGCCTCTAGATCAATACTGTCACATCTGTGACAGTGATGGGACTTCCTTGGGGTTGTCCAATTTACAGGGGGAGACAGGAATACTAAAGTGTACTGGTGGCTGATAAATGTAATTTTTGTAATCAGTCTTATTGTTCCTTTAACTTTCTAACCTGTGTATGCTAACATGCACATGAAATGGAAAAGCTCACTGCCCCAGCTCATAGGGAGTTTAAAAGAAAAAACAGACACAAAGAGAAGAGTTAGGGTTTATTTAAAGTAATTCTTATTTCTCTAATTAGAAGCCTTTGTATCAAACTACCTGGTAACCTGGATGAATCCCAAACTCATCCTGTGTTTCTTCCACAATGCCAGGCAGCTTCTAAAGCTTTGTCTGCTGTAGACAGAATTTGTTTGAATTCCCTTTGACAGCATTTTGTAATGACAAATCACTCATTTCCTCGTAATCAGCATATTTGCAATCATGTAAATACTTTCCAATTTCCCAGCTGATTTTCTTTTCAACTCTCCAGATTGATTACATCGATGGCAAGGGGAGAGGAGTCATTGCTACTAAACATTTTAATCGAGGAGAGTTTGTGGTGGAGTATCACGGGGATCTCATAGAGATCACTGATGCCAAGAAGCGGGAGGCTGTGTATGCTCAGGATCCATCCACGGGCTGCTACATGTACTATTTCCAGTACCTCAGCAAAACCTACTGGTAAGCTCCTCTTCCCTCAAGTGTTGGCTCACAGAGGCTTTGGATGTCACTAAACCCTTTCTTGTTCTCATGCAAGTTTTGTGTTTTTAATGAGAACCGTGAATTATGAAAATCTTGGGGAGCACTGATCCCCCTCCAAGTCTGGGCTGGTGGGTGACTCAGAGCAGTTTTCTCTGAAGTGCAGCACAAGGTGTATGGAGAGTTGCATCTGCTTGGATGAGATTTCTAGCCCTGCTTATTCTCTTCTAAAACTAACTCCTTTTTCTGAGTTGCAAGGATTTGGTTTGAAAAGCAGGATGGACAAACTCTCTGGAAGAGAAGCATTTCCTTCAAGTGTCTTTGAGTGGGTGTCCTTGTTTTCCCAGCACCTAACACCCACCCCAGATTCATGCTTTATCTATTTACTGTTTCATTTGCCCCAAACTCCAGGTCTCTAAAAGTAACTACTCTGACTACCTTCTTTCCTCCTTGGCTGATCCTACTGGATACTGGAGCGTAGGTCACTTAACCACGTGTGTGACCTATTAATTACCTGGAAGTGCCCTATATTCTAAGTGCCTTGATAGCTGCCTTAACACTTCTTTGTGCAATGAGGGGCACTAGAGCTGGAGTATCCAGGTCTCTGGAATTTGGGCATGTAGTATTTAGGCATTCTCAGCCTTCCTTTTGCTGATTTACTTTTGCTGGTTTACTCAGTAAATATACTTAGCTTGGACACAGCTTTCTTGAGGGGAGGATATTTAAGGTATCCAGCCTTTCTGATGGTGTCTTACATCTGGATTCAGCTATTCCTGAAAAGAGGAGCTCAAACAGTCTAGAGTTTTCAGTTTTGTGCTAAATTAAAAATCTCCCGGATTGTTTTAGTTTCCCTGCATTACCATATTTATTGCTGTCTGTTTAATCATGGTTGGTCTGTACTGTTCTGTTTCTCCTTCATTTTCCAAGCCTTGTGGGGATTCCTCATTCTTTATCCTGTTTGCACTTGGGTTTTGGTCCACAAAAACTGTTCTTGTTCTTTCAGTGTCGATGCTACAAAGGAAACGAATCGTCTGGGAAGGCTCATTAATCACAGCAAATGTGGCAACTGTCAGACTAAGCTCCATGACATTGATGGTGTTCCTCATCTCATCCTCATTGCTTCCAGGGACATTAAAGCAGGTGAAGAACTCTTGTACGACTATGGAGACAGGAGCAAAGCTTCCATTGAAGCTCATCCATGGCTGAAACACTAATTCATCTTCTTTGTTTTGGTTTTTTTTTTCCTGGACTGAGTGTTCTACAAGGAGTCTGGATTTACTTCTCCTGCCCTCACGTCCCTCAGCTTTCTTAGTGGACTGCTTACGGTCTTCCGAGCTCCTTACAAACTACCTTTTTGCTTTGCAGTATTTAAACACCTATTACAGTTTTCCAGGCAGGCTTCAATAATTGATCTTAGATTGCCAAACCTTTTGTATCATAAAAGGAAACCCTCCCTAAAATCTGAATGCTTCTGCACAGTGACCAGTGCCACTTGAGCAGTCAAAGACTTGCACAGAAACTTAATCACTGGGGTTGTGCTTCTGCCTTTGCAAGAAAATCTCACGCTCCACTTTGGGGTGATGAACTCGGCGTTAACTTTGACAGCAGAAGTACTTCTGTACTCTGTTCATGCGGTGGCTTGACTGCCTGTCACACTGCTGTTCCCAGCCCAGTGCTGACAGGCTTCTCTGGCATGGATGCTACTATCATTCTCCAATAATTTGTGGTAGGAATCCAGTTTTTTCGGTGTCGTATAATCTGTTGGCAATGAACTTTAAATGCACTGGCACTGAGGAAAAAAGGATGGTCAGATTGGCTGCTTTCTTTGGAGAAATGACTCCCAGCCAAACAAGGATGGATTTTGATAGTCTGGGTGGATACTGAGTACAAATTTGGAGATAGAACTTCACAGTGAGAATCAATGTTTGACATTACTTATTTTCTAAAATTTAAGAAGGTACCTTTTTATATTGATGGCTGATTGTTGGAGGTGTCTCCCAGAGGATTTTAAAGAAGTAAAAGCTCTCTCCAAAAATTTTTGTATTACCTTCCTATGCTAATTAGCCACATCAGAAGCTATTTATTTACTGTGAATGCTTGAAGTAGAGCATAGCGGTTCCAAAAATAGGAGTCCTCTTCATGTGCAGCTTCAAAGTGTAACAATGAAGTTCATGCAGTGAAGGAAGTAGATTCCTTATTGCCTGGTCCTGTAGGTCTGTCCAGCATGGTCTGGTCCCACTGTGTTACATGGGAGTCAAGCGCTTGGCATCTCATGGATGTTGGAATGTTACTGTTGGAGAACCAAATCTGGGATATAGGCAGGCAATACAATGCAGGTCCTTTATGTTAAAGATGAATTCTTACCAGTTGGAATTTTTGCCAAGGCAGGCTTGGCATGTGTGTAGATGAAAATGGCTGTGAGCCATCAGCCACACTTGCTGCTGGAAGATGTCAGCAAGGAATCTGTGGCTCTGTTAATGTCTTCTATTCCTCATGTCTTGAAGGCTGCTGCTGTTCCAGCTGAATGCCCTCTAGGACAATCTTATGCTTGCCTATGTGATAGGTCAGATAGCAACAACATCCTGGTTGTGTGCTCCAGCAGCAAGAGAGGTGGCTTAGTGATGTATTTTTTAAATTAAAAACTTGAAGACAATGTCTCTGTAAAATAAAGAATATATTTATTATTGATGAAGTGGCTGCTATACTACCTGTCTCCATTGCAGTTCATGAGCATTGGAAAGAAAGCTGTGAAAATCATTAGCTGTTAAATGCTTGATATTTACTGCTTAACACAAGGCAAACTCAGCAGAGCCAGCCTGGGTATGTTCACGTTTCTGAAGGAGTAACTGGAGACCTGTTACCTTCCATGTACTGAGTTTCAGGTAAGATAAGGCCAACTTAGCTGAGTTGGCACTGATTTTTCTCTGGTCTCAGTAGCAGAGACCTCAGCAGTGTGTACAGTATCCCCTTAAACTAGAGCACTTCCCTTAAGTCAAGATTAGAGTAAAATGATTCTTTTTATTTTATTTAAACGTTTACTTGTCCTTTATCAGGTTGAATAGCTTAAAACCTCTGTTCTTCAGCATCACTTCTGTAAACAAAAAAGGGAATGATCTCCCTGTTTTACATAAAAACAAAGTTGTCTTCTCTGAAAGGCTTAACTGATAATGGAGTAGCACTGGGTCAGATGGAAATAAAGCTGATGTTGCACTGCATATGTATCCTTGACTTTCCTAGGAACTGAGGTATCAATATATTTCTCACAGAAACTGCCATTTGGATGTTTATCTCTGTCCCTCTTAGGAAGATTTCATCTTCTGATATGGTGTAAAGCACTTCTTGGTGCTTACAAGATGTCCTTGGGTTGGGAGCTAAACTGCCCTTTTTGAAGGAGATTGGAAAATACATTCCTGGATAAGCCACAGGAGGATGGAGTTCAGAGCACATCTCTTTTCAGCTCAGAGGTGTATCCTGGCTGTTGTTAATTCGTGATTACTTATTTATTTTTGAGCACAAAGCCTCTGCTCAGGCAATGCAGTAACTTCCTTCCCTGCTGCCCTGCTTTACAAAATACATCATGAGGGCATGGCTAAGATTGATATTTTGAAGATGGCAAAATGACTTCAGCAGTTCCTACCCTGCCTATACCAGGTGGCTGAGGTCAGACCTCTCTGGTGGTGCCTTCTCATGCACAGTTGCCAGGGAACTCTAAAAGGAGGCTGCAGCTCTGCCTTCTGCTGAGCCACACCCACATTGTGCATCCCAGCAGTTGTGTGAAGTGTCCTATATTTCTCATGCTGCCAGTGTGTGAGAGGGAATCAAAAGACTTCGGAGCCTGCTTTCACTTCTGAAGAGAGTAAGATCAGAGTTTGATACCTGTCACTGCTCCTTTTATGTCTATTCAGGCTTTTCTGCTCTGGATATTCTACCAGAGCAGTTCTGGGGAACCTAACTGGTGTCTTTCAGGCTTCTTTTCCCACTCCTCTGTTTGCCCTATATCCTTCCACTGGTGATAAATCTCATTACTGGGGCCAACACACAGCTTGTGGCAGTTGATGGGAAGAAGAGAGCTTATGCAAAACACAGCTGCCTTCCCCAGGAGCCCTTCAGCTGTCAGAAATGAGGTGTTTGGTGCATCTGTTCCAGTCTGAGCATTTCTGCACCTCAGACCTTCATGTGGGCAGAGCACGAGGCAGCAGCTTTCCTTCCCTTGCTGTGCTCTTCTCCACTATCATTCATCTCAACCCCAAACAGCCACTTGGGAATGCCATGTATCTCTTAAATATCATCTCCATCTTGCAAAATCACTTGGGCTGAGTGCTTTGATAGCTGGACAGGGTAAATATGTTGTTGTTCCAATCATCACAGGCTCCTTTAATAAGAATAAACCCCACCTGTGTATAAAGGTTTATTTTCTACATGTGGGTAATATCTGACAGGAATCTAAGAAATACAAAAAGTGTCTGTTTTAAACAGTTTCTGAAAAAGCAGAGTAAAAACTATTCTGAAAGAATATTATACACCACAATTTTGATGAGGTTGCTCATTCTCTGCAGCAGGAGTGGTGCTGCTTCTCCCAGCCCTTGTCTCCTCCCTCATCAGTGCCGTGCTCAGCAGGAGTCCTTGAGGATGCTCATTTTCCATGTTTAAAAGAAAACCTAAAAAAATCAACAAGAGAAAGGAAACAATAACGTACAAGCAGAAAAGCAGTTGGAAATGCTGTGAGGTGGCTGTGTCAATGTGCTCTGCTATTTTGGGGAACTTTAGGGACATGGCCTGAGCTTGTGGGTACTGTGTACAATGAAAACAAACCTCCAGGGCCAGTGTGTTCCCACAGCACAGGCCTGAGGTGCTGGCAGGGGAGGCAAATATTGCATTGCTTTGCTCTGAAATACTTGTTTTTCCTAAAAAAAAAAGTGACTCCCTGCTTGCCTGGGTGGAGGTTGCCTTCCTGTGGAGTGTTTTTTCCACAGGAAAAGATTTCCTTATCAGGTTTTTAACTTTAAAAAGGGAGCAAGAAAAAAACAATATCCAGCCAACTGGGCTGGAGTTCAGCATCCATCCCTGGATTTGCTGTGGTTGAGCGTGCCATGTTCTCCCAAATTCTGCCCAAAAAGCTGCAGACAAACTCACAGCCGTTTGATGATTGTCTTCTCACTGTCCTTGCTGGTGCCAGCGCTGCTGCCACTGCTTTCTTTTTCCAGTTCTTCAGTTTGGTCCTTTCTCTGTGAGATGATCCCACTGGGAAAAGAAAGGGGTTTGTTTATTTTTCATGAGTTTGTGCATAGTGACAGTGTGTACATGTTAAACCCTGTGAACTGGGACATGGATGAATGGGAGTTCATGGGACAGGGAGGGCAGCTGGGACTCTTCCTGGTAGTGAATGAAAATAATGAATTGTTATCCCTAAGTATTGCAATGGGGCTATGCTTTAGTGGGAACACTAAAGTAATAAGCTGACTTTTCCACAGAAGAAAAATGGCAAATCATAATGGGAGTGAAAGGAATGTGGAATTATACATTGGATATGTAGAGAGGTCCAAGGATAACAGGATGGTGCAGACACAAAAAGTGAATTCCTGCATGGGTGGATCTGTGGTACCTTCAGCGCAGCCACCAAGGCTGGGAACACATGGGATATTCCCAGCTCCCCTGCAAGGCAGGTGCCTGTTCCTCTTTCCACCCTACAGAGGAGAAAAGAAAGGCTTTGCCTCAGCTCTCAACTGTGTGATCCTACTTGGCTCTTCTTACACTCCACAGGTTCTAACCTCCTGCTTCAGGTACCAGCTTCAGCTTTACCAAAGGAGTTTTCCCTGCTTGGAACCAGATTGGACTTTCCCAGCCTGCACACTCTGTTTTCACAGCCTGCCAGTCACTGTCCTGAGCTGACCTCATTTGCTGGGAGAGCTGAGTGGATCAAAGCCTGCAGGAGCCAAAGGCTGAGAGCAGCCAAGCAACACTTGGCTGGGTTTGGAAGCACAAACACAGAGTATCTAGAAACTGGTGTGACAGCAGGAATGGGGTAATTCTGGGGCGGATTCTCCTCTTGGAGAAAAAGGACTATGAGCTGTTTGGTGACACTGCAGAGCTGTAATATCTGCACAACTTCTACCTAGAAATCACCATGAAAACTGCAATCCCCAAACGCCATCAGTGAGTGTGAGCCAATCCTTGGGAGGATGTTTGGTACCTTGTGCTAAACTGAGCTTATTTCCAATGTGCATAATAGAGCTTATTTCCAATATACACAAGACATTTTAGATCATATATTTATCCCCTTCCCCTGCACAGCTCCTCTTTATGGCTGTACAATTACAATTAGAATTTTATGTGACTGTTTAAAGGGAAGATGGATTTTGGCTTAAGCTATAGCAGTCTACAAGGAGATAACCTCATAAATTACTTGAACTGAAAAGCAGCCCTGACACACTCAGTGCACAGCACTGTGACTGAAATCACTCAAAACCTGAAAACATTCCCACTGTTAATTTTTAACTTGGCCTGCACTAAGCTGTGTAACAGCTGGGAAATCAAAGCAAGAAGCCATTTCACTGGCTGCACAGCAAAGCATTCAGCTGAGCTGGGGAAGTGCTGTCAGGCAGTTTGTAAATTCTTGGATTTAACTTTTAACTTCTTGGCTTAACCTGCCTGTTACAGACCAGACAAAGGGCAGGCTCACTGTATCCAGGAGGCTGTTGCTGAGATACCTCAACTGAAATCTGATGTGCTTACTTTGTGTCCAGATTAAGAAGTAGTTTCTTACTCCAAAGAGTTTATAATCTAATCTGAGGATGGGCAAGGGTTGAAGAGAGCAGCCTTGGGGGTGAATGAATTTGTAGCACCAAGAGCAAGACCCTTCCCTCATCCTACCCTCTGGCTCACACCGGTTCTCCCAGGCTGGTCCCTTTGAGAAAGACCAAACCCTCCTCTCAAAGCACTTGTTCTGCACAGTTCAAGTGCCTTGCACAACCCTCTGTTGGCAGTCCTAAACCCCCACAGCTTCTCTTGAATGATGAAAGAGCTCAATATTCTGTCCCTAGAGCAGTCCATACCCCCATGGGAGCGCAGGACCAGAGATAAGGCAGTGTCCCCACACTGCAGGAGGAAGGAAACTTTGACTCAAGCTGAGCTGGAAACCCCCGTGCTCTTCGGTGTGTGGTGTGGCTTTGGACACTTTGTGCAACTGCTGTGACTGCACAGATGGATTCCTGTGCACGGGAACCACTGGATGGGGAGTGGGAGTAACTGTGCGTAGGGGACAACTCTGGGAACAGGCTGAGAACTGTGCAGAGCAAAAGGGAGTTTAGTTTTAAAATTATGTTGCATAGAGACTTCATTGTTCCCGTTTTTCTTTGAATGCTTTTGGAAGCACAAGTGTCTCTTACACGCCTGGGCAGTGCCTGGCCCAAGCCTGCCGTGCTCTCGTCTGATAAGCTCCCCAGACAAGAATTAATTAATTGTTATTAGTAGTTATTAATTCTTTGGTGCCTTCATGCTGTACCTCTTATAGCACTGTAGCTCCTCTTGCACCACCAGAAGCTGAGCTTTCAGCTGGTTTCTCTCTTGCAACACATCTTTGAGCTCCTGCAACGTGAATCGTGGCCGGTTGGGATCTGTGAGGTCGATCACCATTTTATCTGGTCCAAGGCTGATCTGGAAAAGAAACAGTGCTGGTCATGATCTTGTAACCTCTCAAAACCATGGAGTAATTTGTAGGACTAGTACAAGTTGATCACAATCCTGACTTTTTTTCTAAGCACTTAATTATAGTTCTTCATATTACTTTTGTATTCCCTTGGTGACTGCATTTCCAGCCCCAACTGTGACAGGCTCTGACCACAGCTAAAAGCAACGTCTCTGTCCGAAAGTGTTTGCAATTTAGTTTGCCAAGAAGCTGCTTTTATCAGCTTTTCTGATGGTGGGAGAAGCCAAGCAATCTAACATCACGTCTGTGGCAGAGATAGGTGAGAACTGAATTCTCCTTTCCTAATTTAAGACCTTTGTGGTAATGGCTTTTTTGGGTCACAGTTTCTCTTGCAGAGAGTAACAAAGCTCTAGCGTTTGCTTAAATGGCAATTTGTCTCATGTGGGGCCGGTGCTGTGTGAGAACTGAACACGGTGGGTTTGTACTCGGTGAACTCTGTGAGCGCCTGAACAACTCTGCTGTCACCGCACGTTGCTGAGATAAAGCGGTGAAACGGGAGCGGGGGATCCACAGCACTGCGACCTGTAACACCCCACGGGAAGAGCTCCAAGGCTTCCTGGCCAAAGACGGGAACTGACATTGTGAGACTCGTTCTGCTGCGACAAAAGAGACCACGAGTATCCTCCGGCCCCTCTGGTGTTGCTCGGGGTGGGCTCCACGACCCGCACGCGTCCGGCCCGTGTCCCTGTGCCCGGCCTGTCCCGCACCCACCTGCGGGGCGCTGCCTGGGGCCGCCGCGCCCGCAGCTGCTCCAGCTCCGCCGCAGACTGTCCCGCTCCCGCCGCAGCTGCTCCTCGGCCACGCTGCTCTCGCCTCACCAGCGCCTCCAGCATCTCCAGCACCGCACGATCCTGAACTGCAGCCGCGCGCGGGGCGGCGGGGAGCTCGGGCCCGGCGCGGAGCTGCAGCAGGTCCCGGCCCACCACGGCCGAGATGTCGTACACATCGGCGGCCGTCAGCTGGAACGGGCTCTTTTCCAGAGCGCTCTCCGGGCCGCCATCCCATCCTCCTCCCGTCCAGCTCTCTCCTCTCCTGCCGGCCCCGCTGCATTCCGCCGCTCCCTCCTCCCTCCGCGGCCCGGCGGCGCTGGCGCGGGCGGAGCGGCCCTCCTGCCCCGGCGGGCCCGTGGCCGCGGCCCGGCCGCGCTTCCCTGCCCTGCCTTCCCCTGAGGAGCAGCCGCCGCCGCCGCTGCCGGTAAGAGACGGGGGGCCTCGGTCAGCCCGGGAGCCGGCACCGCCCGGTTCCGCAGCCCTCCGGGAGCGGGGCTGGGGGGGGACGGAGGGCTCCGGCCGGGCGGGAGCGGGGAAGGGGCTGAAATGGAGCCCGGCGGAGCGGCGCGGCTGCCGCGGCCCGAAGGACCGGGACAGGAGGGGAGGGGAGAGGCGGCGGCGGGAACGGTCTGAGGGCCTCCTCGGGCGGGGAACGGGCCGGGCCAGGCCGCGGGCTCCCACGGCCGGGGCGGCTCCGGCTCCCGGCACGGCCCTGCCCCGCGAGGGGAACCCAGACAACAGCCACGCGGCCGCTTTATTTGCGTTTATCTCACTTTGGGGGATTTTTGAATGAAGGCACAGTACATCGGGGCTGGGAGCGCTCCTTGCACAGCCCGTGCCTGCTCCTGTGAGCCTGTGCGACGTGTGTTTCCCCCAGCAGGCCATGGCTGACTGGGCCCCCATAGCGAAGGAGTACGACCCGCTCAAGGCCGGCAGCATCGACGGCACGGATGAGGAGCCCCACGACCGGGCCATCTGGCGGGCGATGCTGGCGCGGTACGTGCCCAACAAGGGAGTCACAGGAGATCCTCACCTCACCCTCTTCGTGGCGAGGCTCAACCTTCAGACCACAGAGGAGAAGTTAAAGGAGGTCTTTTCCCGGTATGGAGACATCAGGAAGATCCGTCTGGTTCGGGACCTGGTCACGGGATTTTCCAAGGGTTATGCCTTCATTGAGTACAAGGAGGAGCGTGCGCTCCTGAAGGCCCACAGAGACGCCAACAGGTTGGTCATCGACCAGCACGAGATCTTTGTAGACTTTGAGCTGGAAAGGACCCTCAAAGGATGGATTCCCCGGAGGCTTGGAGGTGGCTTTGGAGGCAAAAAAGAATCCGGGCAGCTGCGGTTCGGAGGACGGGACAGACCTTTCCGAAAGCCCATCAATTTGCCGAATGTGAAAAATGATTTCTATGGAGAAGGATCAACGGAGAAAAGAAACTGGTCTCGTGAGGGAACGAGGGACTGGAGAACGAGGGACCGGGACCAGGAGAGGAGCAGGGACAAGCGCTGGGGAGAAAGGGAGCGGTCGTGGGCTTGGGGCGACAGTGAGAGAGAGAGGGACTCCAGAGAGGAGCGGAGCAGAGGGAGGGACAGGAAGGACAGAGACAGGAAGGACAGGGATAGAGACCGAAGCAGGGAGAGAGAGCCCAAGAAGCAAAGAGATGATGATAAGTACAGATAGGTGACCATGAAGCACTCAATTATTGGAAATACAGGAACAAACTAAAGCTTCTGAAAAATGGGCCCCAAAACAGAACTGAAGGAAAGTGACTTCATTTTCTTGAAGATGCTGGGACAGGTAGGACCTTCAGTGGTGCTGTGTCCTTAATTAGGTCTGCCAGGTGGAGAGAAGCATGTGACCAATCCATTTTGTATGTCATGGGAGGACGTGACTCCTTTGTACACGAGGAATGTGCACCACAGAGCAGTAAACAGGTCAGAAAATGCCTCATGTTCCTGATGAATCCATGGATGTTCACTGAGGGACAGTGTCATGGGTAAATGTTGCAGCTGCACCCACTCTGTTCTCTCCTTTCTGCCAGTGAAGTCCTGCCTGCACAGGGTTTAAATCCATTCTGGAAAGTGGGTTTGCTGCTGATTTGGGGAAAACAGATGTCAAGCACCTTTTTCAGAGCCAGGATATGTATGTACAGACACACATCTCCTGTTGGGGAGCTTACAGTGCTTTCTAGAAAGGGCTCTGTCATGTTCTTTGTCATCATAAGCCAGATAGATAACATATTTTAAACTATATTTTGTAAGCCTTTGAATGGCCCTGTCCTAAACCTTGCCCAGTTTGACGCTGTATTTCCATGAAGAGCTGTACACAGACAGATCCACAGGCTGCATCCCCAAGAAGAGATGGTATTAACCTTCCACAGGAAAAAAAAAAAAGGACACAACTGTTGCAGAAATACGTGTTTTTCAGAAATATTTATTAAACTGTTAAAATGATTTACTGTCCAACCAAAAAAAAAAATAAAATAAACCAACCCATAAAATGTCTGATCCTGCACTTGGCAGGCAGGACTGTGACACCCCTCACCTGCCACCATCCTGGCCCCTTTTCTAAAAGCAGATGTTCCTTGAATACAGAGGACCAACACATGACAGATCTAAAATCTTTACAAATGCTTCCCTCTGGGCCATCCTTCCCGATGGCACTTGTGAACTCAGCACTTCCAACATGACAACGAGTGGTTAATGGCAGCAGGTCAGGAGGAACTAATGAGGTTTTTGAGGTAATGGGCTACAGAGATGAGTGGGGGAAGCTTGTCCTGCTTAGTGCTGTGCTTTGATGTTGCTGCAGATCTGGCCTGACAGTGGTGCCCCCGGCTCTGGGCCGGGCTTTACTGCACCAGGAGCACAGGCTTAGGCTCAGTCTGTGCAGTTCCATTATCCCAGCTCATTGCTCTGAGCTCATTTCCAAAGGGATGTGCTTACTCTGGCATTGTTTCTGCTCACTGCATCCCTTCCGGATGTGCCACACAACTGAACTGCGCCCAGCAGAGACTCCACGGGGTCACTCACAATTCAACAGCTGGATGGAACTGGACAACTTCTGGTTTTCTCATATCTGGAAGTGAATCCAGATCTTGGCAACTTAAGTCTCATTAAATTAAGACACTCCCCCCATTTAAGGATTGCTTTTGACTCAGTGGGGGAAGTGCTGCTGTTTCACGGGTGTTACCAAAACACAACCGGGCAAAAGCTCATCTGCCCAATTCCCGCATCGGCCACTGCCATCACTGTGTCTAATGCAGGTGTCTCATGTAAGGCCACATGTCCCCCCTGCCCCGAGCTGCAGGAGCACCAGGGGGACACAGTAAACACTTTCCCTACCTAGAACATATGGAAGATTTGTGTTTGGAATGAAGCAGTTGCAGCCAGGAGCAGAGCAGCACAGAGGGAACAGTTCCCTGTCAGGCTTTCACTACAGACAGGCTGAGAACCGTTTGCTGTGCTCACACACATCAAAGAATCCAGTCTTGGATCATCCTGTAATAAAAACAACTACCCTGCACTAAACCCATCTAGGAGTCCTTCAACAGTTCCTCCTGCACTCAGTACCCGGAGCAGTTGGAGCTTTACTCCAGCCTGAGCAGTATTTCCTATCCTTAGTGCCACTCCTGAGAGGAGGCTCTTTACAGAGCAGGTGGAGCTGCTGGGGGTGTGGTACCAAGAGCTCCAGCCCCTGGCACTGAGCTGCACGAGCAGGAGCTGCCCCTGGCCCTGCCACCACCAGATGCTCCTCAGCAGCAGTGGTGCCCCAGCACAGACCTTCCAGAACACAGAGACCCCTCACCTCTGTCTTCTCCCTCTCCCACCCAGGGGGTGCCTGTGGAGTGTGTGGTGCAGGGGGGATGCTCTGACATGGGCTGGACACAGCAGTTATGCTCTGTGGGGTTTTAGTGTTGTAAGTCTGACCTCGGTCAGACCCGGGCTCTCACAGTCCGACTGCAGAGCAGATTAAATCCCAGCCCCTGGCAGTTGGGCTGGGCTGGCAAGTTAAGCCCAGTAACACGGGCTGCCCAGACATGAGCCAACACCAGGGGAGCAGCCTGCACACAGAATTCATTCCTCTGCTCCCAGAGTTTAGTGTTTAGTTTGCAGTTGGGGCCATCTCTAGGTCAGTTTAACAGCTCATGTCAGCCAGCTGAGGACGTGTGTCCCTCTCAAGTTGGGCAGTTTTACCTAGACAGGAAAATGGAGTGTGACTTAATTAAAAACCTCTCTGTGGGAAAGCTCTAATTCCTTTCCAGCAGCTGCCTGCTACTCTGGGGGGAAGTCCCCAGTAAGAAGGAAAAAATCCAAGAGTTAGGATTCCTCCCTGTAAGCAATTTGTATTCCATTAATACTGCAGAAATGGCAAAACACAAGGCACGCTCACCTCATACAAGGGTTCTTCATGCTTTAGGCACTATAAGCACAAGGGAAATGTACACTCACTGTCCCTCTCAAGGCTACTCCAGTTTCTCACTGTGCCAGGTGGGTTTCCAAGGGGTTCCTCCGCAGGATGCCGATGCCAGCGGCACTGACAGGACACAGCAGAGCTCTGGGCTGCCACGGAGGGTGTCCAGCTGTCGTGTCCCTCTTGAAAAAATTCTCACAGAAATAAAAAGCAAACAACCAATAGTGTTAACAAACAGGGTGGAAGAGTCTTTGCCCTGTACTAGATACTGTACACTGCAAACAAACTTCTAATAATGGCACGGGTCCTTTTTTGGTTTAAAGAAGCTTGTGTTACTGTAGTTAACGCAAGAACAAGACCGTGGACTTGTTATTCAGCACAAAACAAGTCATCTAGAAGCTTCCACGTCCCAGGGTGGCAGCAACTGTTACTACAAAGCTTGGGCTCTGTTTGCAGCAAACAGTCCCCAAGTGAACAGCGAGGGATCCCTTTGGGAGGGTCTGGAACAACCCCGAGGTGTGCGAGGCAAAACCAGTGACGAGCTGCCGCGGTGCTTTACAGGAGCTTCTTGTCACGACTCTGTCGGATCTACTGCAGCAAACAGGACACCTCAGGGCTTCAGTCACAGGTGCTGCAGGGCTTCCTGGCCTTGTTCCATGTAGGAGTCATCCCTACTTGAATTTGACCACTCTCCAAAAGTTCCCTGGAAGTGGACATTTTTCTGCGACGCCTGCAAACGTTTCTTGTCGCGAGAGAAGAAACTAAACCTTCCAGCAGGGGAGGGGAAAGAAAAAAAAGGAGACTGGTTACCATCCTGAAAATGCTTCCAACACCCCCCCCAGATACATAACCAACCACAGAGCAAAAAAAATCTGTTGCATCTGCACAAACTCAAGGCAGAGCAGCCTGCAGGAGCGCAGTCAGGATGTTGTTAGGAGTGGAGTCATTGCAGTCTCGAGCAGTTTGGCTGAGGAAGCTTCAGATAAGCTCTAAATGCTGTTGACTCTACAAGGTGCAGGTACCATTCAGATGTACATCCCCCCTCCCCAGCCCTCAGGTAACGAAGCAACACGGTACAGGTTAGTTCCTTGGCATAAGTAAAGTGGTATCTTTGCATTAAATCTGTGTATTTGTGTATAGAAATTTTTTGAAGAGTGTCAAAGGATCTTATTCATAAGAAAATAAGTCTTCACATTTTTTTTCCCAGTGCACAGATTTTGATACATAGACTTGATTCCTGCAAAAATAAAGGAATAAGGGCACCAATGTGCACAAGGGTTTGCAGGATGAAGGCTAAAGAAATGCACCTGAGTGTGCACGTCATTCCCTGTCCCACGGCCTGGTGCTCTCAGAGAATGACGTACATGAACCAACAGCCACTTCATACAACAACAAACTGCCAGCAGAAAATACAGTTGGGAAAATCCTTAGTATTGTTTTATTTTTATGGGATGAAGTTACTTGATTAGGCAAAGTCAATGTTTGCTGTGAGTTCAGCACAAGGGGTGTTAGTGCAGTGTTTGGGTCTGCTGAGAAATGCAAAAGTTGTGGTTCCAGCTCCCGAAGGACTGACTTGGCTGAGCATCCTTTTGCTTTCAGGGGGCAAAGATTGTTTTGGCTGCACTGTACCAAGTGTAACACAGGTACAGTGATCCAGGCCAGGAACTCCTAAAGGCTTCCACAGGCAGGGACTGTGCAAATATAAACTCAGCTTTGGCAGGTGGTGGAATATTGGTCAGGGCATAAACCTGAGCCTGAGTTCATGCCCCACCATCCTCAGTGTTCTCCCTCCTCCCACTCTCTCTTCCATCCCTCTCAGCACCACGATCCCAACCATCCCAGCTGCCTTGTGCAGACCAGGGAATTCTGCCTTCCATGTCTCCAGTCACACAGGAGGCTGGATTTGTGTCGGGTGAGGTTTAAGGCAGCTTTCCTGAAAAATACCCTGTAGTATGTGCAGGTAAGCGTGATGATAATTATTGAGAATGTTAGGAAGAATTATTTGCTGACAAGAAAGTGATACAAAACACCACACAAGTGCAATGCCAGACAATTAATGTTGCCAGCAGGACCCGAACTTTTGCATTTCCTGGCTTCAAATGTGCAGCCTTAATAGTGAAGGAAGTCTGTGGCACTTAATTAACCTCATACTTTTCTACCACCTCCATCCCAGGAGCCCATGAATTCACACACATATGGAATGTCTTTTCAGGGCCAGAGCCACTTCCAGCTGATAGAAGAAGCTTTTAGTGACCAAGGCTTTGTGCTGAACACGTGTGCTCCTGGGCAGGGTCACTGTCTGGAAGGCCACACAAAGGACTGCTGTGTTTATGCAGCAAGTCTTAAATGTCAGAGTTCAGCAATTTTTCACTTTATCATGAAATTAAGCAAGAGAAAAATATGTTTGTAGGATCCCTAAAGGGTTCAGCTTTTTAAATTCCTCCTGAAACAATGACAATTGTGTTTATGCCTAGAAAATTCTCATGGAGGATGTTTGGGAAAAGCCTGTCTGTGTGGAGAGGAAGGGAATTTGAATACTGGGGTACTGCTGTAAATATAAAGATCACTAAAGCAGCAGTTCTAAGGCAAAGAGACTTTGCATTAACAATTCTCAGTACATCTTCCAGGGAGAGCCAAGAATTAGGTGATAGAATGGGTTATGGAGTGTACACTCTATACCAAAATACATAATTGAAGACAAAATATACAGGGCATAGATAGAAAGACATGGAAGCAACAGCCTGTAATTAACACTGGAAATTAATGTAGAAATCAGCCCCTCCATTCTGTAACTCCAACTAACTGTAACAAATCATTAGCAATGAGTTTCTTAAAAGGCATTGGTGAGATCTGGGAGTAGCCACGCTTAGGAAGCAGAATTAACAGATGCTGGTTAAAACTGCATATTGCACCACTTTTCCAAGGAATACTGGTTGGTTTAGCATGGTAACATTAAGGCAAAAGGGGATAAAATGTCAATACTGAGGATGAGTTGGGGACTGTGATGAGTCGAGGACTGACTGGTCATTCTGATGGGCACTTGGATCCTCTGGGATCCCACAGGCAGCCAGGAGAATGCAACCAGCAGTGAGTGTTAACAGGGGGTCATGCAGGAGGAAACCACAGTACCAAGCATTTTAAAAAAAATTCCTACAAGGGACACAAGTCTTCTTATGGGCTGCAATGTGGGATCGTCTGGAATCAATCCAGCTGCTACCATGGGCATTATGGCTGTAAAGATCCTGGTCAGGAAAGTACAGACACAGAAGAGGTGAGACTGGAGCAAGGGAAAGAAAAGCATTCCATTAAAAAGAAAAGGCAAACATGATACACAGGGTTACTTGGAATTACAACACAGGACACGTGACAGGGAGAGGCGGATCTGCATCACCCAAGACAGCTCTTCCTCAGGGAAAACTCTCCTTTAGAAAAACCAGCCATGGTAACAGTTCCAATTGCTTTTGGATTTTTAAAAGATACCACTTTTCTGGTGTGAGGCAGCCTGCAACCTGGCTTGGATTCCATCAGGGTGTTACCACCTCCAGCAATGCAGAGCAGAGTGCACGTTTCGTTTCCCAAGAGACAAACAGGCACAGACACAATGAAATGGAGGATGAAGGTGCATGTTAAGGAATACAAAACTCTGCTGTGACTACTGGGTGTTGGCAGGAA
The DNA here is from genome assembly GCF_001715985.3 of Manacus vitellinus. Classification (NCBI taxonomy): domain Eukaryota; kingdom Metazoa; phylum Chordata; class Aves; order Passeriformes; family Pipridae; genus Manacus; species Manacus vitellinus. The sequence continues at coordinate 3,875,462 of NW_021940379.1, forward strand.
AACAGGGTTAGAGGACCAGCATCACAGTTAAAAGAGTTTACAGAAATTACAGTTGATAGTTTCAAGTTAAAAACCAACATTGCAGGTGAAATGTTGAAATAACCCCCTGAGAATCCCGGTGGTTAAAGGGCCTGTGTGTCTGTTCCAAAGGAACCTGCACTGCTTCACATGCAGGAAGATGCCAACTGCAGGCACTGGATGCTGAAGGGAGACCCTGCAACTGCCCTGGCAGGGACACTGGGGAGCTGCTCACAGCAAGACTGGCTCTTTGTGAGGGTTCAGCACTTACTGAGCATTAGACAATCCATGCAGCTGAGAGGCTGAGAGAGCTGAGAGCTCTGTGCCCAGCCAGCCCCACACCCCCCTGCCAACACACCTCCACCGTACCTGCAACACCCTCTGCCTTCCTAAGGATTCTCCTCACAGGTTCTCCCTTGTGCCAAATAATTTTTTGAACTGTGGACTAATGTCAATTAAAGATTAGGTTGAAATCACGAGAGACATTTCACTTGTGACCAAAAGCAGCTCTCCCCAACAATCCCTAACTCCTATTCTGAGGTTAAAACCAAAACCAAACAAGCAAACACCATTGGATCATTGGCAGCAGCCAGGATTTCTATTTTTATGCCACGTGGCACATCCTGAGCTGCAAAACTGACACACACACACACACATACACACACAACAGCTTTTGCAGGGTATGAGAATACGGAGAAAACTCCTGGCTGTTTGAGGCATGACATCAGTGACAGACAAGCACGTAGCCTTAAGGGGAAAACAAAAGGGTGTTTTCTGCTCCAAACAGAGGGAGCATTTTTAAGCCTTGGACTTTTCCTCCTCAGTAAAGCCTCCTGGTTACATTATTTCATTAAAACTGTCATGTGATGGGGGAGAGACAAATGTAGAAGTCACTTGGAGATAGAACTCAGAGTTTGCCCCAAACGAGCCAACACAGAAAAAATGCTGATTTCTGTAACTTGTGGTTTCCTTTCTTTACAGAGAATCACCTGAGCACATCCTGGATGGCACAGGCTGCATTTACACGTGGCTCCTTCCCTCAGACACTGTGTGGTGAAGGGAAAAAGGGCACATTGCACAGGTAAGGATAAAACTTCCCGTGAGAGGACCAACAGGGCCTCCTGTGTTTGTACTTCAGCTTTAATCAGGAAGAAAAGTCTGAAACAGAGGGAAAAACAACCCCACTTTGCTCTGTGAAGGCACTCTGCACAAAGACAGCAGCACTCCAAGTTTTCATCACAACTTTAGGTGCAGAGAGTTTCTGTGCCAGTGTGTTTGTTCCCCAGGCATCCATAGGTAACCTGGTGGGAGAGGGAGAAGGGAGCTCTGGACACCTCACAGCAGGCAGGGACTGCAGTGGGGCAGGAGGGGTTCAGACAGGACAGGATAGGAGAGGACAGACAGGAGAGATGCTAAATTTGGGTTCTTTGCTTTTCCCAACAGTGACATTTCCTGTCTTTTTAAAGCCCATCTAACAAGGGCACTGTTGACAACACACAGAGAGGGGAGAGGGAAGAAAATAAACCCACACCAGACAAATCCTGTCCAGACAGGCTGCAAGAATAAGACAAACATGAAAACTACTATCACCCTTCAGATTACTCAGGTAGACAGTTTTCTCTTCCCTTATTTAATATGATGGCTAAAGAGAGAGAGAGAGCAGAGAGCATGACAGCTAAAAGAAGTCATTTCAACTTAGGCAGAGTCAAAGCTAATTCCTCACCAACATGGGCTCTGTCTTACAGCCTCTATTTACGTTTTTATGCTGCCTTTGCTTCATCAAAGGCAGCATTTCAAATCAAACACAAACTGCATGAGCTGAAACCAGCCATTCCCAGCTTTAAAAAGTACTAAAATAAATGTAAAAGGAAAGAGAAGCTTTACAGTGGAGATCTTGTGTCACAAAGTTACTATTTTTATACCATCACAGTTGCAGAATGAAAACTGAAGTCCAAACTCAAAGAGTATTTCCCAGTCATGTGAGAGGAAGGGTTCTCTGAGCACAGGCAGAAGTTGGAGTCTACTGAAAATAATCCACAGTGCCCTCCTGACTTCATGGTGTTTTGGGTCAGTCCAGATCTTCCAATGGAATTTATTCTCACAGGGCTGCTGGTGTTACTGAACAAGGACTGGGGACAGGATGGAAGAGCTTCTTATGTGGAATCAAATGCCTGTTCCAAAATCATTTATGCTGTTAAAAAAGTTAAGCTTCCGTGGCACAAAAATTCAAAGAGTTGTTTCCTATAAGGGTGGAAGACTTAATCTGGAATAAATAAATGTACAGGAGGGAGTTTCCACAGACAAATGGATTGGTTAACCCTGTGATTTCCTAATGGAGTGATGCACTGGTAACTGCACACCTCTGGCAGGGAGCTTTGGTTTCAGACAGCAACATGAAACACATCAAAAGAAGGTGGGGTTTTTTTATAAATCCTCTCCAGCAGTGAATTTGCTCAGCAAACAGAAGGTTTTTGTGCTGCTCCCACAATGCAATTCAGGGTCTAAAGGCTTTGATCAACAGGGAAATGGGCACAGTGAGGTCACAGGGAAATATAATCCCAGACTGAAAGTTGTCCCAGATCCAGGCACAAGTTTTGGCCAAAGCCAAGTGCTCCTTCAATGTCTCTCCCATATACAGTAGGAATGTGGTTATCTTAATTTTTAAAGTCTTTAAAATTGTCCTACCCATAAGAAGCATTCAGTATTTGCAGACTATACCCAGTATCCATAGAAAATATGCTACTTACAGCCGTTTGATTCCAGATTCAGGTTGAGTTGAGGGTTTTGACTGAATTATGGGGGGAGGTTGAGGAGGTCTAGTTTCTTCTTCCATTTCCTCACTTGAAAGAAAGAAAAGATAATTAATGTTCTCCTTCCAAGCCACTTTAAGGTCTACAATTCAATCTGAGGTGGTACAGGGGATGAAGGAATGCAAAAGGATCTGTTCAAAACTCATTCAACTGAAGATTTTTCTCTTCAAAAAGGAACAGCATCTAGAACTGGCTCTTTGTTCAATATTTTCTTCCCATTGTCACGAAGAGAGGGAGAAGAGGAATGGATTGAATAAAACATCTATTATTTTCATTATAGACCCACTCTTATCCTCATATTTGAAGTTCAAAAGGATTAAATGTTTGTAATCTTTCTAAGGTTCAGGGAAAACCTGAGACTTAGGGAAGGACATGGTTTTTCCCAAATTTGAGGTACCAGGACCAAACCAAAGCCATATCCCTGCAATCACTACCTAAGCCTTTGCAGAAACTAGAGCTTGTTGGACACTATTTCAGAGCACATTTATTGTTTCCAGACCTGCCCTATGGCTCCCCTGTGCATTTCATGCAACAGGAGAGGGGATCTGACCTACCTTTTGTAATATAAAAGCTCCTCTTGAAGTAAAAACACTCTGGATTTCAATTCATTCCTCTCGTGAAGGACATCCCGGAGCTCCTGCAAGGTGAACCTCGGCCGATTCGGATCTTTTAAGTCCAGTGCCATCTTTTCTGACTCTGACAGACAGTCATCATTGTTTGGTTCTGCCTGGGGAGTGAAACATGGGCTTTAAATTCATCATGTGAGTGCAGGTTGGAGGAGTCTGAAGTATTTATCAGAATATTCCCAGCCTCTTCCTTTCAGCCCTATTAAATCCTCACTCAAGGGAAACACAGAAATTGGAAGAAGGAAAAAAAGTGTAGCAGGAATTTGTTTTTCATGTTAAAGACTTTCAGCAAGAACAGCTCAGGGATCTGATCCCTTTGTTTTTCCCTGGGCACATGGGACAGGTGAGATGGGCAGGCCTGGACACAGAGTCCAATCTGAGCCACCTTAGAGGTGATAAAGTTTTTCTGTGGAGAAATTCCTGCCAGAAAGTCCACTGAAAATGTCCAATGCTTGATAAACAAGCCAGTTTTAAGAATTCATTCTTTTAACAAATGAGGTAAATCAAACATCAGCCTTTTACATAAACACTGAAAAAAAACCAAACCATAGCAAAGGTCATACAGTTCCTTCCAGCTCCTCCCTCAAAGAGATGGCTCCTTTGGATGTAAACATATCATGTGGAGGTTTAAGTTTATATGCCTCTAATGCCTTCATTTAAAAAGCAGGAATGGTGTTAGCACCAGATCTGGATACAAAGTGGAAGAAAGCTGCAGATGAGGGGGTTATACACCTGTACCCTTGTCTCTTCTTGTCCTCTAAGAAGAGTTCACTGGGAGCTTGAAGGAATTTTGTCCCACCACTGAGTTTCTGGGGTTCCCAACAAGCCAGCCCTTGCTCTCTAGGCACATGTCTGGATTCCCAGGCCTCTGGGGCTGCTTCCTGTCCCCTCTAGCACTTGCTCAGAACTCTGTGGCACAAACTGCTTGTGAAAACGTGGTCTGTGTAAGCACAGCACACAGGACACCATCAGTCAGGTCCTCTGCTGTTGTTCCACTCAGTGGCTGCACAGAGAGCTGAGGACCAGTTAATGACAAGGGTGCTTGGAACTGAGATGCTGAAGAGCAGCTCCAAGCCTTTAGATTAGAAATGCTGCAGGATTTATAACAATACAGATAAATGCAGGACACTCTGTTCCACAGAAGTGCATTTGAAATGTAGCAAAGTCCATTTGAAATGTGCTGCTTTTTGCAAGGACTGATAGAGGCCAGCACAGGAAATCAGAGCTGCCAGGTCAGCCACCAGCCCTCCTTGCAGGATGCAGAGATCAGAGTCTCCAAGCTCCTGTGTGGGATACAAGCTGGAAATTTGAGGAGCTAAGGACTGAAATTCCTAAACAGTCCATTTTTTTAAGCCTGACCCCACCCTCTTTTAAGGTTGTGTTTGTGAATCAGTTTTGCCATCTGCTTATCTGTGGTTTCAGGTGGAACCTGGCTCAGGTTGGTGCAATGGGAATTCCCAGAGCAGGACTGCAGTCCCTGTCCTGCAGGGATGAGGCAGTGGAGAGATGCTCACTTGGGCACTGTTTCATCCCAACACATTCCTTTGCACAGACTACAGGGAATAAAGATTGATGCAACCTAACAAGAGCTTTACCCAAACGCTTTTCCTCCTCTTCACTCCCTAGGTTATGGTCTGAGCTGATGTGTTTTGTTTTGGTTGTATATTTGCCCCACACCATTCCCCAAATAAGCTATTTTTGCTAGATTTTGCTCAAATCAGCAGAGACTGAGCAGCCTGTAGCCAACACAAATGTCCTTGACTGAAGCCAACAAGCAATGTCCATTCAGGAACATGCAGCTATTCCAGCTTTCTGCTTGCCACTGCAATTCCTGTCTGAGCACTGTCCTGGCAAAGGGAGCGGGAACAGCTCTAATTAGAGGAGTTGCCATTGCCATGGAACTGATGAGTTGGGGAGAGGTGAAGAATGAATCCTTTCTCTCCAGACACTGAGGACACTTTCACTCCTGCTGGCTCCAGGCCTGGGCTCCCCAGCCCCATTTATGAAGCTGGGTGTCCTGGCTGAATTAACAGCAATGAAATAATCCTTTTCATCATTAATGCAGTGCTTGGCCAATTCAGCAGAGACATCTTAACACAACGCTGGCTCTCACATTCCAGGGGGAACCAAGGTACCCCACAGCCTCTGCCTCTGCTTCTTGATGTATATTCTGCCCACTACCAGTAAAGTGGGTGTTTCACACTCTCTTTTGAAGCGAAGATTTGTTCTGATATCTGGCAAACTCTGTTCTCTAGTGTGTGACCCAAAGGATGTAGGATGAGTAGCCAAGTCTAAGTGGAGAGCTGTTCCCTCACTGCTGACTTGTGCTGCCACTCTGCCTTCTGCAGGACTGGTTCCCTCCTTTAGGAAAGAGGGGTTTGTTCCACTGGATCATCATCCACCCTGACAGGGCCTTTCCTGCACAGTGCAGTGAGTGACATCACTCATGTCACACCTGAACACAAAGTGCTGTCCTCAAGTCCCACCACTGCCTCTGGTGTGTATCAATCCCATTTATCTTTATCCAAAGAGGTACTTTGTATGGAGTCCAAAGCTTTTTAAAAGCCGGTTTAAAAGTGATTTAAAGTGCCCCTTACCTTCACTTCCTCCCCATTCTGGCTCTCCTGGCTGTCCCCACCCTGCAGTTTCTCTCGGAGCTTCCCCAGCTCTGCCCTCAGGCTGCCCATCTCCTGCTCCTTGGTTTGCAGATATGCTTCCAACTCCACCTTCTGCTCGATCAGGGCCTTCCCCTGAGCCTCCACCACCGTGATCCGGTGCCGCAGGTCGTGGTTAATCTTCATTAACCTGTTCTGTTGCTGCTGAAGCTGTAAAACATCAGTGCAAGAGGTCAGTGTCCCCTCAGCCATCAGCTGTGGTGGCCAAGTCCCAAACATCACGTTAGAGAAATAGTGGGTTGGATTTAATCTGGAAGATTCTCCTCAGCTCCAGATTAGTTTGTTAATATCTAATTACCTGCTACAGTTTCAGTCACCCAAATTTAATTGGTTTCTAGAGGAAAGAGGCATTTTTCCCACAGGACAGGGAATTCTCCAGCTAAAAGCAAATCCATCACTTCTTATAGTTTCAAAAAAAGCCAGGTTGAAGGATAGGGTGGCTTATGGAATTCTGGATCAAATCTTAACCCAGAGTAGAAGAAACAAGGTAGAGGAATCCCTAGTATTCAGGTGACAAGTCCCTTGCTTTGATCTCTGGGGCCCTCCCAGGGCAGGATGTGACCTGCTGGGTGTGTATGGACAGCCCCAGTTCCAAGGGCTGCAGCACCTGCAGGAGGCACTTGGGCAGAGCAGAGATCACCTAGGCCTGGCCCTCACTAGGGCAGAAAAGTCCCATGGCCTAGGGAGATGAGGCAGTGTGAGGATGGGAAGCAAAATATGGGTAAGGAGGTCATTCCTCCTGACACAGAAAGTGCCAAGATGTCATGTGATCCCAGAGTCATCGTGGAGTCTGTGATTCATCTGAGACTAAACCTGGAACAGAAGGTCACTGATGGCAGCAGTGACCTGGGCTGAGCTCAGGCCCTTTCCTCCCTTTCCTCAGCCCCTTCCCATGCAGAGGTAATCCACACAGCATCCCTGCAGTGGGAATGTGTGTGTGGAGCCCCTGCTGCCACCTCTGCAGACAGAATATGCAAAATAGACAGCAGCCCACTCACCCACAGCAGGGATCCCTGGGTGAGGCACAGGGTGCTGAGTTTGCACTGCCAAAGCTGAGAGACATTCAAGCAGCCAGAGAAAATTACCTGCCCTGTTCCCATGCCAAGTGTCTGGCCCAGGACACAGTGGTGTGTGTGCCCTGCAGCCTGTCCTGCCTGACCATCCTGGGCACTGCAGAGCTCTGCTGGACATTTCAGCTGCAGGACTAAGAATCTGGCATTGCTTATACTTTTACATTAACTTCGAACTTGAAACCAGGCTATGGAAGCATGGGTGAGAAAGAAGAGAAATAGGAAGGCCAAGAGCCACTTACAGCCTCTACATCCTCATTTTTAAGTCCGAGTTCCCGGTCCTTTGCCCTGATTTCATCCCTCTGTTTATCAACCACTTCCTTCAGTTTCTTCATGACTTGCCGCTCTCTCTCTGACATCCCTGGTTAAAAAACAAACACAGAAAACAAACCAAGGACATTTAGAAGCTGCTGAGGCTGAGAACAATAGCAGTGAGAGATATTTAGGTAAAGACTCTGGCAGTTGCCTGCTGGTAAAATTACAGAGCAGCTGGAAGATGCTTTAAAGGTTACTTCAAGGGTAACAGAGAACACAGATAACACAATTCACTCCATAAAGCCACTGCACAGAAACTCCTTAAAAAAAGAACTGACAGTCCTCAGAAACATTTGTAACAGTGAAGTGGCACTGCTGCATGTTGCTGCCTCAGTAGTTTTACATCAATGTTCACATTATGCCTCAGGGAGCTTAGTTATCTGTGTGAAAATCCGTGGAATCAGCTGGCCAAGGCCTTGTGAAAATTGTAAAAAAGATGGTCTGGATCCTCAGCAAGATGTAAACAACAGTCACTGTCGTGGATAGTGTCTGGATCTAAATCAGCTGAGGAGCACTGGACTAGAATGATTTTTTTGTTGAAACTCAGTGTTGTGTTGGGTGAAAGCAGGACCTTCAGAGGGTACCCCCCTTGAACCCAGAACAGAACTTTAATCTGAATTATGCTCACATATTTTATTCTCATGTTTTGCCACCATCCTATTGTGTAATGATTCATTTTTAGAATAACTGTACTCGAGAGAAAAATACTACATGGGATTTCACTAGTGAAAGATGTTCTGAACATTGCCAAGAATCCAACACTTATCCTGTCTGAAAGTAAATAAAGGGTTAGATTAACCTGAAATCTGACCAGTGAATCATTAGGAATTGTCAGAAACCACAAAACAGGAAGCATTATTCCATGTGCCATTATGGAGATAACTGGGATCTGGCACTGCAGTGATGGGCTCTTGGGGCAGACACAGAGCAGAGGATTTAACTTGGTGAGATGATGAATCCCCTGCTCTGGCCTTCCCTGACAGTGGCACAGAGACGTGTGGTCTGACAGTCCTAAATTATCACATAAAGTCACGCTGCACAACATCCTTGGAAGATGAAACCCTGTGACCAGGGCAGTGTCTGTCTGCTCTGGCCAAAGCCCAGCCCAAGCAGGAACTCAAATCCAGGGGCTGCTGCTAATTCTGTTACCTTTGGCAAAGTATTTTATTATGTAGGTCCTCATCTTCTTCCATTTATGAACTGTGGCTGGTGATAATTCACTCTCCACTCTGGGGTGGCTGGAAAGCCTCTTCCTTTTTAATATAGTAAAGCAGTTCCCACATCAGAAATATGCTCTTTGTGCATCAAATGCATGCAGCCAGGCAGGTCTCTACTTTCTAACATCAGCTCAGACTTTCTGGTTTTGTTCTTCCCTCATCAGAGAAATTCAGAGTTGGTCCGTAAAAGAATTTGGCTGCATGCCTGTAGGAACTCCAGCTCACAGGTCAGCTACAGTGAGAGCTGATGGATAACACAGCAGGGCAGGACAAACCTCAGAGAGGGAGTAACTGGTGGCTGTGCTCTCCTGCAGCAGCTGTGGGCTCTTGTGTGTACCAGGGAAACAGAGGATACAGCAGCTCTGATTCCTCACTGCCAAAGGACCAGGCTGTGGAACTGCAGAGAACAGGGAACTGCCCTGCTGGGAAAAGGACTGGTGGTCATGGCTGGCTGGGAATTTGGTTCTCAGGGCATGTTCCTGTCAAACCCCAGACAAGAACAGTCAGTGACATGGTGTTCTCATTCTAGTGTTACATTCTCATCTCTTTTAATTCTGTGGTGCATTTTCCTGCTCTATTTCTGGACCATGGTCCTTATCATCCCTGTGCTCTGGGTTCTAGTTCTTTGAAGGGTAATTTTGATTCTCTGCTGTGGTACCAGCTCATACCCACCAGGGAGGACAAGGACATCCTGCTATTTAACTCTCCTGTCACACACAGGTCTGGCACATCACTGTGTCCCCAAAACTCACTGCAGGTTCCCAGATCCACCCAGTGCTGCTACTCTCAGGCCTGGGGCCTGAAACATCAGCTCTATTTAAAACCAAAAAAATCCCCAAACTTTGCCTTGAAGTAGAGGAACTGCAGTGACACTTTAGACTGGTGGTTTCACCCAGAAGGAGGCAGGACTAGTGAGTGCAGCTCTATTCATAAGAACTTGTGAGGTGCTTTGAGATCTCTAGATAGCAGGTGCTATTTAAAGAATAAAGTACCATTTCAGTGCTGACTACTTTTCCTCCCACTGGGCTCATTTTTCTCCCTAACACTTGGTGAACCTAAAAAACTTCAACTGTGTGCACAAATTGCTATGATTTTTATTTCAAGAGGAGGGGAAAGGAAAGGTGGGAAGCATTTGTGAAACAGTCACATCTCCTTCCATTTCCTCAGGCACTGGGAAGGAGGAGAGGGAAATCACTAAATGCCCTAAATGTAAAATAATTATCTCTAAATGATTCAAATTCTAATAACTGCAAGATCTTAAATGGCACACCCAGCCAGCTTCCCCAGGCACATCCTATGAGCAGCTTCCTGTGGATTGTTCCAGCAGGAGAAAGGAAAGCAGCCAGGAGGGGAACACCAAAGGAAAAAAGAGAAGAAACTGGGTGGAAAAAAAAAAAGGAAAAAAACCCCATCCTTTATGCTTAGGGATCTGTTTAGTGTTGTGTTCACACATCTCTCACGACAGGCCAAAGTGCCAGGCAGGGCTTGTGGCACACTGTACCACCACCTGAATACTTGGAACAAGTTCAGCTCCACTTTTGAAGGGAATTGTAGGTTCTGCAGCACAGGAGGGTCACACAACTGCTGCCTGTCCCCGACCACAGCCAGGCTGAGACAGCAGCTCCCTGCTGCACTGACACACAGCCTGCTCGTCCTGTCTGACACACTTGGATCAAGTTTGCTTGTGGCATTTTCCTGGGATATTCCACTCAGTCAGCACCATCAGGCAGTGCCCAGCTTGAGCTTGGGAGGAGTCGCATTAATGGCTGTTACAGAGTCATCTTTAACCCCTCCTGTGTGGTTTGTGTTGTGCCACAGGTCCTTTCACAGGAACCCTGCTCTGCTCAGACTGTTTGGATCATGCACACCCAAATCAGTGGCCTCTGTTGCCTGTGCCAGAAAAATGTGTGGTGAGTAAGCAGGAGCTGCTGATCCCTGGGGCCAGTGCTGAGGGGAGACATGAGCACAATACTAAACGACGCTGAGGTGGGAGCACTGGAGTCTGGGCAGAGTTAGCCCAGCTAACACAGTATTCAGCTTGAAAACCTGCCTCTCTAAACTCCCCATGCATCAGATCACAGGATGGAGACTGCAAAAGAGCAGCAGGACTGCTTGCTGACACTATCCAAACAAGTCATTTGAGACAAATCTATCCCTGCTCATTAATGACAACATTTTCTAAAAGCAAACCAGTTGGGTTTGTTATAATAGATCCCAATAATAAGATCAGGCTGATATAAATGAATGTGATTTGACTTAAACTGATGATTCTGGTTGAAGAATATCAGTGATCCCAGAATCTGAAGTCTGGAATGGGTTTATGGGTTTTGTTTGTGTTGTTATACTTGAGTTGACACAGTAAAAATAACATGAAAAGCACGTCTGGCATTTGCTTGGCTGGCTGGATGTGAGGAGTATGGCTATATTTAAATGCAAGCACATGAGCTGCAGTGAGCTAGATAGCCCCTGGAAGGGAAAAAGAAAAAAAAAAAAAAAAAGAAAAGAAAACAAAGGGGAAGCTGGTTCTTTATAACAAGATGTCAGTCTCCATGGCCCATGACTCACTGCTGCCATTCTGAATTTTAAACGGGAGTTTAAAAGCCTGATGCTGAGCTGCTTCTTTGCCACTCACTGACTCCTAAATTGAAAGCACTGCATTTGGTTTTCAAAAGTGGTCATCTTGAGAGGTTTAACAATTTTTGCTTTTTGAATGTTTCATTATGCTCTCCCCAGGGCAGGTGAGCAGTGCAGTGCTCAGCCTCGGGGTGACAGCAAGTGCAGCTTCCACAGTGTGGGACACTGCCATCCTCCTACAGCAAAGCTCCACTTAATCCCAGCCTCTGGTGTCTGGAAAAGGATATCCCTTTGTTCCTAAAGCTTTACTGGAGAGCTGCAGTGGCTCAGCTGGGTGCTCTGTTTTCAGACTGGCCTGTCACTTTGCACTCACACCCAGGACATCATGGAATGGACTTGGGATCTCGAATTCTGTGCTGGGAACAGTGGAGCAAATGGGAATCTGTTCCTCTGCTCCTGGGAAAGAGCTGTTGGCTGAGCTGTAGGTGGGAGCTGAGCCTGGCAATTTTTTCAGTTGCTGCACTTGCAGGTATGTCTTGTACTTCCTTCTGCTGCAAGGAAGGTGCCCTCAAATGGGTTGTTTCAGCTCTTCAGGATTCACCCACTCCCTGGACTACAAATCTCTTCACTTATTTTAATTGGCTGTAAGTCCCAAAAAAGTGAGGGAAGCCTAAAAGCAGGTAAACCAAGTAAAACCAGTGTCTCCTCTTCTAGCAGAATATAGTGATTTCTCCTAGAATATCTCCATACAGGGACTGATACAGTTCAGACAAAGAAATCTTGATTTACCAACAGTTCTCCTGAATGGATCAACAGTTGCACTTGTTTCTGTGCATGATGGTGTGAAATAAACACACTGAATGGATTATTCTGTTTGTATGAAAAAACATAAGCAGGGCTTAAGAGTGTTTTTTGCAAAATGAGAACTAAAAAGTGATAGACCAAAAAGTGTATCTAGACTTTACTTTCAGAGATGCTTCTCAGATAAACAAAAAGTTGTTCAGGCTTTTCTTTCCCTCGTACCTTTGCCTCTTATCATGTCTTCAGTGTCATCATGTATTCAGAGATTTTTCTATTCAGGTAAAAAAACCAAATAAACAAACAAACAAACAAGACTCCAAACCCCAGACCTGCATTAATCTACAAGGGAAAAAACCACACTAGAATATCCAGTCAAAATATTTTGATAAGGTATTGCTTTTTATAACAAAGCAAGTATTGAATTTGAAGTGTCAAACTTGCCTTCATGCTTCTGAAATTCCTCTTCTGTGAAATTAATGTCTTTGTGAGACAAGTTTGTCATCAGCTGTTTATTCTCCTCCTGCAGCTGTGCAATTTGGGTAAGAAGGTCCTGTGCTTCCCCTCTCCAGACGTCCTCCACCAGTTCTAATTCCTATAGGGTAGACCAGGACAACACATTCACATTTTAAAGCATGTTAAGTCTTTGACTGGACTATTTACAGTAACAATCCTACTATGATTCCTATGGAAAACAATTAAACAAGGCTACTTTGAGTTTCTTAGAAGACATCCGCTTTTCTAATGCCACCATGAGGAAACTAATCATCCAAGTGCCCTTTTGGGATATGCTGAATGTAAACACACAAGGAGATCATTCCTGGTGCAAACATTTGTGCCGTGCAAGTTACCCAGAGGATGGCTCCTTAATGCCCTGTTCTGCTGTGAGATTAAGGGGGTGCTGTGTTAGACAACCAAACACAAGCAACAGTTCCCTCCTGCATCCGAGGAAGCAGCTGCAAAGCTGTTCCAAATGCCCCAAACCCACCCCACAGTGAGGATCAGGCAGTCAGGGTTAGACCCAGCAGCGTCTCTGCTCTAAATTTCTGTTATGAAACACAAGTGTAAATTAACGTGTGTGATCCAGTGCAGCAAGGCCAGAGCTGCTGATCCACGTGGTAAACACAAGCCCAAACCGTGGTGCTTCCTATGCAAATGGTTCCCTCTGGAATGTCTGAGTGGCATCTGTGTTAGCGGCTGTGGGGCCGGGCAAAACAGCTCCCATTTGTCGGGACGCTCCGTGTCAAGAGCAGCTGTCACCAATCCTCACAAAGGTCAAATTAGGACAAAAAGTATAAAGTCCTCAAGGAAAACAGTTGTATTTAGAGCTTTGCTTGTTCCAAAAGCTTCTCTGTATTTCACACTCCTGCAGTGGGGGGCATTCCCCGCTCCGTGTTCACCTATGTGCTCCAAACAGAAAGCTCCATGCAAATCCCTGGAGCCAGGCTGAGTCACTGCTGACTCTCACATCCATCCACAGGCCCCTTTCCTACCTAACAACAAAACACATTCAGACAACAACCCAGCCAAGCACAGCTCCAGGCTAAAATAAGCTCTGCTGAGAGATTAAAGGACAGCCCTCTGCTTTGAATGTATGCTCTGATAATGGGAAGTCGTGTTCCTGGTGACTTTTGGGTCCAAATGCCATTTTATCCTGGCATTTATTACTGTGTTGCTAAAATTTCTGCAGAAAACACTGTATGGCAAAGATACAATGAGTTACATAAAGGTGTGGTAAGCTGTGCAGGTTTAACCATTAAAAGGGAAAGAAAATGTCATCAATCACCTATTTTGCTTAAAACTACCTTAAGAAAAAAGCACATCTGTAATGAAACTGATATTGCCAAACCCCTGCACTATTTACAGTGATGCTGCCTGTTACAACTCTGGAGCTAAAATAACGCAGTGACCTATTTTAGCAATAAAAACAGCACATTCATCAGCTATGAGAATACAGATAAAACCAAACCAGAATGCTCACAACCCCCCAAAATATCTAAACTTGTATCATTTAGGTGTGGCTGCACTGTAAACACACAGCTATCCTAAGGTTTGCCCAGGCAAACTTTGTTATTTATTGTTACTGCAGAGCCCAGTGAATTGGAGCAGAGATTAACTTCTGACTCCTCATTAGTGGAAGTACCAGCCAGAGAAGGCAAATCTACAATTGGTGCAGCTCAGGGAACCCCAGGCAGGGGGTGTTAAGCCAGGTTTATAGGCAAAACAGATCTACACTTAAAGTGCTAAAATCTCATAAACTGATGCTTGCAAGGGTCACTAAAAGCTTGTCTGGGTAGGGGGTTTTGAGGCTTTTGGGCCAGAACTATTTCTCAGTTTGACTTTTTGCACTTTATCAGCACCTGCCCTGTGAAAGACTCTTCAAACCCTCACACTGGAACAGAGATGATGCCACACCACAGTTCTACAGGGACCTGGTGCACTGGGAATCAAGTTGATTAAAAAATACATGTATGTATCTTGTACTTTATTTTGTTGTTAAAATACGGTTCCACCAAAGTTTCACGTGGATTGTCTGAACGTTCCCTGAGCCCCTTCAGGACTCAGAGGAGCTGCCAGAGCAGAGGTGTTTGACTGCAGGGAGATCAGCTGACACATTTAGGAAACTTTTTAACACTTACAAGAACTTCAGAAACATCTACACAGAACAACTTGTACAATGACTCGGGGTCAGTTCAGTATCCACTTCACTCTGCAGCATTTGGGAAATATCCAACACACTTTATCTGTTCTCCAGACCTCCTTCCTTCATACTCTGGAGGCTTATCAAGGCTTTGTACATTAAAGATCTTTCACCATCCTTTTCAGAGACATTGCCCTAAGACTTCCTCTGCAAAATGTTGCAGGGATTATCCTGGATTTTCCACATGCTAAGTGAAAGACCCCTAGATTACTCATTTAAAAACATAAAAATTGAATTTATTTACATTAAAGGCAAATCTTGAAGTTTGGGGTCTCTCTTCCAGAAATTCTGTCTCCTGCTCACTCTGATTCCATGTGTGGGAGCAGGAATGGCATGAGGCAGCAGTGATGATTTAGCACAGTCACCGGAAGAACCGTTCCTTTAAATCAGTTATCCCGATGGTTTAAAGATTGGATCTGCCACTGCAGTGACTGGAGTGTGCTGTCCTGCCACAGGAGGGTAACAGGATATGGGAAATGATCTGCACCTTGGGCTTTCATGGGAGTGGGGTCGGGGAACACCGTGACCTCCCCAGAACAAGCCAAGGGACATCTTGCCATCAGAGGATGGAGCAGGAATTTGGGAGAGTGCTCTTCCTCACTCTCCAGCTCTAACACTGCCCTGAAATCACTTGGTCCTCCATCTCTCTCCCATGACTTGCCTACCCAATGCGCCTGCCAGGAAAACTAGAGTGCTAAATCATTCCCAGCTCCGGAGAGGAAAGTGTATTCTTGTCAGTGACCTTTCCTGGCCTAGCAGGAAGCAGCACTACCCTCTCGTCAGGACAGGGGATGGAGCAGGAATCCTAATCGGGGAGACACAAGGGGAAGGAAATGCTGGGGAGGAGGAGGAGAATGGGAAGGAGGGAGGAAACTTCCAGGAGGGAAGGAAACACAAAACAACAACACGCCCAAACCCTCAGCGACGCTAAGGCAGCATCGGCCCGCCCGGGCCGTGCCCCGCCCGCTCCCCCCGGCATCCCGGCTCCCTCTTTGTTTTCCCGGCGGCTGCGTGGGGGGTTTGGGCGGGCGGGGGAGGCTCCCCCGGACCGGCTGCGTTCTGCGGGGGCAGCGCTGCCCCGCCGCGTCCCCGCGACCCCCGCCCGCACCTTCTGGTGCTTCCGCTCCTTCTCGATGCGGTCCATCCTCTCGAGGCGCAGGCGGTCGAGCTCCAGGCGCAGCTCCTCCATCTCGGGGTTGATGTGGTTGCGGCTCACGAGCACCTCCAGGATCTCCAGCACCCGCACCACCTTGGGCATGAGGCGGGCGATGGCCTCGCAGCCGTGCTGGTCGATGACCCGCTCAAACTCCTGCCCCACGGCCGAGGCGATGTCGTACACGTCCATGACCGTCAGCTCCGCCGCGTTCTTCTCCAGCCCCGCCGCCGCCCGTTCCATGGCTCCCCGGCCCCGCGGGCTCCCGCATAGGCGGCGGCGGGGGCGCTCCGGGCGGGGCGGACGGGCCCCCTGGCAGCAGCCTCCCCGGACGTCCGCCGAACTTTCCGGGGCGGCCTCGGCCGGGGGATGTTTTAAACTTGGCGGGCGGCGCTGGGGGAGCGGCGGCGGGAGGCGGGCGCGTCGTCCCCGCACCTGCCGCCCCACGGCCAATGCCCGGGCTCGGGGCGGGCCGGGGGCGGCCCCGCGCAATCTGTCCCGGTCCCGGCGCGATGGTCCCCGATCCTCCCGCTGCCCCGGTACCCCCCGCTGTGTTCCCGTACCCCGCGTTGTCCCGGCGTTTTGCCCGCGGCTCCACCCTGCCGACCGCCGCGATGAGGAGCCGTGGTAGTCCCTGATCCGCGGGGCTTTGCTTTCCCCGGGGAGAGGAGCATCGCCAAGCGAGGAGCATCCGTCCTTGTGCCGAGCGGCGGCAGCGCCGGGAGGGCTCGTGGTGCCGGGCAGGAGAACCGCGGGTTTGGGGGGGCAGAGCTCAAACCCGCCCGTGCTGGGGGGTCCCACACGGGTGCCCAGCGCTGGGGCGGGTTCGCAGCATGGGTAGGGACGCGCCGGGGTGTCCGTGGTGCCCAACAGCGAGCGCAGTGCCCGAAGTTAAGTGCCCCGCGATGGAAGTACATCCCAGCGCCGGGATGGAAGGGGGAAGATGTTCCCCGGCTCCAGGAGAGGATGGAGGCGATGGGTGGCTGCGGGCACGTGGAATGCGGTGAACGAGCCGCTCTGCAGCGCAGCGAGGGGCTCGCACACGGCAGCTCATCGTTAGGGGGGTTTAGCTGCTCATCGCTGGGGGTTTTAGGCCCCCGCTCTGCACAGTAACAGAGTCTTTACTGTGCACGTGTCCAGAGGATCAGTGGAAGGTTTTATACGTACAAGCAGTTTGCTGGCATGAATCCGCTTACAGATAATTTAAATTAAACCAAAATGTGTTTTTCTGGTCAAGTTTTTCAGTGTTTTTGCTTTCAGGTGTGACTGTGCACGTTTAGATGTTCTTATAGTGTTTAGGAAGAGGTGCTGTGGATGAGTCTTTACAGATAAATTAAATGTGCCTGGAAAATATGAGTTAAATGTGCCTGGAAATATTTTTAGGTCCCAATCCTGCCACTCGCTGTGTGCAGAGTAGGAATAATGCATTTTATTTTGGACAAGATACGATGAATAATGTCAAACACTGGGACGAAGTCAGGAGAAATAACACTGGAGTTGCAAAAGCCAAGCTTGGAATGACTTGAGATGTGCTGTATGTTGTGAACACACCATTAATTATCTACTTTTAGCAGGTGCAGGTGAACAGGAGGGATGAAAGATGGGAAG
The DNA here is from genome assembly GCF_001715985.3 of Manacus vitellinus. Taxonomy (NCBI): domain Eukaryota; kingdom Metazoa; phylum Chordata; class Aves; order Passeriformes; family Pipridae; genus Manacus; species Manacus vitellinus. The sequence goes on from NW_021940379.1 coordinate 3,893,027, forward strand.
TGCAACACTCTGACACCCAGACCAACTTTTCCATACAATTCTGTCACAATCTCCTTCCGTCACAAGGTACAAAATGTCCATGTTTCTTGTGTGCTGCCAGGAGGCACCAGGGCAGCCAGGAGAGCAACAGATCAGTCCCCAAATACCTGAGCTTGGCATTCAACTGCCTAACTTACAGCAAGAATCAGTGATATCCAGTGAAAGTATTTCCCTATATATCGTTCATGAAACTCATTCCCAAAGTTGAGCACCACAGGATATTGCACAAAGTTCCAGAGAGAGCAGGAGGATGAATAATGGTAGAGTCATCCTTTCCTGGCAGAGGTGCTTCTGGACGTGTGAGGAGGGGGAGCAGCCTGAGCAGAACGTTTGGAGAAGGCTCTGCAGTGCCCCAGGGGAGCAGCTCTGCTGGGAAATCGTTTTGGCCAAGTCAGAGAGGAGAAAAAGAGCTTATGCCACGAGAATTTAGCATTACACGAGTTCATTGTTATGTACAAGTGCACATAGAGGAGAAATGTAACAAAGTGGGGAATGTGAGAGTGGCAAGACTAAAACTGTTACTGAGGTAGATGAAAAACCAGCACAGTTTGTGCTATGGGAAGCAGTAGGTTTGATGTTGGCTTGATCTCTGAAAACGACTTGGCACGGAAAGTTTCTTATCCAGCCACGTTCGTGACCTGCAGCTCTTCAGGTTCAGCTTTTCTTGCCGAAATCTTGCCCACACCCTGTGCCTGCACTGACACAGCAGCTCACACCTGGCAGCTGGAGGGAGAGCAGAGTTTACTGACGTAAATCCAGCATTTGGATTACATTTGTCAAGACAAACACACCCGAGTTTCACCAGGAGAACAAAAACCGGCGCTTGTTGGCAAACCCAACACAAAAATATGTCACTGCAGAGCCAGGTTGTGGTATGGTTTTAACTCTTCTCCAGATCATTAAACAGCTACTCATGGAACAGGCTGCCTTAAGCACAGGAATTTCTGTATTTCTGGCTGAAATTTTTAATTGGAAATTCGTGTTTAAGCCACACAATGAACAGCTTTTTACACAGTTACTCTCGGGTGAGGCAGGATCTGGATGTGTCCTGACTGTGTTTCCTTGTGCGTGAACAGCCCACCAGACAGGCATCCCTGTCAACTTCTTAAACCTTGGCTGCTCCCAAAACCTCTCCCTGGCTGTGGCAGGTTTGGGTTTCCGGGCTTCAGGAGCAGGGCTGCGGTGACAGCGGTGGTGACAGCGGTGGTGACAGCTGCCTTCCCTCCCTGCTGCCTCCCCTCGTTCCCTCGGGAGCCCCCTCATTCCCCCAGGATCCCCCTCATCCCCTCAGGATCCGACTCATCCCTTCAGAATCCCCCTCATTCCCTAATCCTCTCAGGATCCGCCTCATCCCCCAGGAATCCCCTCATTCCCTCGGGACCCGTTTCCCGCCTCCCGCTCTGGCCCCGCCCCATTGCCGGGCAACGCCCCCTCACCCGCGCGCCCGCCGTGCCCCGCTCCCATTGGCTTCCTCCCACCATCCGCCTCCTCCCCCCCTCCGCCTCCCATTGGCCCCTTCCCGCGCGGCCGGCCGCGTTCCCGCCCCCCGCTGAGCGCGGGCCCCGCCTCATCTTTGCCCTCAGCGGCCGCCGTAGCTCAGCCCGTACGTGCAACGGGGCGGTGGCGGCCAATGCGGCGCGGGCCCCGTGCGCCGAAGGGCGTGGCGCGGCCGAAGCGGCCGCTCGTGCCGCTGTGCCGGGCTCCGCCATGTCGGCGCTGCGCGGCGGTGCTGGCGCTCCTGGCCGCGGCTCGCCGCCCCCGGCCAGCCCTACTTCGTGAGCATCGGACAAGCGCGCACGCCAGTAGTGCTACCTGGAGCGCCGGTGCCGTCCGGACCAAGATGGGACTCATCTTCGAGGTGGCCGAGGGGCGGCTTCCTGGACATCGACGTGGAGTTTGCGGCGGCGGCGGCGGGCGGGCGCCCCGGCGCGGGCAGAGCCGCGACCTTGCGCCGGCGGGCGCCGGGGCCGGGGCGGGGCGTGCGCGCTGCGGGACTCTGCCTGAGTGCGGGACCAGACCCGCCGCGGGGCTACGGGATGTTCCGGAGCGGTCGCGACCCGCCTGCCCGGGCGGTTCGGGGCGCGTCCCTGCGGGGGCTCCGGGCGCGCGGGAGCGCCCCGGCACTCGCGCGGGGACCAGGGGCCTCTGCTGCTTGGGTCGCTCCTGCTGTGGCTGCCTGAGCCTGTCCTGCTGCTCTGTCCACTCCTCCCTCGGGATTTTCTTTCTCCGTGTAATAAATTATTGGGCGGGAAGATGAGCGCGGTCGCTCTTCGCCTGTTCCGGGAGCGCTTCCCCTTGAACCCAGAGGGGTTTGTTGTCTTTAGTCAGGGATTGCCATCTGGAAGTTGTGGGTGAGTCCTCGTCAAAGAGGTGTCACGTCAGTGGGAGATCCTGAGTGAGACTTGCTGTTGCCGTGGTGAAGAGCAGAGTTGTCTGTTTGGGGCAACTTAAGCGCGAGAGGGGTTAAAAAGCAGGGGGGTTGTTGCCGAGAGTCCTGTAACAGTTTTAAATTACACGTGGCTGTGGCACAAGAGTTGGGAAATTGTGAGATCTCGTTCACGTGTCACCAGTGGAAGCTCAACAGCAGCTTGGCCGGGTGGGATGGAAATTCAGGATCACAGTGACCCTGGGAGCTCCTAACTCAGGCCCTCAGTCCGTTTGAAGTGGTCACTGCAGTAGTGCCCAGCTGTGTGTCTGAAGTCATATTGACTATTAGAGAATGGCTTTTTTCCCCTCTTTGTTTCCCTTGTCACACCAGAGATAAGGTTTCCCCTGCAGTTGTTTGACTTACAGCCCCAGACTGTGGTTTCCTTGTTCTTGGGTGCTCCTTATCTCCACCAGGGAGGCCAGGGAGGGAGAGGCTTTTGTGTGACTTTCTTTACCAAGAAGTTTGTGAGATTTTAAAAGAGACTTCTGTACAGCAAAACTGCACCACAGAGTTGTGGGAGTTGAGCGGTGCCAGCCCCGGCAGATCCCAGCTGGTGTTGGTCACTGGGTAACTCCAGGGTGTGTTTGCAGTGCTGTAATGGTGCATTTTAACCCTCTGTGTTGGAAATGAAGTGTGTGATCCTTTGTTTCCCCCCCCCTTTCCAGATTACAGGGCCTGATAATAAAGGGATTTACAAAGGGGATCGAGAGTCCAGTGGAAAATACACGTTTGCTGCCCACATGGATGGAACCTACAAGTTCTGCTTCAGCAACAGGATGTCCACCATGACCCCCAAGATAGTGATGTTCACTATTGACATCGGGGAGGCTCCCAAGGGCCAAGACATGGAGACAGAAGGTGAGGAACGTTCCTGCAAGGAAATCGGGGAGCTTTTCCCTCCGTGCATGACTTGTGAACTCAATAGGGCTCCCAGGATTCCCGTTCCTTCAGGTGTATCAGCTGTCCTGACACAGCTCAAGTGGATGTTTTTACACCTTGTTACACACAATTTAATGCAAAATCACCACAGAATCCCTTGGCCATCTGCAGAAACTAATGCTTTCATCCTTTAGTCCTTCAGCAGTGCCACTCTGATTTCTAGTTGGCTCAGCAGTATTTAGACCTCCACGGGCCTTAGTTGAGCTCTGACAAATGTGCTAATATCAGATTTTCCCCATAGCTGTGTAAATGACTGTTTTATCTGCAGCCCTTTGTCCTGTACCCGTGTTCATCTCTCACACTTCTCTCTAGGTGGTGGAGATACCTGGGATGGTATGTGGACTGCTTTTTGAAAGCTCCTTGGCATCTTGTCTCTGGCACATGTTCATTCACTAACAGCTAACTTGGCTTTTCCTCTGTAACATTTGTTTGGAGCATGAGAATGTCTTGTTAATAAACTACCCAAAAGGTCTGATTCTGAGCAATGCTGAGCACCCACAGCTCCCATGGACAGGTTCCCATGACAGTTTGTGTTCAGGTGGTTGTTTCTGGCTGACAGAAGATTTAATCAGGAGTTTTAGGTGAAATTCAACTAAATATTGAACGTGCAAGAGCATTGGATGTTTCAGGCAGTGGTTGCTTTCTGTTGCTAAAGGGGATGTTGAGTAATCAAGGGGTTTAGAAGCAATAAGCTGCTTCTAGGTTATGAATTATTACTGATGTGTCAAGGGAAAAACTCAAACTTGTCATTTGCTGTAAAACAAATAAATGAAAGTATTGCCTAACAAGTCATAAAGTTTATTTAGAAATGGTTAACTGTAGCTAGAAAGGCAACAAATTCTTGTTTTCTATTTTAGCAAGTAAATTACTGTGAGCATTGATTGCTTGATGCCACTTGAAAAGTAACACATTCCTAACTTTTTTTTAAAGGCTCACTTAAATCTTTTTTTTTGAGTCTGCATATATCTGTTGTAAAGAATATTAGTGCAGCTTTAACTTTTTAAGGCAGTTTTCTTAAGTGAATTTTTTTGAGTGTATTTAAACAATCCCTGCAACTTTAGTTTCTTTTCTTACTAATGAACTGCACTTACTGCAATGACCACTTGGCCATGAAAATAAGGGATTTATGATATTAGCAGAGGGAGTGTGGTTTGCACAACTATTTAGATTTTAATTGTCACTTGTGTGAGTGTTATTCTCTCGTGCTCTTTTTTTGCTGTGTATTTTGAATAGCTTCATTTTAAGATTGGGATCTGAAGCACCTAATTTATAAATAAAACTGTAATAAGGTAGTTTCCAAGTCAAGTGTGTCCCTTCAAAGGAAAATGTGTTGGGTTTTGTGACTTTTTTTAAGAGCTTATTGCTCGGGGTGTGTTTGTGGAGTGATACCTTGAACTTGGTGCTAGAAAACCTTGCAAATTACTTGCCTGATTTATTAATTTGTAGGTGGACAGTTCTTTGAGCTTGGATGGATTAAAAAGATCCTGTGATTGACAGTCAAATCACTAAATCTCAGATCTCTGAGCCTTCCATTTGCTGAGCTGTCTCCAGCTAGTTTTCTGTTGCTGGTTTGGAATTTTCCTCCTCTCCTGCTTTCACAACACACCAGAACCTGGAGCCTTGTGCCCTCTCAGTGTTGTGCCCCAGCTAAACCTGAAGATCACAGGATGAGATTTGTTGCTCCAGAAAGTGATCTCATTTGCCAGCATCATGATCTTGAGCTAAATTCTCAGTCATTCTATTTTTGCAAGCTTAACAACTAGGAAAAGCTGTCATTTGCCTTGAGATAATTTGCTTGGAATATATTGGATGAGATTGGCAAAATAGCTGTTAGTGTGTGGTATTGATCTCGTGTGTCCTTCCATTCTATTTTTCTGGGCAAGTATGTGCATATTGGAAATACTGACTCTAATTTGTGTGTCTCCTGCCTCCTAGTTGGATGTGGAGAAATGTTTTCCCACTTGTTTAATACCATAGAGACACATCAGGGAAAGTGGTGCTGTGAAAACTAAACTTTGCTGTAGGAATAGAAAGTTTTACAGGCTGCGTTTGGCAGAACTTCTGCAGCAGGAAATTAAGTTTAATTGTTCATAAATGTTAACAAATCGGTTTTTGAGTCATTAACAGACTTACTGATGCTTCTGAAATTATTCTGCAGCTCACCAGAACAAGCTAGAAGAGATGATCAATGAGTTAGCAGTGGCCATGACAGCTGTGAAGCATGAACAAGAGTACATGGAAGTTCGTGAAAGAATACATAGAGCAAGTATGTGTCTGACTTCAATGCCTTCTGCCCTCTCAAATGAACTTGTAAACTGAAATTTAAAATATGAGCCCATGAAAAGTATTCCAAGTTACTTAAAAGAAAATAGTTTAGAATAAATTCTGAAGGACCTGCCCATAGAATAAAGAATGTAGGTGAATTTTGCAGTCATCCTTTAACTGGCTTCCTCTCATGTAAGAAGGGTTGTTATGGAAAATAATGTTTGCTTAAGTGGTGTAAATTCTGTAGTTGTTTGAATGATGTATTCCTGGGGATACTAGTGATGATATTAATTCGTAATCTATTTACATGGGCAGGTAGAGACAGGACAAGAAGATGGTTTTAAACTGAAAGAGAGTAGTTTTAGATGGGATATTTGGAAGAAATTCTTCCCTGAGAGGGTGGGGAGGCCCTGGCACAGGTTACCCAGTGAAGCTGTGGCTGCCCCATCCCTGAAAGTGTTCAGGGCCAGGTTGAACAGGGCTTGGAGCAACCTGGGGTAGTGGAAGGTGTCCCTGCCCATGGCAGGGGGTGGAATAGGATCAGCTTTAAGATCCTTCCAACCCAAACCATTCAGGGATTCTGCGATTTGGTTCCCAGGTGGGCAGAATAGAGAAGGATGCTGCAGTGTATGTCCAAAGTGGGTTTAAAACCAAACTGTTCAGAAAAATCCCTCCCTCATCTTTAAGGCTGCAGGGCACTTCAGGGCACTTCTGGGCCAGGACATGACACAAACACCGGTGGTTTATGTGCAGTGTTTCACTTCCCATGACAGAATGTTTCCAGTTTAAATGCTTTGTAACTTACTGCTTCTCTTTTTTCCCCCCCCAACAGTCAATGACAACACGAACAGCAGAGTGGTTCTGTGGTCATTCTTCGAGGCCCTTGTACTAGTTGCCATGACACTGGGACAGATCTACTACCTGAAGAGGTTTTTTGAAGTCCGAAGGGTGGTCTAAGAGTCCTCCTGCGGTCCCGGGTTTCAGTTCACTCTCTACCAAACATCCTGGTCACAAAAATAAGTCACTTAGTTTTCTGAACCCTCTTTACTGAACTGTAAAACTTCTTTGCTTATGTTCCTTCCCAGCTGAAAACGAGTTGTTTTTATATATCTCCTGTAGCAAAAGCTGTGCTGAAATCTTGTCACTTTATTGGCATCTTTTTCCCACTGAGATCTGCGCAGTCTGTGTGCTAAGCAAGGTCCAGGCAAGCTGCAAACGCTGTAACTCACTGTAGTAACAAGCAATGTTGATGTCTTCTCTAACTTCTTTTTCCCTCTTTCCATAAGTATTTGCAGTTCTGCCCAGGGAAACGGTACAAGGCCCAAAAGGTGACTGTTTGCATTTTTACATCTTTAACCCTGCAGTAGGTGTTATAAAATTGAAATAATCCCAGTAATCCCTTCCCCACTCACAGAAACTGCCAAGGAAAAGGTTAAAATTCGTACCTAGTTGCTATTTCAAAGATAGTCATCAGCAACGAATTACATCAACTTCTTCCCAAAGTTCTTTTAAATGAAATAGTTGCTGTGAAAGTGCTTTTTCTCTGCTCATCACCAAATGTTCCTCGTACGGTTTTTAGTCTCCTGAAGGTTTTATTTGGAAGCCAATTGTGTGCAGTGTCTTGGCAAACACTAGCAAGCCCTTTGGCTTTTGCAGGTCCAAAGCTCAGACTGTTTGCCCAGTGCCCAGGGCATTTAGTGTTCAGGAAATCTGGATTCCTGAGGCCAAAGGGTTCCGGATTCGGGGGGTTTTTCCACGCTATGCAGCCCTTGTATTTAAGTGCAGTGGCAAACTCTGCCATGATCTGATCAGAATTAGCATAATGCTAAATACTGGTGTGTTTTCTTTTTCAGGCACATGTAGATTTGTTTTTGTATAAAGTTCCTTTCCTCGGTATCTGATGATTGGTTTAAAAAAATTAAAGCAGCGTCTGATGTGGGTGCTGAGCCAGGATTATGTTGTGACTGATGTATATTAGTTGTAATCATTTTTGGGGGTGGGGTGGGGTCTTTTCCAGGGGGGAGCCTCTACAAGTAACACACAACAGTTTTGTACAATTAATTTAAAATTTGTTACAGGTTTTCATGTTCCAGGTAAAGTTTTTTCAACCTCGGGCAAACACTTGCAGCAGTTCTTCAGAGAGGTGGCTCTTACACCTTTATTGCAACTGTTGTGTGCCAATATTTTTGTGTAAAACACTGAAAATTGAATTCTAAGATGTACATTTAAAAATTGCTCGTGAATCTAAATATGACCCAGGTTCGATAAATAAACAAATTCTTTAAAAAAAAAAAAAAAAGGCAACTTTGTGTTGTTTTTCTTTGGTACTTTAAGGAAGTCCAGATTAACATAAAGAGGTTTTATAAAGTATTTGTTTAGTAATGGCCATAAATTAAAACACAAGAAGTTCCACCTCAACATGAGGAAGAACTCTCCATGGAGGGTGGCAGAGCACTGTAGCTGCCGAGGGAGGACATGGATTCTCTCTGGAGACATCACAAACCCACCTGGAATTCCTGCATCACCTGCTCCAGATGACCCTGCCTTGGCTGGGGGGTTGGACTGGACGATCTCCAGAGGTTCTAACCCTAAGTGATTCTGTGCTATCTTAGGATGTCAGGAATTTATCCAAACCGCATCCCATTTTCTGGGCAGGTGGATGAATTCCAGGTAATTCTGAACCTAAATCTTTGCTCCCCAGCCCCGAGCAGCCAGATGGCACAGTGCTGCTGTATGGCCCGCTGAAGTACTTACTACGATAAGCCATTTGCCACAAAAATAGTGGTGTTTTTTTTTTTTTGCCATACCCAAAGTTTGGCGTTTTCTGCGGAGTTCCCTGAGGCAAAACCGCTCGGGGAGGGGGGGCGGAACCGAAGTGCCTCGGAACGGAGGTGCCGCCCGCGTGTTTCCGGGGCGGGGGAGCGGCGGGGCGGTGACACCGCGCGGCCAAGATGGAGGCGGTGACTGAGGGGAGCTGGGGGTCCCTCCCGGTGCCGCTGAGCCCGGGCGTGCTCCGGGCGCTGCGGGAGCTCCGCTTCCACCAAATGACCCCGGTGCAGGTGAGGGGCCGCTCCCGGCCGGCCCCGGCCCCGGCCCCGAGCTGCGGGCGCTCTGCCTCCACCAAATGACCACGGTGCAGGTGAGGGGCCGCGCCCGCCGGCCCCGGGGAGGGAGGCCGGGCTGAGGGAGGAGGGGGTCAAATCCTCGGCCACAGCACTCCCTGGGTCCTGTAGAAGTCGCGCTCTTGGCTTTCCCACCGGCTCTGCTCGGGTGATGTTCGCAGACGGCTCTGGTGTCTCCGGGAGGGATTTCTCCTCTGTGAGATTTCCCCCCGTGACCGGTTCACCCGCTCATGAGATGCTTCTTTTTTCAGTCCGCGACCATCCCGCTCTTCATGAATAACAAGGACGTTGCTGCAGAGGCGGTGAGTGCTTTTCCTCGGCTTTGCTCTTGGCTCAGGAGCTGAGATCGGAAATCTCGGAGATCTGACGCTGTTTCCCTTCTCGCAGGTGACGGGCAGTGGGAAGACCTTGGCGTTTGTGATTCCCATACTGGAAATTCTGCTCAGACGGGAGGAAAAGTTAAAGAAAATGCAGGTAGGGTCAGGTAATTCAGTTATGAGTATATTTTTTATGATGTGTGAGGACTTCAGGAACGGTATCCATAAGGATGTGTACATACAGTGACTGTGCTCAGCTCTTTGGTGTAACAGTAACAATAAACTTGAAAATATATATTGGGATGCTTTCACTGCATTTTGATGCAACTTCTCCTTTGACATGATCAAAACAGGGTTCTGAGCTGTTAGAAAAATGTCCTAAAATGTAGAATACACTGGAGTACCACAAGTGAGGCTTTGAATGCTTTTCAGCATCCATTAACTCTGAATACATTTTAGTGAGCAGAGAACTTCACTGTTATGTGCTGTTAAATGCCATTATTAGGTACTGCTCTTTGAGCAGAGGTATTTTGCACATTGATAAAATGCTTCTTTCACAGATATTATCTATCATTTTATACACTTATTGTATTTCCGTGGAAATAATAAAAACAATATTTCTGTTTTGTCTAAACTAGGATCAAAGTCATGGCTCATATTCACTTAGCTTTAAAGTGAGAATTTTGCCCAAATCTTTCTTCCAGTCTGTTACTTTCCATAAATTCCTGTTTTCCACGGGCAGGTTGGAGCCATAATTATCACACCAACGAGGGAACTGGCCATTCAAATCCACGAGGTGCTGTCACATTTCACAAAACACTTTCCCATGTTTAGGTGAGTGAACTTCAGCTTTCCATGACCATAATTCCTTCTCTGTGCTTCTGTCATTCATGAACCAGCAAAACTTAAGGACCCAAATTTTTGTGTTTTATTGTTTCAGTCAGATTCTGTTAATTGGTGGCAGGAACCCAATGGAAGATGTTGAAAAGTTTAAGGAACACGGGTGAGTGGATTGTCAGGGCTTTTTATCAGTGTCTCAGAGCTCTGGTTTTCTCCTTGTCAGGGATTCCAGACCAGGACTTTGGTCCTGATGGTGCTGCAAAAGTCTGTTGGGGGTAGCTGGGAAATTGTGGAGTCTTTGAGTAAGGAGACAGTGGGAAAGGATCTTATGTGACATCAGCACCATTTACCTGCTGTTTGGGTGAAGAACAGACCTGAAAACTGTCAGCACTGAATATTTCAGTTCTTCCTGCTCATTAATTTCTTGAAAATATTTGGTGCTGATACTAATGATGAAGTTTTGAAGGAATCATATTTGCCACTGGCTTTTGTGTGGAGGCACCAAATATTCCATAGATGCTGATTATATCCTAAACTTTTATTGCCACGGGTGATCTGCTTTCACCTGGGAGTTTTTTCTCCCATCCCAGTGTCAAAGGCCCTGCAATATGGATGCAGTTAGAAGTGACAAAGTGAACTTGTTTTATTGAAGGATGCAGGGCAGGTCTGCTCTGGGATACCAATAATAGCAGGTCTCCCAGATTCCTTCCCTTGCCTCTCTCCCAAACAGTGGGAACATCATCGTGGCCACCCCGGGGCGCCTGGAGGATTTGTTCAGGAGAAAAGCAGACGGGCTGGATCTTGCAAGTTGTGTGAAGGCTCTTGATGTGTTGGTGTTGGATGAAGCAGACAGACTCCTAGATATGGGCTTTGAAGCCAGGTATTGAAATAATAAATTCTAATAATCCTAAAGTTTTTAATGAGTTAAAATGATTGATGGGAATGAGTGTGGCCTGCAACGGTTTGTTCTGTTTTGTCTTTTATCTCTCTTTGCTCCATAAAGCAATTGCTAAGTGGGAAGAGAATCAGGAAAAGTGGATCCTTGATGAATACAGAGTTTAAAATTTCTTTTGTTCTCATGTATATTAACACATCTCTCTTTAAGTTGTTTATTAACACATCTCTATTTAATGCTTGGTTAAGCATCATTACTCACACATCAGAATGGCTTAGAACACTAACAAATAAGCTTTGATCTCCCTTTTCTCTTTGTTTAAGTTAATTATTTCAATAGGAGTTTGGCATGTGATGATAAAACCTATTCTGCTTGTAAATTCTTGTAAACTCTTCCTTCAGTGATTAAACCTCTTTCTGAGGGGAGCCTTGGGACAGTTATATTTTCCATGTGCTTGCTTGCAGTTTAAATGCCATCCTGGACTTTTTGCCCAAGCAGAGAAGGACAGGTCTGTTCTCAGCTACTCAGACTCAGGAGGTGGAGAACCTGGTGAGAGCAGGGCTCCGGAATCCCGTCCGGATCTCGGTGAAGGAGAAGGGAGTGGCAGCAACCAACACCCAGAAAACTCCCACACGCCTGGAGAACTATTACATGGTGGGAACCTGGGCTTTGAGAGAGCTGCTTGTTCCCTCTCCTTTTTTCCTGGTTCTGTCAATAAGTTTTTAAGTCTTAGGATCACATTAATGGAAGAACCAGAAGTCTGTTTTCTTACTTTTCTTTTTTTCTCTTGAATTGTTTAGATCTGCAAAGCAGATGAAAAATTTAATCAGTTGGTGCATTTTCTTCGGCAGCACAAACAGGAAAAACATCTGGTCTTTTTTAGGTAATTTTGTTGGTGTTTCATTGTGAAAACAGTTTTATTAATAGTGTTTTATTAAATTCCAAACCTGCCCTGTGTTGCCAAGGATACAGCTTTTTCAAAGTGATTAATTTTGAGAGCTGTTTTGTAGAATATGGTGCCTAAAAAGAGATTAATCATTTCTTCATCTGAGGATTGTGTTGAATGTTATTAAGCAAAACAGAAATTTTAGATGCAATTTTCAAGTAAGACATCATAGATGATTATATGTAATTTATAAAAATGATGTGCCTGTTTTATATAAAAATAGTCAATACTGTATATTTTTGAAACATTTCAGACCACTCGAGTTTGACTGTCTAAAGCAGATTAAAAATGCAGCATAATCTTTTGACTTAATGCCTGTCTTTATCACCACAGCACCTGTGCCTGTGTGGAATACTATGGGAAGGCTTTGGAATCCTTGATTAAACAAGTGAAAATAATGAGCATTCATGGGAAAATGAAGCACAAGCGTAACAAGATCTTTACCGAGTTTCGGAAGCTCCCGGGGTAAGAACTGGGGCTGAACCAGCCAAAAGTCAGAGCAGTGAGGGGCATTTCGGTGATTTTGTCTGACTATTGTGCTGCTACTTGAGCAGGGAAGAACAGCTGAGGAGGAGGATGCTACAGGCTGGTTCTGAGTGTATTTATAATATCACAGAGTGGGAACCAGAGCAAAACCTCAGGATATTATTTTTGTAGTGTATGAACAAGAATGTGGTAACACAAGGCTGTAACTTAACTGCAGAAAAGTGTTCTTTGGCAGCTCTGCAGGATGTTAAGAGACTCTTGCCTCATTAGCTGTCATTATTTATTGCGTGGGACCTGAGCTTTGGCATTTTATATTATGAGAAAAATAATTACCAGCAGATTGGAAGAACAACTGTTTAAAAGGCCAGCATTTAAAAGACCAATTTTGATGTGCTAAAATGAAACATTTATAATAATACATTCAGCTGTGGTTGATGCAATGCTGATTTAGAATTTGAATATGTAATAGGAAATTGATTTTTCTTAGAAATGTAATATAAACCACAATAATTTTCATAACGTTATGTGGAATTTTAGTTGGTGGAAGCTGCAGTTACCTTATATTGTGTCTCTTTTAAATGCCCAGATGTTTCTAATGCTCTGTCCCCCCCTGTCCAGTGAAGATGCAGAACACACAGCTGGGGGGGCTGGCTCTCCTCGAATGAGTTTAATGAAAATACACTTTTCCTCCTTCCCAGGGGCATTTTGGTTTGCACAGATGTGATGGCCCGTGGCATTGACATCCCAGAAGTGCACTGGGTTTTGCAGTACGACCCACCCAGCAGTGCAAGGTACAGTCCCGTGTCCTAAGAACCTTTTCTGTCCATGTGATCTTGTTCTTGTACTGTTCAGATATAAACTGGGAGCCAGAATTGCAGAAAACACATTTAATCACTGCCTGGAAATCTGGGTGAACACAAAATGATGCAGGGACAAGAAGAGCTGATACACTGCAGTGTTTGCTGTAACTGCTGTAGATTGAAATGACTTCGTGTTGTGTGTGTGTGTAAGATGGGTGGTCACCACTTCCATCTCTGTGAAGAGGTGACTCTGGAAAAGGCTTCATGTGAGAATATCAGAGAAATAGTGAGAGGTGACACACTGGGGGTGAAGAACAGAGATGAGAGTGGGGACAGCTCTTGGAGGAATGGTACATTGAAAGCTCACAGGAAAGGAGCTTTTCCATGTCTTTTAACTTTTGTTGTCATAATTCCTGCTACAACTTGCTTAACTATCACCCCCAAAACAGATACCCCTTGCTTTAGCCTAACACTTGAGTGGGGCTGCCACCCTTCTTTGTGGGACATTGTCTTTTACTAATCCCCGCTGGTTTAGTTCAAAAGTACAGAACAGTATATTTTCCATTCCACATTCCACATCCTCAGGCCCTTTTTGCTGGCTGTCTAACACTGGACTAACACAGTCTAACACAGTCCTGTCTAAGAGGACTGACTGTCCTGTTGAGTTGCCCGTGTTGGGTTGTTGCAGTGCCTTCGTGCATCGCTGCGGTCGGACCGCGCGGATCGGCAACGTCGGCAGCGCGCTCGTGTTTTTGCTTCCCATGGAAGAATCCTACGTTAACTTTCTCTCCATCAACCAGAAGGTTTGTGGACTGTTATTCTACCCCAAAGCAGGAGAGAGCAAGGGGACAGGCTGATAGGAAGCCTACTGAGTTTGGAAGAGGAACACGTGGGCAGTGAGTAAGGAAAGGCTTTTTGTCCCTAAGGGTGTAAATTGTGCATTTCCAGAAGGGCAGTGCTGGCCTACCCTCCTGCCCCAGCCCTGCCACCACCAGCTGACACACTGCACCCTCTGTGCTGTTCATTTTTAACTCTTCTCCCATGCCTGCTCCTGCATTTGTGTAATTATATAAATTCTCTAGACCTGCTAATGAGATCAAAGCTTGATAAGGCACAAGATGATGTTGCCTCTTCAGAGTTGCAGTGTGGGAACTCCTCTGCTGGGCCAGGACAGCTGTTGTGTGGAGCTGATGGTCAGCTGGTATGTTGGAATGACCAAGGGGGAAGGGGCTCAAAGCTCACTGAGGATTAACTGGGCAGGAAGTGTGTGTTTGAGGTTTCACAGAGCATTTTACACCATTTAGCTGAACTTTTCCTTTGGTTTTGTTGTTTATTTTCTGGTTCTCAGTGTCCCATGCAGGAAATGAAACCACAGACCAATGTGTTGGATCTTCTTCCCAAACTGAAGTCCATGGCCCTGGCTGACAGGGCAGTGTTTGAGAAAGGGATGAAAGCCTTTGTGTCTTATGTCCAGGCTTATGCCAAACATGAATGCAATCTGATCTTCCGAATAAAAGGTAATTCCCAGCAGGGCTAGTGTCTTTACTGTTCTTTTCAGAAGACAGGATTTGGTTTGGGAAAAAAACCCCATGGTATTATTGTGCCCAAGCTTCAACTACTGATTCTGAATCTCAGATTCACTTTCTACAACATCAAATTTTGACAAAACTCCTATTTTTTCAAGCAGCTTGTTTCAAGAGAAAACATTTAATTATGGAGTTCGACCAAATCGATATAAGTATAAATAAAAGTGACTTAGTATTGTTGCTGGTGTTAAGTATAGAATGCAAACAATACACTAAAATAATTTTAGTCTTTTTTTTCTTTCTCAGTTAAATGAACTTTTTATTCAGCAGGAAAGTGACTTTATAATCTTTGTTTCAACAGATCTGGATTTTGCCAGTCTTGCCAGAGGTTTTGCATTGTTAAAAATGCCAAAGATGCCTGAACTAAGAGGAAAATGTTTTCCAGACTTTACTCCAGTCACTGTGAATACAGACTCCATTTCGTTTAAGGATAAAAACAGAGAAAAGCAGAGACAAAAGAAATTAGAACAACAAAGAAAAGAGAGAGAAGAAAATGAAGGGAAAAAGAAATTCATAAAGAACAAAGCCTGGTCAAAGCAGAAAGCCAAGAGGGAGAAGAAAAAGAAAGTAACAGCTAAAAGGAAGCATGAAGAGGTAACTGTCCATTCTGTTAAAATGCAAATAATTATAGTTTCAAATGGCAGAGTGCCCTGGGATTTTAGTGTGGTGGAACTGATGGCTGTAAAGTAACTTTTTAGGACCTTGACAGGCAAATCTTAACAAAAAAAATTACAGAGAAGCTTTTTAAAGCCAAACACTAAACCAATTTCTCAGCACTTATGCTGGTTATTAGTGCTGCCAGCAGACATAGCAGGGATTTTTATTTCTCTGGAGTCCTGCAGGAGGGCTTGATGGTGGACAGGGCTTGATTTTTCCTTGCTTTTGTTAATTTTCAACAAGTGTAGCTGAGAGTTACAGAGTCTCCTGGGTAGGAACTGAGTATTATTTCCTGCTTGGATACTCCTGGCAAAATCCAAGTTGTAATCTTCTCACGTTCAGCTGTATAGAATGAAAACTTTCTGGTGAAGTGTCTAATTTGTTGTTTTCAACTGCCAACAGGGCTCTGATATCGAAGATGAGGATATGGAAGAGCTGCTGAATGACACAAGACTCTTGAAAAGACTAAAAAAGGGGAAAATTAGTGAAGAAGAGTTTGAGAAGAAACTAACAGGCAGCCAGAGTAGACTCAAAGCAGAAACTGTTGCTGACACAGAGTCTGAAGGCTGACACTCATCTTTTTACATTAAAATACTGCTTATTTCAATAAATATGGATTTTTATAAAAAATGATGGGGAGACCTGGCATCCAGAAAGACACACATCCCACAGCTCAGTAACAGCACACCTCAGAACAAGTCTGAATACACCATAAGGTACTTTAATTTATAGTATTAAAACACTCCACCCATCTTTAAAATAATTTACTTTAGGTCTTTAGAAGCTGTAGTAAGTTCTGGAATTTTTTCAAGAGTGGTCCATAATTACATTAATCCTTATGATGTTGTTTCCTTGCCATGTTCCTATAACTTGTATCATCTTCCAAGTCCTACAGCCCTGATGGTCACTGAAGATGATACATCCTGTGCAGGGAGTCCTGTGTGTTACAGGTAGAGTTTGATGAGTTCATCACTGACAGCTGAGGGAGTTAACACACCCAGGTCTGTGAACAGCAGTGTGATGAGTGATGGGGATGTGTAGTCAATCCAGGGATGCTCCTCTGTGAGATTCTGACCTGTTTTCAGAGTGTCTGCTTTGTACTAGAAGGAAACAGAGACCACCAGTTATTACACAACTGCAAGTTAAATCCTCTTTTGGGCAAGAGTGGTACTACAGCCTTGAGCAGATGTTTGTGGTAAAACTGAAGGAAGTCAAGTGCAGAGACTGGTGAGACCTTGGTCTCAGCTGCTTTATCTTCTGTAAAAAGTACAATTTGTAGTTCTAAAGTGTATTGGTTTAACTGTTTCTTATTCTCAACTGCTCCTGCACCCCAAAGGAACTGCTTTAGGAACTAAATATTAGTAATAAGACAAATTATGGCTGTTTGGCACATGACTGTACAGTGGAGCTGCTCCATAACGTGCCCCAGCACAGAGATCCAGATAAATGTGCTTAGAGGAAAATTTTTCACAGACACACAAGTGTGCACCTTAGCTGGGTAAGGTGGAATTAGAATTTCTCTTACCTTAAACCTGTCAGGGACATCCTGCTGATTTAGAGGGAAAAGTCTTACAAACTTGAAACTTTCTGCTACCACATAAAATGGCTTATTCTGGGCTTTGGCACACACAGCAATTTGGTTAGTGCCAATCTGTGGAGACAGATGGAAAACAACATTGCAGACTCAGTGCTTGCATGACATAATATTGCCCAGTTTCCAACAATAAAGAGACATTTACTGGAAAACATCCAAATAGAAGAATCTTTTCAAAAAGCCTTAAACTTTTCAAAGGAACCAAACTTTAAAAGTCCAGAATTTAGAGAACGATGGAAGAAACTCAGGATTACCTTGTTGATAATGCCTCCACTTTCAACCACACCTTCAGCACCAACCAACACCAGGTCCACTTTCTCCATAATGTAGCTGTTCAAAGAGGGGGAAAAAATCCAAGGCTTACTGGGTAAGATGGCAAATGATTTGCTGAACAGAACAGAAATGAGTAACTCAAGCAGGCTTTCACTTTTCTGCACTAGTTCCACCTCTTGTAAGTCCACGTGCTGTTATATTCCAGGTGCCTTGGAGGCAGCATCTTGGGCATTTTGAGCTTCTTGAGGTTCAGATTTATTATAGTTCTTTCTTTTCCCATGTTTTTTTGACTTGTACGAAGCAGTGGTAGTTTAGCAAACACCTTAAAACCCCCCAAATGATATCATTTTCTACCCCTCTTTGTGTAGAACCTCAGTTTTTTTTACAGATCTCCACGAGTTCTACACTTAGGTCTGACTCCTCCTTTCATTCTAACATGCAAAATCAAATACTTGTCTTGTAACAGACACATTCTCCTAATTGTGCACCTAAAGGTGTAACTTGTTTAGCCTGTTTGATGACTATGACAAACTAAGTAATAACCTCTGGAGTTTGAAAAAGCTTCTAGAAAACTTACGTGTAACACTGTCAAAATACAACTGTGATGAAAAATATTAAGATTTACGATCAGATTTACCCAACTGCAGCATCCAGAATCACAGTCACAGGAATGTTCAGCTTCCTCAGGGCTTTTGCCATTTTCTGCCTGTTAAAGAAAACATGTTTGAACCTTACAAATCTTTTCTTTAAAGACAATGATAGGAAAATATTGTCTGAAAGACTGAAACCCGTGACTGTCCATGTTCTGTTTCTTGTAGAACAGAAAATAAGTTATTGTATAGAAATGGAAGGAATTGTTGGTGTGGTGGTGTGTGTTGTTAGTGCTGTGTATTATCCAGTGAGCAGGGTTTACTCTTTCACTTATGCAACAAAATATGCTCTGAAGTAATTACTTTATTTGGCATCTTCAAATGACATTTTACCTATACATTTCACTATGCTGTGGTCAGGATAATCCTGATTATTTTGCCCTGTTTTTGAAGGAGAAAATTGGAAATCGGTTCTCTCCCATCTCCCAGGGGTAAAGCAGTTGCTTGGCACTGCCTGAAAGTTTGCAAACATTTGAGGAAAACCTGGATGACGCTAATTAGAATATTTAGTATGGGAAGTTAATTACCAATACTGTCTAGGGGTTTTTCCACTTGTCCAGAATAATGTGATATTAGTGACAGCTGCCATTTAAAATGCTACAACCAAGCCTAGCAGCTTTGGTAGGCTTGATGGTAGCTGTAACTTACCCTGTTAACCAAGATAAAAACCAAATTAACGAGTACTTGCCCTGCTTGATCTGGTTGTGACTCAGTAACATAAACACTGAATCGCTTCTTTGCCTCCACAGCTGCTTCCAGCACCCTGAGGACCACCCTGGAGTAGGCATGGGTCAGGATTCGCTGCCAAAACAAAGGAAATCCAGACATTTATTTTTGCTGAGCTTTGGGAAACCTTTACTTCTGTTAATAGTGCTATGGCTTGTCATGCAGGAGTTAGAACAGGAGTGACCCTGCCAGGCCCTACTCACAGCACCATCTCTGATGAACGGGTGGCACAGCTTGGCGATTTTGTTCCTCGAGAGAGACACTTTCCTCAGGAAGATCTCCCCGCGCTCGATCATGATTTCTTTGCACTTGGAGTAGTCCTGGAAGACAGAGGGATGCCGGTGAGGCGGGAGGGTCCCCCGGCACAGCGGGGCCGAGCAGGGCGGCCCGTACCGAGTACTCCAGGGACGTGAGGCTGATGAAGCGCAGGAACAGCTCCCCGCCGGAGGACACGGCCACCGAGGAGTCCACCCGGGACAGCGTGTCGATGGCGTCCCGCAGGCTGTTCCGCAGGCCCTGGATGGTCTCTCCTGGGGACAGGCAGGGTCAGGGGCTGGCCCCGGGGACACCCGGGGGGCAGCGGGGAGGGGACCCGGGCCCACCTCGGTCCTGCTTGAGGAAGCCCAGCAGGGCGCGGATGGCGGCCACGGCCGAGGCGACATCGGGGTCGTCCCTCAGCTGTGCCCGGAAGGTCTCGATCAAGGCTGGAAGACAACGGGGCGTTGGCCCGGCCCGGCACCCCCACAGATACGCGTCCGTGCCCATGGCTCCCCCGATATCCCCCCGGTACGCGTCCGTGCCCATCTCCCTCGATAATCCCCCCGGTACCGTAGTGCCATCGCTCCCCCGATATCCCCCCGGTACCGCCCATGCCCACGCCCCCGATATCCCCCGGTACCGTCCGGCCCATCGCTCCCCGATATCCTCGCGTATTACCGTCCGTGCCACCGCCCCCCGATATGCCCCCGGTACCGTCCGTGCTCATCGCTCCCCGCTCCGCTCCTCCCGCCGCACCGGGGCGTGGGCAGGGCCGGGGCGCCCGCGGATGACGGAGCGCGGGGCCGGAGCGTCATCTGAGGCCGCCGGGAGCAGCTGCTTCTCCCGACCGGCGAGATGAGCGCGGGTGAGGCGGCGGGTTCGGGGATACCGCGTTCAGGGTCTGAGGGTACCGCGGCGGGGTCCGGGAGGTGCCGGGAGCGGGGCTCGGGTTCCTCGTGGAGGAGGCAGAGGCCGGAGCGGGGCTCTCGGGCACGGCTCTGCCGCCTGCACTGGGCTCCTCTGCCCCGGGCCCCGAGTGACGCTGCTGTGTTGGTCCCTTTGCAGAGGACGAGCTGAGCCTGCTGGTCATCGTCATCGACACCAACCCCATCTGGTGGGGGAAGAGGGCGCTGGGAGAGGCGGAGGTACGGCCCTGGTGCTGCCCGTGGCCATTGCTGAGGGGAACGGTGTCATTTTTTTTAATCGTTAGTAAGTAGGCAAGAGATAGGATTAATCTTTGACTTCCGAACTATCCTAACGTTGTCTGCTAAAGTGGGTATAATGGATATCAGAACACTCTTTTTTTAACTGCAGTTATTTCACAGATTTCTTTTGAGTTGCTTCTGTGTAACTGTTATTGTGCTGTATCTGCTGTTTTCTTTTCCAGCAGTTCACCCTGTCGAAATGCATCGATGCCGTGATGGTGCTGGGAAATTCCCACTTGTTCATGAATCGCACCAACAAACTCGCTGTGATAGCAAGTCACACACAGGAAAGGTAGAGCTGCTTCTGAACAGTGTAAAGGTTTCAAATGCACTTTCCTATGTCTGTCTTCTGATTTTCTTACTGGCTTGAAATGTATAATTGAAACCAAGTTAACGTGTGTAATATATCACTGTCTTAAAAGAAGATATAAGCTAAAAAATTGTGGGAAAGAAATAATCTTAGTGCCTTACAAAGGAACAAAAAGGCTTATAAAACAGAAGGGAGGTTTAAATAGACCTAAAGATATACAGAGAGAGAGAGAATTGTAGAGATGCATCAAGTGGAACAATGCAAGTGGCAGAAGTTTCCTGTTTAGTGGATATTTTCCCTGCAGATATTTGTGAGTCTTGGGGTCTCCCCAAAGTGCAGCCATAGTATCTGTTTGCCAGTTCTTTTAAGAGATGTCTTGAAAGGAGGGAGCTGAATTTGGGGTTTACTCGTGTTGGAGTTTGAAGGTCACCAACGTTAGGTAGTCTCTTTAATGTCTAAAGTATTAAAAGTATTTGAAATTATACTTCAGAGTATTGCTATCTGCAGCTTATTAATTTATGATAGTTTTTCTTACAAGGTTTAAAGGCAAAACATGAATACTTTGCTTTTCCTCTGTTTTAGCCGTTTCCTGTACCCTGGGAAGCGTTGGGCTTCTGCAGATCCCTTTGGAGATGGAGGCAGTTCCATGGAATCTAATTGCTCTGGCAGCAAGGATGGAAAATATGAATTATTGACAGCAATAAATGATGCAATTGCAGAAGAGATTAAAGACCTCATGACAAAAAGTAAGGGGAAGAAAATTCTAGGCTTAATATGCAGAATTGCAAAATACTTGGACTCCCAAGGAGTTTTAGGAATTTCCTCTCTTTTCATCATGTGGATTTTAATGTGTTTAAAGTAGATGAATTTATTATGCTTGACACTTCAAGTTTCTGCTTTAATACTATTTGCCGAAGATAAAACTTGGAGTATTTGGTGTGGACAGTTTCGACAACTGTTTTTTATATCTAAAAGTAACTTTTGCAACTTTTCTTGTATTGCAGCTGAGATGAAGGGCCAGCAAACAGAAACCCTGCTAGCAGGATCACTTGCTAAAGCACTTTGTTGTATCCTTTTGATCACAGAATCTTCAAAGCCTTTATGTGTTTTTAAGACTTTTTCTTGTAATAATAATTAAGTTTTACTATTTGTTTTCTCTTATAATATTAAACACTGACGGGTTTGCTTAATAACTGGGGGTTGTGCTTATTAGGTGTGTGTTGGCCAAGGTGGTGAATATGTGGTATGGATCCTGGAGTTATTTCCAAGATTGGAATGTAGATTCCTTAATGTCAGCTAATGTAGACATCAACAAGATGAGCAAAGAGGTGAAAGGTAACACCTTCTCCTGTTTGCAGTCCTTGAATAAATATTTGAACCTGAAGGATAAATATAAATCCATATGCACACACAGATATGCATATGTTTTGATACACTGCCATTTCCAAAATTGGCAGTGGTTGTACAGGTTTTATTCTGATCATTTGAAGTTACCCAGTTTAAAGTAGGTCTGGGTGACAATCAGGAGAAAAGGACTTGAACAGCAGTCCATGTTCTTATGCAGATTTTCTGTTGCATTCGAGTAAAACTGGAACAGGGATCTCTTTTGAGGTTGAGAGGAATTAATCCACAGATACTTGTCACTGGGACTGGACCACATTTTTGTATATGTTTTATCTGACCTGTTAGATCTAACATGGAAGAGGTTCAATATCTAACTGAGATTACAGAATTAAAAGGGCAAACTGTGGTGGTACAAACAGTGTGCTGATGCATTTCTCTTTCTTTCTTTTTAATACTTAGCCAATCAAGAAATGAAATCAAGGATTTTGGTAAGAACTTTTGCTGTCAGTTTTCTTTTGGTTCTCAAACTCAGTGATATATGTAGGCTAACAAGTCTGAGTTGTTTTATTTAGGTCATAAAAGCCGCAGAAGACAGCACGTTGCAATATATGAATTTCATGAACGTGATCTTTGCAGCGCAGAAACAGGTGAAGCTGCTTTTCTTTGAATTTATATTGTCTTTTATTAATGTGCAAAGGTGACAAATCAGTTCGTTTCTCTTATGATTACGTTCTGATCAAGTGAAAGAGCTTTCCTGTGGCTGTGGTGGCCCTGCATCTGGAAAAGCAGGTGCATTTCTATGTGGGGTGCATGTGTAGTGGAAAAAAGTCATGTCAGGAACACTGGTGGGGCTACGTTGGTCCTGGCTGAATTTGGTTTTCATGCATTTCTTCTCTTTCCTTGCAGAGTATTTTGGTTGATGCCTGTGTCCTGGACTCTGATTCGGGTCTTCTACAACAGGTACAGACTTCCTGTTCTTATTTGCTGTTTGCATTAATTCATAGATACTTGATGCCAGATAGTTCAACATGTTCTTCTGCTCTTTTCCTCCGTTAAGGAAGAGTGGGTGTGGAAATATGTTCAGTGGATCTGACAGTTCTGTCATGCAGGCCTTGTGCAGTACAAGGAGATTTTAAATATCCTGTTAATGTCATAAAACAACAACCTGATCATTCTCTCTGCTTTGCAGGCCTGTGACATTACAGGTGGCATATATTTGAAAGTGCCCCACATGCCATCCCTCCTGCAATATTTGTTGGTAAGTCATTGAAAAAACACCTGAGGGTTTTTCCTGTGTGAGATGTGCAATATCACTGATGAGGAGATACAGCAGTACCAGTCCAATTCACAAAGTATTTTTCTCCTTCCCTGCAGTGGGTATTTCTCCCTGACCAAGAGCAGAGATCACAGCTGGTCCTCCCACCTCCTGTTCATGTTGACTACAGAGCTGCGTGTTTCTGTCATCGGAACCTCATTGAAATTGGTTACGTGTGCTCTGTGTGCTTGTCAAGTGAGTTGATGAATATCTAAGAGTCTGATTTCTTCCATTCAAATGACCTATTTTAGTGAAAGCCAATTCTTTTCTTTTCCAGTATTCTGCAACTTCAGTCCTATTTGCAGTACCTGCGAGTAAGTGTTTGTTCTTTGTATTTCAGGGCTGGGTGTGGAAATACATTGTGTAGCTGACAGTTCCTTTTTTTATGTTTTTTTTTTTTTCAGGACTGCTTTCAAAATATCACTGCCACCTGTCATGAAAGCAAAGAAGAAGAAATTAAAGTTAGCTGCGTAACAACATTATGAAAATACATCATTACCTCCTCCAGTAATTCCATGAAATGGAACCTACTTGAGAAATTGCTGGCACTTTTTATTGGGTATGAAAGAGAACTGGATGAAGTGCTATTACTTTTTTGTTGGGGGATAAATATTTAAATGAGACGTCTTCTATGCAGCCCTTTAAGTAACGAATCACTGTATTACCATGTAACCTGTGCTGTTTTCCCTACTAATTCTGAACTATAAGAGGAATCAGAAGTTACATCCTGTAAGGAGATACAGCCTGGGAAGTTGAAGGTATTCTGGCCACTGCAAAGTTTTCCACCTCTCAGATGTTTTCAAAGACAAGAAAGCTGTGGTTCTTTTTGTTGGTGTAAAGTTCAAAATGACCAGTTCTAGTGTGTAGGATCAGAACTTTAGCATTGTGTTGTTCAGGGGCTTCAGCTCCTTGCTAGCAATTTTTGGACTAAAACAGCATCAGTTTCAAAAGAAATGAGCCAACATTTTCAAGATGGCTTGGGAGCCACTTGAATAAAAAGGTGCTAATTGCCCTACATGTGCACTCACATGTATTCATATTCCTTTGACTGTATTGTCCTTGTGGTACTTCTTTCTCAATTTGATAATCTTCATTTGTGAATAAAAAGGCCTTTCTTTGTTTGAAATAACACCAATAAATGCAGACTAACTGCCTAGTCTTTAAGATTGTATTTTGAAACTGGAAAACAAAAAATGTTGTTGTAATATGACAGCAGGCACACTTCTTTTTTTAGTATGTGGGTTTACATCTGGCATTTGACACTAAACAAACAATATCCCCATCTAAAAAGTAGCTTTACAGTTTGGAGGTTTAGCCTGTTTTAGTAACTGCCATGCTCCTGAAAGGAATACAGAGAGGAATTGTTTCCTGCATAGAAAAGGACTAATTTTTTTCTTCCTAATGTCTACACAAGAATTTGTCATGTCTTGATATCAGGTTTTATCACTGTAACAGCTTTAGTGCCAGTTTTTTCCAGGCTTGCCAGAGTACAAAGCGAGCTTTTTTGATTGCCAAAAGCCATTTTGTGTGAAGGCTGTATTTATAATTTACTTTGTATAAAACTTTTGTAATAAAAACTGTTTCTTTTGCAAGCGTGGCCAGATATTGCTTTAATGACATATTTAAGGGCGAGCTACATGGCTTTCTTGGATATTTATTGTGTGAGTGTAATGATGTGATGTGACACTGGATGGTGTAAAAACTTTTATCTATTTATACATTTTAACAACACAGGAATTAGTGTTCAATGGCTGCAAGTTACATAGTTGTCTTATTAATTAATATTCTATCTTCTGTTGGTTAATGATTCTCTTGTTTCTCATGCTAATTAGCTCAGTTTTTTTCTCCCTTTGGGTTGGGGGGTTTCTTGGGTTCGTGGTTGCAGATTTGACCCTGCCAGAATTAGCTTTTACCCAGTTGGAGCTGATTCCAGCACAGTTGCTCAGTTGGGCTTATTAGTTTCTTCCTTACCTTGGGAGTTCCTCCAGCTGTCCCTGTGAGCCGTAAATTCTGCACTGTGCCCACTGTCAGTGGTACATCCTTCCTCCCAGGTTTTGTTGACCTCCCCCAGGCCTGAGATCATTGAAGCAGAGTCAAACCCTAAACTTTAACAAGGCAATTATACCAACTTGTTTTGGTTGGTATACGTGGACATCACGTAGAGCTTGCTAACATAAAGCTGGCTGTTTCACGGATTAAATCTCCCTTCTTGCTGATTAGGCTTGAAAGTATACAAAGACCAAACATCAGGGAACATCCTTTATTAGGGTAACTGTTACATATTCCACATTTTGCAACGCCACCGTGCGGCGGCCCAGCCGGGCTGTGTGTCCTTCCCTGAGCGGCCGCCGTTCCGCCCTCTGGCCGTTGCCCATGGCGCCGCGCCTGGCGCTGCAAGATGGCGGCCGGGCGGCCGCCGTAGGCGACATGGGGCTTTCCGACCTCGGGGCGCTGCTGCTGCTGTTGTTGGCGGGGCTCCTGCCCCGGGCAGCGGGCCGGGGACTCCGGTGGGTCAGGGCGTGAGGGGCCGCGGGGAATGGCGGCCTCCGGGGGTGTGGGGATGGGGGTCCGTCTGCGGCGGGACCCACCCGGGAGGGCGTGAGGGGAGCTCGCGGCTCCACTGAGGGTTCCCCGGGGACGGCGAGGTTGGAGGTCTTGGGTGCCCCGAGCCTCTGGGGGAGACTCGGAGAGGGAGAGTAGAGCTGCTTATGTCGAACTTTTCAACCTTGGTAAAGTTTGTAACGAAAAATCCAGCGAAACTCCCAGCTCGGAGCCCTAAACTTGGCACTGGGTCCGCATGCTGAGGGCAGGAGCCCGCAATTCCTGGATCACGGGTAGCCGGACACTCCTGGCACCATTCATGGCCCCAAGACATTAAATGTATCAGCTGAAATCAGTAAGAAGTGTGAAATATGGTCTTGCCTGAGCTGTGTAGTATCTGCATGGGCTGTAAGTGCTGCAGCCTCCTGCTGTAATGTTATTTTGCTGAGCATTTCACAAATATAAACTTGTGGTATAGAAAGCTATGGTGAACCCACTGCTCCAGCCCTTGACAAGAATGTAAATACAACCCTGCACTAGGCATTACAAGATATATTTCTTCTATTTGTGACAATTTAAAGTATAAGGATATAAGAATCTAGGCCAAGCAGAAGACCTAAATATGTCTTACAAATGTTACCATTTTCAGGCAGTGTGTATTAAGACTTGTTTCTTTCTCTCTCTTTTTAGTCTTTCAGCCTTCATTTATCCATATGTCAGGGCCCAGAGTCAATTCATTTTTTCTTGGAAATTCTTCAGGAGTTACTTTTTCTGTAATTTTAAGTCCTGGAGATGAAGAGACAGGTAAGAACACTTCACTTCCCCTTCTCCTTCCCCCATATGTAAATAAATACGTTTGAATTATTAATATTTTTGACATTAAAACTACTGGAGAAGTGGTAATGCACTTAATTTAGTGCTTTAATCATTACTGAAATAGGAACTCCAGAGGACTTCTGTGATTAAACCCTTAGTTCTCTGTTGACTCTGCGTCAGCTGGACCTCAGGGTGTGTGTACCTGAAGGCACAAGAGGAATTTAAATGTATTTCTTATTCCCAGTCTTTTCTAAATGACAGTGGAATACTTTTTTTTGCTATAGGAAAATTGCAAGTTGCAAATTGCAGTGGAAGTAAAAGAGCTGGTGATTGGAATTTGGATGTAACACCTGGTATGGTATGTAAAGTACTAATTCTTCCCTAAAATGGGAATGATTGTCATATATTAAGGGCTAATTAAATACTAGCATAATGTTAATGTACTAACAACTTCATTTGAATATGTTGCCCTTGCCTGTTTTCCTTGACATATTGTGTGACTGCCCTTGCTGGAGTTGCAACTTTGACATTGGTCCCTTGTTCTCCTCCTCTCCACAACTGCTTATATTTCCTGGCTGGCTGTAGCATTTGAGGCTCTTTCAGATCTGCTGGAAGGATGTACTAGAAATAAAAAAGTATACAGCATGAGCTCTGGAACATCTGTATTTCTTAGACTTGTCTTCAGTGTTATATGTAATTCTTTAGGGGTTTTATCAGCTCTGGCATCATTCCAGTTTTTGACTGAAGGAAACTGTAAAAACTGAAATTCCCTTTTCAATATTTGATTTTTTTTCTTTAGAACTGTGCATGTGATTTCTGAAGTAACTTAATCTGTGTACATGCCCTAAAAAGTTCTCTCTGTGTTCATATCCCTCCTGTATTTGCATATCACAGTACCAAACTTTTTGCCATTCCAGTCTCCAACTCCTGTTACTCCACTTCATTCCAACTCCTCTCTCAGAAGCTGATGAGTGGTATAATTAAGAGCAATTTAATACAAGGCATAAGAGCTGTCAAACTTTATTCTGCATTTTTCCAGAACACTTCCAAAGTGACTGTAAGCTTGACCAGAAACCTGGAGTTGTGTTTGCCCAATGCCACTGACTGCTGCCCCTCACCTCTCTGTGTGCTGGAAACACTCCAGGTTTTAGCTTGCCGTGGTTCAGTGAGGCTGGCACAGCTCCTGATTCAAGCTGAAATATTTGCCAACTCTTCCTTTGCAGGAAATGTCTCAGGTAAGGGTTTAGATATGTTAAAGAAAAAATGGCATTTTGGCTGTTCTTTTCCTCTCTACATGGAAAAACTGGGATTTGGGCTGCAATAAGAGATATTGAATAATCATTAATGGAATTTTAAAAAAGGTTTCTTCACAGTCAGAATAAACTGCAATGTGCATGGTCTGTGTATTTGGATTTCATTCCACTTAATCTGATTTTCTCCTCTTCTAATTCTGTTACAGAAAACGCAACTATCATCCCAAACCAGGCCTTTCAGCCCTTAGGCTCTTGTCCTTGTAACTTAACAGCTGGAGCTTGTGATGTTCGTTGTTGCTGTGATCTGGTACTTATTTCATATTAAACTTTGATTAGTGTTTGTCAAATTTCTAAACTCTCTCTGTTATCTGGGAGGAGTGAAAGGTACTGAATGCTTCAGCCTAGATGGGCCACAGGGCTTCTTTGGATTTTCCAGTATTTCTAATAGTAAATATGACCTCTCTCTCTACAAAACTGTTTGATTTATCTGTAAATATGGCTATATAGTGCCATTGCTAATGCCATCACCATGCTTAAAAGTGACCATTCCTTTCCTTTCAGGAGTGTACACCAGACTTGAAGCAGTTATTCAATGGATCATGTTTCACTGGGGTGTTTGGTGGGGATGTAAACCCACCTTTTGATCAGCTGTGCTCTTCCCAGTCAATGGAATACACCCCTGAGTGGTTTCCCTTCCTTTGTGTACAGTCTTCTCTTGACAACACACCATTTCTTGGCTATTTTTATCATGGCTCTATGTAAGTCTTAAGAAAATTAATTTTCTCACCATACACATTAGACATGAAAATGAACCTGTTTTGATAATGAAAGTTATTTTGAAATCAGGATTTTAGGGTGTGAACTTCAAATGCAAAGGGAGAAATGTCATTGGTACTATAGTAGAACATGGGACATGAAAGAAAACGTGTCATTATTTGTGAGGTAGAGAATAAAGAACTGTTTAATTTTTAAACTTGTTTGCAGTTCTACACCCAAAGTTCCTGCATTTACAATCCCTTTACAAACTTCTCCTGGGAGACTTTTCACTGGTTACAGACAAGGAGATCCAATTATAACTGAAGAAAATGAATATTTTACCATTCCCCAGGTAATCACTTTGTGTTTATGAGCTTTTGATTCCTCTTGGTTTGTTTGATACTTTCCATACATCACAGGCCTTGTAACCAGATTCAGCAATTTGCTCTTGTAAAGTGGTGGAATATATTTTTCATCAAAAAATATTTAGAAAAAAAGCAGCACAAAGTCATTATTAAAAGAAAACATCTTTCCTGATGCCCCTGCCCACCCCCCAAATGGTAATGTTTTAATTATTTCAAGAGGTAAAAGCAATCTTGGCATATCACTGTGTTAACAGTTTATGACTTACCATATTCTGTATTTTTTGGCTTTCCTGCTGAGCAATATAGTTGGCTTTCAAGCTCAGTCATCTGGTGATAACTGAAATTCCTTTTGTATTTTAGAGACACTTTTTGGTTATAATTATTGTGACAAATTGGGGTAAAGCCAGACTACATTGAAACTATTTTTAAAGCTGTGCTTTTAAGATTTTGACCCCTCCTTTGCTACAGACTGAGATATTTTGATAACTTCAGATTACTTGTTTCTCAAAGTGTCACGTGTGGCTGCAGTGCACATTTGGGGCATTTCACTAACTGAGAGTCTTCCAGTGAAAGGCAAGGGGCTGGCACAGGGTCCAACACAGTTCTTTTTGTGGCCACCCACAGCAGTCCCTGGCTGGGCAGTGTGTTGGGAACGCTCCCGTGGCGTATCTCCAGGACTTTGATGTCAAGTGCCTGACCAGTGTGGAGTCTTACGAGGAAGGCCTGCCCCACCATGTGAGGATAAACACTGGCACTGCAGGTATGCTGCCTAAATCCCAACAGGAATGTGTTCCCTGTTTCTCAGAGCTGCTAGAACAGGACAAACCCCAGGGCTGTTGGCACAGTAGCTACATCCAACACCTTTGTTATCTGGTGGCTGTAGTTCAACGTTTGGAGATGTTCTGTTCCCGATGACCTTCTAGGAATTGTCCCACTATTTCCCAAGATTTAGCATGTAAGAAATAGTGGGGTTGACCTTTGTTTCCCATTTACCTGTTTCTGATGACTCCTACTGGTTGTGGCTACAAGTGATAGGGCAGCATCTCTGCCGCTGTTTTCAGACTGTTGCAGAGCCCTTTTTCTGTCAGGAGGGTGCAGTATCAGCATTTGAGAATTACTGAGGAGTGGTTACTCTCTGCATTACAAAAGCAAGTACTTAGGAAGAGTCATTCTGGGGTTTGAGATAATATGATTACCAGCATGAAGATATTTTATTTTATGCTCCATAATTGTCTAATTTTGTTAGTCTAACTAGACCCAGAGATAATTAGCTATGCTTTCAAAATACATAAAAAGTTTGGGTCTTTACCAAAATCAATTTTCTAAATAATTTTCTGCTCAATGTTCATAACAACAAGGATGTTGTGAAAACTGTAGGTCTGTGTTTCTTTTTCATTCTCAGACTTCATCCAACAAAATGTCACCTATAGAACCATCCCTGACAGGGGCAAATTCATCACTGAAAGGGGTATGTGTCTTCCATTTAATTAATAGGTCTCTTACCTAACCTGGACTGTATATGGCATAGATTATTTTGATGCCTAAAATGTTTACCTGCTGCACTTCTTAGGAGGAATCTTATATGTTAACTAACACTGAAAAAGTAAACTGGCTTCCTGCAAAGCAGGAAGTATTTAATTTACCCCAGTTTGTTTAAGGTTGGTCAAGAAATCAGGTCCCTTATCTTACATTAAAATTAATTTTTGAGAAGAAAAAAGTCCAACAAATACCATAAAGAAGGATATAAAGAACGCTTAAAAAAATCTCCAGGATGAACATGTAAGTGTGGAGGGCAGACTGTAAGCAGACATGGTTGTCTCTGTTTTGTAAGTTCCTGTGCCCTTTTAAGGGCCTTTTTCAGCAGTTATTTGATGTAGGACAGTGGTTCCCAGTCAGTGGAGGATAATAAACTAATGGAATCCAAGCTAATTAGTTTTTCTGGGCACTCATGGCTCCCTGGGAGGGATGAGAGGAAAGCAGAGAGAATTCTCAGTCCAGAGAAGGGCATCAGCTGGTGATGTAAA
Organism: Manacus vitellinus; assembly: GCF_001715985.3. Classification (NCBI taxonomy): domain Eukaryota; kingdom Metazoa; phylum Chordata; class Aves; order Passeriformes; family Pipridae; genus Manacus; species Manacus vitellinus. The sequence goes on from NW_021940379.1 coordinate 3,923,777, forward strand.
GTCCAGTGCTGGGTTCTTGTGCAGAGGATCAGCTAGAAAAGGACCTGGAACTGCTGATGTTAAAATATTGATAAATTTGGAGATTGTACCATTGCACATTTAAACAGTAGAATCAATTCTCAAAAAGATGAATGTCGTAATTCCCAGAATTTTGCCAGGGTTTTAATGTGTTCTTTTTGAGCTGCAGTAACAGAGCTTTCTAATTAGAATGCTTTTCATTATGGCCTTTTTTTTTCCTTCTGCCAGAAAACCTTCATCCTGCCGAGGTTCTGTGTCAAAATGTAACTTTTGCAGAGCATTATACATTCATTTGCAAAGACAAGAACATTGAGCAAGTAAATGTCACAGTCTTCCTTGGAAGCTTGTGTGATGGAGGTATCATGACATTTTGTAATGATTTTTTATTGTACTTTTTTCTTCAGCATGGAAATTCTGTGATAGAATTTCTTGTTTACTAATACTTCTTAAAATGAATTTCCCTGGGGCTCTGGAAAGAAAAGTAAAGGGGTTATTTCCATTAATTTGTATTATTTTGAATCTTCTGTTACTACTGAAGGACCAAAGTTTGTATCCTACACAGAGCATAGTTTTTGCTGATTTACACCATACTTGTTGCTAATTTACTTATTTAAAAGTAAAGTCATATTTTTCTCTTTTACCAGAAATACTGACACAGAGATTCACGGTTGAATTTCTGAGTTTAAAGAGTACTAATGGAGAAGAACTGCCTGAGAATACAGGTATTACTACTTTATTTTGCCTATAAAAGAAAAAAAAAATCATACTGTGCAGATTATTATCAGTGATTATGTTTTATATTTCTTTCATACTTTCTTATGTTGCCAGCCTTCACCTTCCTGCCTTCCTGCACTGCCAGTAGCAGAGATTGGTTCTTAGGCTTTTGTTGCACAGCTATTGATTATTTAAAGTGAGGCTATTCCCACTCTAATGGAAATGCCTGGTCATTTACTTCAAGATTGATGACATTTACTATTAAAACAATGCTAATGCTTATAGATTCTTATACAATGTTCATGATTTACCCTTCTCTCTTTAGGTTATCAAGTTGGAAAACCAGTGAGAGCTGCGAATATAAATGCTTCTGATCCTCTTGGAACCCTAAACATTTGGCAACCAGGTACTGGCTTGTGAGGTTGCAACTTCAACTGTAGTTAATGCTAAAGTGTTGGGGCTTTGTTGCTTTTAGGATTTTTTTTTTTAAACATATTTTAGTTAAAAATCTGCTCCAGATTTTGGTTTTCTTTCCCAAGCCTTTGTTTAAAGGATAGTGAGAAAGCCTCTAATGCTTTCTTGCAAAATGTATGTTGAATTGACTTGTATCTATTTTTGAACTCTACCATGCTGAGTTTGCATTCTAATGTTTGATGTTTTGCACAAAACTGAAAGCTAGAGATCCAAAGGTGGCTATAGGAAAGCTCAAGTAAGATGGTTTCATTTCACAGCTGGCAGAGGCTTATGTGCATCAGCAACTTACACACCAGTTTTATTTGGAGTAGACTCCTACTCTGGGTGCATTCTGGAAGTTGGGATTAATGAAGATTGCAGCCTTTTAAGGTGAGCCACATAGGCTGAATTGTTTCTCCCTGTATCCCTCCTGTTGGTTATTACATGATTGTTTACAAATGCCTCTTACCAGCACTGGAACATTCTTTTTAAATACTCATGTGTGTGTTTCAGCTTTCTGTGGTTAAAAGTCTCACTTCATTTCTAAAGGGAAATTATAATAACAGCCTCAATCTGTATTTAAATGAGGATTGTGTTGGGGTGGAATACTTTGCCATTTCTTCCCTTCAACAGATAACTGACAAGTTTGAGTTTATTTTTGTTGAGTGGTAACACCTTTCAGAGGAAACTGAGCTTATGATACAATAAGGTTGCAACCTAGAGTGGCAGACAGTACAGATTTGTGATGTTACATTCTTATTTTGCAGAGGAAATGTAACTGAGAAATTGAATTCATTAATACAAGCTACTCACATTGGAAAGAGGGACAATTCCAGTTACAGTGATCCAGATGACTGGGTGGAAATCATACGTAAGTGAGGTTTGTTTTGTTCTTTACAGAACATAACTGAATAGAGCATCTCAAAATAAACCCCAAACATAATTTCAAATGCCTAAAGTACTGATATGTCTGGATCCATCTCTCCATGTATGTGGACACATAGGCATATAACTCAGTATGTGTATGGATACTGAATATTTTACTGCCAGTCTGTACACATATGACTTGGCATTTACCTATTGATAAATAGATATCAACAGATAAATATATAGTCCTTTAAATAATAAAAGTATAATAATTTTCTTTGTGTGTTTTTTATATAGAGAAAGCATTTTTAATCTGTTTCTGTGTGACAGTTTACCAGTGTTTCAGTGGACTATGACAATAATCTAACGATGGAATATATGATGTTTTCTTTAATATTTATATTTAAATAACTCTGTTCTCCATAGGTCTTGATCCATTTAATTCTGATACCAATGTGAGCACTGGAAACTTAAAAGGCTTTTGTCCAGATATTCCTGCAAACCTGAATATTCACATAATGTTTGCTGAAGTGGGAGCAGTGCAAGGGATTCCCCAGCAACAGATTCTTGCTGTGCAGATCAGGTAGAGTGAGTTGTGTCTCTGGTTATCTCACAATATAAATGTTTCATTTTGAGCCTTCCTTACCTAACAAATCCAGATTTAAACTTAAGAAACAAAAAATTGTGTTTTCTTACTTAAAATTTTTACAAGCCTTTTATTTTTGCAGCCCAAATTCCTTTGATCACAACCAGGTTAGCCTTTCTCATTCTCAAATGAAAAAAAAACCACAAAACTAGTGCTTAAAACCACATAACAGTTCTACTTCACTTAACATTAAATAAAATCTGTGATGCTGCCAGCAGTGGGCAGACCCAGGGCATCCCATCAGGAGAGTGTTTTAACTTCTTGTGACGTGGTGGAAGTGACAACATTGTCCTATGTTCTGGCTTATCCCACTGCAGAGCTCTTGGGAGCTGTGCTAAATGATTTATTCTTTCCTGAAATGGAATTTTCACTTTGCAAACACTTTCCCCTCCTCTGCCAAGTAAATCCCAATTAAATAAATGGGATTCTGTTCCATTTTAGCTCATTTCCAGGCTTGGGTTCTCCCCCTGCATGGGGGAAAATCCAGGGATTATCAACCTCCTTCCAAACACTGTGTATTTTGTCCTTTTGTGGTCGTGTTTAGGCTCTAAATTTTCATTTACAGCCCTCAAGTAAAAGTTGTGTTTACTGTTACAGTTACTCAACAGTCCTATGGCAGTTCCAGTGTGGGCTGAGCTGTGGAAACAGCCTCAGCTTCCTGCCCATCACAGCTTCTGTTCAGTTCATTAAAGTCCCAGCTCAGCCACCCGTTCGAAAGACAAGGTAAAAACATTGAAAACTTCACACTGTGCTCAGCAATGTGAGCAGCATTGACCAAAAGGGTCCTTTTTCTCCAGATACCACAGGATTTATGTGGAATTTGACTGCAATCAAAATGACGTGTGCTTGCAACAACTGTTTTATCCACTGACACGGTTTTACACAGGTAAAAACAATAAACAATGTGGGATGTCACAAACTGGCCACATTTCCTTGGAACATAATTAGATGTCTGGAGTTCAGTCTGAAAGAATGCTTCGTGGTGGGGAATTAAAATTTCTCCTTTAGAAACCGCAGTCCAGAAAGTCTGTTTAATTGTTTTTTTTTGACAATGCATTAATTTCTCAGTTAGACTAGTGGAAAGAAATAATTACTAGAAGTACTTTCTGGGCAAGCTTGAAATGTTGTGAGCATCAGTTTGGCAGAGAGAGATTCTTTTTCACTCCCCTGTGGGGTTTGGAGTGACATATGCTGGTTAAGGCAAAGAATATGTCACTTTATAATATTGTTCTGTAACTGTAGCACTGTCAGAGTGCGTCGTTGCTCTTGAAGGGTGGAGGGAGACTTTGTTTCTCACTTTACCAGTAAAAATTTGCCATATTGTTAAGACAGATAATTTTTAAATGTCTTCTGTGTAAAACTGTGGTGGATTATGTTTCATGGGAGACTCCGTAGACTAAATGTCTGGGATTTCAAAGGGCACTTGGACTCTCCTGGGAGTGTCATGGATAGAGGCAACTGCCTGTGTTTATTATCTGCACAACTTCAGGAACTAAAGTTACACAAAAGTATGAAGTTTCACAAGTATGAAGCATTTTACTTCCTTGCTTTGTGCTGCATTAATGTGTATATTTTAATCTGTATCCTTGGGTTGTTGTCTAAACTAAAATTTAGCTCTCATACACTTACACTTTTTTTTTCTTTCTCTTTTGCAGGAGAACCATATTCCCAGTGTCTTGCTAAAGGCCTGCTATTGGCATTTCTTGTTTTACTTGCAGTAATTATGAGCAACCCTTGGTTTTCTAAATTATGGAACAGATAGGTAAAAATTTATATAAACATTTAAAAATACATAAAATCAGTACTTTTACAGTGCACAGAAAATGGCTGTGTTATTTAAACCAAAAGTAGTAAATTATTTTTAAGCTCCAGACTCTGTGTTTGGAGCAGCAGAGTGCAGAGTTGACTTCAAGAGGGTGGCAAGTTCAGCCCAGAGGCTACAGCAGGGTTGGGGTCATCCTCACGGATGGATCTTTATCCTCTCAAGCTGGTTCTCTTCTCCTGGAGTAGAAGCTCCTCTTCACAGCAAACTCCTATTTTTGGAGCAGTGGGCAGACTGCTCACACTTCAGAAAAGTCACAACGCTTCAGCTGTTTTCATGTGTCCACCTAAAATTCTCTTTTCCAGTTAATGCTTTGCATTGGCAACCTGGGCTCCACAGGGCAGGAAACGTTCACTGATTGTCCTCAGGTGATGAAACACAATGTTGGGGACTTTTTGGGGTTTGGATGGGCCAGAAAGTTGATCAAAGAACTGGAGCACCTCCCCTATGGAAACAGGCTGAAAAGGTTGGGGCTCCTCAGCCTGGAGAAGAGAAGGTTGTGTGGAGACCTCAGAGCACCTTCCAGTATCTGAAGGGGAATACAAGGAACCAGAGAGGAGGTCTTTGTCAGGAACTGAAGTGATAGGACAAGGAGTAATGGGTACAAACTGAAAGAGGGGAAATTTAGGCTGGATATTAGGAAGAAATTTTTCCCTGTGAGGGTGGTGAGGCCCTGGCACAGGTTGCCCAGAGAAGCTGTGGCTGCCCCATCCCTGGAAGTGT
>NW_021940379.1:3929703-3944985 GCF_001715985.3 Manacus vitellinus
GGGGAGCCGCTGGGAAGGAGCGGGACTCCAGGACCGCTGCCGTTCCCGGCTTTCCCCGCCTCCGACACGCAGGTGTGTGGCCGGTCCCTGGGTCGCGTTCCCCTGGAACAGGGATCACGGAGTCGTTGGGGTGGGAAGGGACCTCTGGAGGTCCAGGGCAGGGTCCCCTGGAGCAGGTGACACAGGAGCGTCTCCAGGTGGGTGGGACGGGTGATGGGAAGTCAGAGTTTGGAGCTCGGGCCTCCCTGTCACTCCCTGCTTTGGGGTGGCCGCATCCCACCTTCTCACCGAAGTAGCTTGAACTTGGGAGTTACTTGCAGTAGGACCCTGTGGGAGACCCCCTGGGCCACGTGTAGCCACAGTGCCTTCGGGCTGAGTGTGTGTGCACACCTCAGTGACGTGTCCACCCCACTGAAACAGCTGCTCTGTAGGTTTGTTTCTTCAGCATCACAGGCTCCTGGTTTGTCAAACACGTCTGTTCCTGGAGCAGCAATTCACCTTGCAGGAAACTACCTGCCTGACTGTTGGGTTGGGCAATAATTAACCTTCTTTCTGCATTGTCTCATCATAATTATATGATGTTTGCTTGCTGACTGAGACTTTGGAATTTCTTCCAAATATACATCAGAAATGTAGGTTGCAGAATCTTTGCAGGGAAAGCTGGGAGAACTCAAATTAACAGCTGATTAGTAAATATGGTACAGAGGAGGAGGCAGATCTGTAAGAACGACAATGTGAGTGTATGTTTAACATTTGATGCCATTCCAGTCACTTGATACACCATTTATTGTAGAAATAACACATTATTGGTTCTGTTTAAAAGTTGAATAAGTAGGCAGAGACATTGCACTTATGGTAGGGGTATATACATAAAAAGATCCTTTTAAAACTTAACATTTAACATAGATTCTGTGGAAATCCATCACAACAAATTTGCTTGTAGGAAGGTTTGTTAATTTGAAGTCATTAAGCAGTATTTTAAAACTGTAGAAATAAGATTTGGAATGGTTTCTCCAGGAGATCTCATTGATTTTTTTATTTGAGTACAGCCAGCAAATGGCATGGATGATTCTGCTTTAATAAAACCAATTCTGCTATTTGAAGACTTTTTAATCTTTTTAGTTTTTTGTACCTTCTTAGCTGAAAAGCACTTTAGAAAGAGAGAGCACACAGAACACGTGCAAACCGTCTCTAGGAAGTCACAGGAACAGCTGTGGTTTTTTAGGGATGTTGCTGTTTTGAATATCTGATAAGAATTTTGTCCTTCTCCTTCAGCTTAACCCAAATGTAAGTGTATTTCAGAGAAAATATGTGAATGAAGTGAAGAAATGTGAAGAGATGGAAAGAATACTTGGTGAGCTTTATTTTCATATCTGACCTTTCTCAGCCCTGACTTTATTAAAATTAACATTATTAGAGTAGAACTACAGTGAAGGTTTCAGCTACCAGCTTATGTGGTCTGACTGCTGTAGACTCATATAGAGTTTTCATATGTATGAAAAAATAGACATCCATACACTCATCTCTTGAGTCTTTATGTAGACTTTTGGAGCTGGAGATGACTTCTGTGGTTTTGTGAGCTGTGAAATTCACTTACACTAAATATAGGTCAGTGTTCTTTTGAGCTCAGAGGCGAAGAAGATTTGCTAATGTTTTGCTGATAAATAATTGAGACCATTTCAGTATTGATTGCTTAAAACTCTGCTAGGAAAATGGAAGCTTTACTCTGGATATTTCCTTGACTGTAAGATATTCCCCGTTTTTTTCATGTTGTGTAACTCAATACTGTTGATCTTCCAAGCACCCTTATTAGTAATTATGTTATCAGTAGTTGTGTTCTCATGGTAGTTAATGAACAGGGAGTTTGCAGAGCGTTACAGCCAAGATGCAGATTTCCTCAGTGTATCCTGGGGAAAAGTTACCATTGAGGGATTCCTTTTGTTGGAATCTCTCACCAGAGGCACGTGCTGGTCATGCCACACCATGCCAGCAGCTGTTTTGGCAGTCTCCCTCTCCAGTGGGAGTTGCACGTGTGTCAAAGTTCCTTAAGCCTCCTTCTTTGAACACTTTTTATCCAAACATGGGGCAAGGAGCAGAATGGCCATTTCTGGCAGAAAGTGAAGTGATCGTGTGATAGAAACTGATGTGCAGCAACTAAGAGGTTCTAGGAAATATTAAAGCTTCTTACAAAGTACTTGTGGTTGGGAGATTTTCATCGCAGGCCTCTGAAGTTCACTCACTTGTGCAAACTTCCAAGGCGGGAATGTTCGGTGTGTTTTATCCCTTATGCTCTGTCAGTCCCTCTTTTTTGAAGATTAGTGTGTGTTGTTGCTAAAATGACTGAATAAAATAGCCAGGGCCTGGTGCTGCAGAGTGATCAGTGCCAGCAAGATCAGCTGAAGGTCAACTCTGCAGCATTGTAGGAAGTCTAAGGCAATGCAGTTTCCTTTCTGATTCTGTTTTATTTCTCACTCCAGGATATTTAGTACAAGAAATTAAAAAAGCAGGTATTTCACTCCCTGAAGGAGATGTTGCTCCTCCTGCTCCCTTGCTGAAGCACATTTTAGAAATCCAGGTAACTTTTCCACTAAACAGATGCCGAAGTGTAGGGTATTGGAACTTAATTGCAGACTTAATTACTTGCCCTTTTATTAGGACTTCAGTTGTAGGGGTGTGGTGGGGGAGACAGAAGCATTCGCTTTCCTTTTTGTCTGATTGTTTTCCTTCCTGCCAGTGTCACTTCAAAGCCTGCCAGTGAGGTTTTGATATTAACACAAAATCCCTGTGAAGGGTCAAAGCCAACTCCTGGGGTGTGCAGCCATCCATTGGATTGCATGGAGTGGCATATTACACTGTTCCAGGCAAAATGTTGTCTTTAGATGTAATCCCTCGGCCTCATTTATTGCTTTGGGACTCACTGTGACTCTTTGTGCATCCGAAATTTCCAGGTGTGTGGGAGTTTTATATGCCCAAGGCTCTGCAGGTTCCAGTGCTGGTTGCCCAGCAGAACATGGTGCTGGTTTCTCTGAATTCTTTGTCTTGTGTTTTGTTAGAAAAGAAGCTTGTAAAACACAGATATAATTTTGAATAACATTCTGTTTTGCTGTAATTCTATTAAAGGAATAAATGGGTGTCTTCCACTCTGTGCTATCTGCAGTTCTAATTCTGCATTACTTGGACACAAATTAAGGGCAGAACAGACTTAAGAGATGCCAGTGGAGGATCAAGTGTACTCAATACAAAGCACTCTTTGGCAGACGAGGGATAAGACCTGTGGAGCCTGTTAATTAAGAAATTGGGAAACTCCCATCATTGTGGCAAATAACATGTGCTGAAAATGAATTCTACTCTGTTTTCCAAAATTGTGTAACTGATTCCATGTCTTTTTTCCCCCCTCTGTGCCTTAGGAACAGCTGCAGAAGCTGGAGACAGAATTGAGGGAAGTAACTAAAAACAAAGAAAAACTGCGGAAAAACCTGCTTGAGCTGACAGAATACAAGTACATGTTGAAGGTCACACAGAGCATTGTCAGGAGAACATCTGAGGTACTGCTGGGGGGTTTGCCAGGGGCCGTGTGTTGTGGGGCATTTTTGGCTCACCTTGTTAGTGGTTGTAGTTCAGTGCACGACTTGGTGTTGGGCTTTGCAGCCCTGGACATTTTTCGTGATGGTTTGTGCCATGCTGGGCTCGTGTACAGGGCAAAATGCAGCCCTGAGCTTAAGAGGAGCTTGGTGATTTCTCTCTTTGTTGAATGTTACTGCTGGTGCCAGTTGAAAATGAATTGTGTAATTGTGTTATTTTGATGCATAAATTGTACTAAGAAATTTACAGTGTAATTTCACAGCACTGACTTCAGTTGCTAAGAGCAGGGCACTTGAGGTCACAAGGTCTCTCTGTTGCCTGAATTGAACAGGAGAGGGGTTTTATATTTGTAATTAAATAATTTACTTAATTAGCTTTTCTTCTTTATGATAATAATGGAATGAAAGTACTTTTTTTTTCCTGAATGCTATGAATGATCCTTCTTTTTTATTTGCCAGTATGAATCTCATTTACATGCAAATTATGAAGAATTTCCATCTGTGGAAAATGAGCCATTAGTGGATTACAACTGCATGCACAGACTGACTGCCAGGCTGGGGTAGGTATGGGGCAGGCCATGTGTGTGAGACAGTATGTGCTGCTTCAAAAGTGCTTGAGGAGCTGCTGTAAAAAATGGGTTGTTCTGTAAAAGATGGACTGTAGTGTGACTGTAGTGGTTTTAGACAAGGCAGGAGTCTGACCCCAATGTACTTTTGTAAAAAACCTGGGTTATTTGAAGGGATAAGTAGGACAGCGCCAAAAAATCCTGTCACAAACTTCCATCAAACCAAGAATGTGTGTGAAGGAAAATCTCCCAATCATTACTTCCTGGTCCTGTTTGAACTCTTTTTCCCTGATAAACAGAGAGTGTTTCAATCACCTGGCAGTGTCAGTTGTAAATGGAACATTAATTGTGTTGCCTTTGAAACGCTGAGTGGATACTGCTGTCTGTGGCTTCCTTATGAGTGGGTATCTTGGCAGGAAAAAATTACAAACTTCACTGTCACAGAAATAACCAGTTAGATATAATTCTAGTTGTGTGCTCAGGCTTGCAGTCTGTTTATTTTCCAAATAGAAATTTTATATACCAGCTGGTATTTTCTCTACAGTTCCTTCCTGTTCAGGGTGGTGTTCCTTCTCCAGCTGTGGCAGATGTTAAATTATCATAACTGTGATCCTGAGTGATGATGTACTCTGAGTTTCTCATTTCTTTTCTCGTGAGTTTTATCTTATATTTCAATTTTTTCTTTTTCCATAGGTTCATATCTGGGTTAGTTCACAGAGCAAAAATTGAAGCATTTGAAAAAACACTGTGGAGAGTGTGTAAAGGTTATCCCTTCCTTACGTATGCAGAGCTGGATGAGGCTCTGGAAGATCCAGATACAGTGAGTAAACATTGTAATCATCAGTTTATTTTGTTTGTACTTTTCATATGATTTGAAAGAATTGCTGCTCAGGTCTGCCTGCAGTGAATGGCAATGATTTCCCAGTGCCCTTGGAGGAAAAACCATTTTAAAGAATTAAAACTTGTAAGACTTGAAAATTCGAGGTCTCGGTGCCGACGTGACTGTAGGAGCAGCAACAAATTTACCATGGCTGAGCTTCAGGAGTGCAGAACTTTACTGTGGAATTTATGTGACTTTATGATTGGCCACCTTGATCAAAATACGTGGCATAAATGGCTGCTTGGATATTTATTAACTAGGTCTGTACAGTGCATTGCATTTTAATAGCCATTTTCCTTCTTCATTCAGTAGTTAAAAAAGAGTCAAGTACAGGAGGTTTTTTCTCTGAACTTATAAAATTAATCTTTTATAAATCAATTCTGGCAACCTAATCTGTCACTTTTTTTTTTTTGCTTTGATTCTAGTTTGTTACCTTTTTTTAGACTCCTTTGTTACTCAGAATTCTGAGATGGTAAAATAAAATCTCTCTTTTACTTTCCCTGAAAACTTTTTGTTTTTCTCCGACATACAAAAAATGCCCCCTAAAAACCAGACAGATACTGACACTCTTGAATTTTATTGTTTCATCTTTACTGAAAATGACAGAAGATCAGTGCTACTAACACAGATTTTCCTAATTATTCGGCTTTGTTATTTTGCTCTAATATAACTCCATTGTGAAAACAATGGAGTTGCTGGTTAAAACAAACTTCATTAACTTACCTTTTTCTGGTTTTATTAGGGTGAAACCACAAGGTGGGTTGCATTCTTAGTGTCCTATTGGGGTGAACAACTTGGCCAGAAAGTAAAGAAGATTTGTGACTGGTAAGAAGTAAAACTAATGTAGAATTTCTTTCTACCTGGGTTATTTTCTATTTGTTTTTTTCCCCTGCACCCCTTTCTGGTAAGTGTTGATATTTAGACAAGGCTTTTGAAGTTAAATTTGTTCCCTCATTGCATCCAGCTCTATAATTAGGCAATGTACAAATACATGTGAGTCATTTTACCTGCACACTTTACTAAGTACAGGCAAAATACCAACTCTCTCAGTTGAATCCGTTCCATGGTTATTAAATGGTGTGTTGCAGATTTGACTGTGGCATGGGGGTGGGTGATTTGTTTTGGTTTAGTTTGTTACTTAACACAAACCTCTGTGTTTTGTAGCTATCACTGCCATGTGTATCCCTACCCAAACAACACCGAGGAGCGCCGGGCAGTTGTCGAAGGACTAAACGTTCGTATTCAGGATCTTACTACTGTGAGTAAAGAACAGATTTGCTTTTGCTGCAGTTGTAGCACCATAGGAAATCATTTGATAAATCTGAGCATTAATACACATTTCTAAAATACATACAGCTTTGGAGCTCAGTGTGACAGGATGTCATGGCCCTGGTCTCATGTTGCATGTGTCTGTTAAACCTCAGGGCACTTGGCATTGCCTTCTGTTTTCAGCAGAGGTTTGTTTGCCCTCCTAAAAACATGGCCCAGCCTTGGACTCTTCAAGGTGCTCTTGTTGTGGTCAACACACTGGTCAACACAGTGTGTGGTCAACACAACCACTGTCACATTTTTGGTGAACTCTTTGTGTTTTTGTCTTGGTCAAAGGTGCTGAATAAAACCGAGGAATACTTACACCAGGTGTTGTGTAAAGCATCGGAATCCATCTACACCTGGGTTATCCAGGTGAAGAAGATGAAAGCCATTTACCATGTACTCAACCTGTGCAGTTTTGATGTCACAAAGAAGTGTTTGATTGCTGAGGTTTGGTGTCCAGTGGCCGATCTCCAGAGTTTGCGCCAGGCGTTGGAGGAAGGCTCAGTAAGTCAGCTGAGTGCTCTCTGATGTGCAAACTTTGGTCTTGAACTAACTCTACAGATAAGGAAATAATTATAAAAATAGGCTGAAAATAGGCACAGGCAGATCTGTGTCTCTATCAACTTATATAAAACAGGTTTTTTGTAAGCAGAGCCTTTATTTAGTGTTGTGTGTGGTGGGGTTTTTTTGTTGAATAACTTCTGTGTTGGACCCGAGTCCAGCTGGGCTCACTGTGCTATTTGGAGTCTCATAGAAGGTGCAGTTCCCTTTTGTTGGTTTTTGTTTCATATGAGAGAATTTCTAATAACAAATCTTTGGTTTTTAGTATTGACTGATGAGTCTCATCTGATATTTCATATGAAGAAAGGATTAGACACTGTACATAATTAGTGTTTCTAGAGAAGGCACAAACATTAAACTTTAGGCTCAATTTAGTGGTAATTCAGGATCAGTGAAACTGCTGATAGAGCAAAGGTTTTCAGTTTGATCAGATTAACTGAGATCTTGTATAAATTTATCTTCTGTCTATAATTAGAGGAAGAGTGGAGCTACAATTCCCTCATGCATGGAAACCATCAGGACAACACAACCTCCTCCAACTTTGATACGTACCAATAAATTCACCTCAGGGTTCCAGAACATCGTTGATGCTTATGGAGTTGGAAGCTATGGGGAAGTTAATCCAGGTTGGTCCTTCTGAAAGCTGAGCTGAGGGTTGTGCTGTCATTGCTGCTTGCCTTAATACCTTGCTGAACTGGACACCAGTAAAGGCAAAATGGTAAAAACGTGTTTTATTTCCTGGGCTCATACTATTGCCCTCAGAATTGTCGTTGCTAAAGGAAACACAATAAACAAGCTTTAAACTGATCTAAATTTATAGTGTGGGGAAAAGGTCTCTTAGTTGGGGGTGAAATGTCTTTCAAACTTAAAGCTAAAAACTTTGAGAGATTAAAGTGATGGAATTGGTTAGGCACAGTTCAGACAGAACATCATCAGCTGTGCTGTGCCTGAAATGTGCTGTTTCCTTTCAGCTCTCTACACCATCATCACCTTCCCCTTCTTCTTTGCTGTTATGTTTGGAGACTTTGGGCACGGGCTGCTTATGTTCCTGTTTGCACTCCTGACAATACTGTATGAAAACCACCCCAGGTTAAAAAGATCACAAGATGAGGTAAAAGGAATTACAGGTTATTTCCTTCTCATCCAGCCAGATCACTCAAATAGTCACTATATTCACTTGAATAGTCACTATGTTTCTGAAAAGTATTATTTATTGCACATGTATTAGACTGGTTTTTTTTCCTTTGTTTAAGGATTTTCTGTATTTAAAGTCCCTTGAGATTAATGTGATATCTTAAACTAGTCACTTTTTTTGAAAGAGCAGAAACAGTCAAGTTGTAATGAAAGACTGACAAAAATTAGTTGATACTTTTGGGCTTGTCTTTGTTTCTGCCAGGGCTACTCAGTGGTGTGAGTATTTACAGAATGTGGTCACGGTGGCAACGTGAGGAGAAAATGATTTTTCAGATTCCATCTTTTATTGTTTCTAAAAAGAACTGCAGTTTGAAATTTGCTAAACTTTATTTTAGCTCATTTTTTAATCATATGGGATTGGGATGCAGGAACACCTGCATCCCTTATTAGAATGATATTTAATTAAGAATGGCTGCAAATGTATAACTTCTTGTAAACTAGTCTCAGGAAGGAAATGGCTGTAAAAGACTATTTGTGTAATGATACCAATGAGAAAAGTCTCAGTGTGTATCGTGAGAGCTCGTATTCCTTAGTGACTGTTCAGAAAAAATGTTTAGTTTTTACAAATCCTTATGTGTCAAAAAATATGTTTCCCCTACAAATGTCTAGATAACCATTGCTCACAGAGCAGATGATTTTCCCTATTTTTTTTTCCAACCCTTACAGATAATGAAAATGTTATTTGAAGGCCGATACGTGATTTTGTTGATGGGTCTGTTTTCTATATACACTGGATTGATTTACAATGACTGTTTTTCCAAGTCAATAAATATATTTGGGTCTGGATGGAATGTTTCAGCAATGTTTGAGCAGAAGGTTTGGCGGTGAGTAGCATGTTTGCTACACCATTAAACCAGAGATGTACTTCCTGCAGCAGTTTAACCCTCTTTTAACTCTCTTCTTATGGTTTGTCTTAATACATTTTCCAGGGGTGTCTCTCTCTATAGACATCAGATTTTGAGAGGAATAGAAAACACAGGGCTAGTTCTGAAGGAATTTGTCCTAGGTTATGCTTCTGGAACGAATAGTTGAGCAGCATTTACTGTAAAGAAAGTCACAGTTAATGAAGTAAATTAATTACCTGGCACTCATTAGTCTCTGCACAGCTTTTCTTGATAGTAAAAAAAAAAGGCTATGTGCATTGTCAAACCTCCTTTTTCTCAGTGGGGTGACCTCATTGATTTGAGTTTTTAAGGGCCTGAGGTATTTAGGAGTTCACAACTTGCATCTTGTGTTGCCTCAGAAACAGGAAGTGGTTTAACGTAGTCGAGTCAAGACCTCTGACTTTGGTTAAGATGAGAGCAGGTTGTGTGTGCTGTGTTAACTAGAAACTATGTGAAGTTAGAGTGGAAATTTCCCTTGCAAAAGGTAGCAGTTATTTCTGGAGTGTTTGTCAGTCAGTTTTAAAAAACACACTAAAAACAAATTGTGAATTTTTAAAATGAAACTTTCAGTTCTGGGGGAATGAGGAATAAAATCCATAAACTTTCCTTTCAAAGGCAGGCAGTGCAAACTGAGCCCAGACTGAGAGTTTCTTGTTGGGTTTTTTGCTATTGTTCGTATTGGCCAGGACTTTTGTGCTTAGAAATCCTTTGATTCTTTGAAAGTGGGACAGTGGGTCAGGTAAAGGAAAGCAGGAGCAGTGTCCTGCAGAACTGAAAGTGTATATTGTCACTATGATTAAACAGTGTAAGATCTGAGTGTTTTTCTTTCTCTGCAGCCTTGAGGATCTGAAATCTAATAAATTTTTAGCACTGGATCCAAATGTTTCTGGTGTGTACAATGGAGCTTATCCCTTTGGAATCGATCCGGTTAGTTTTATTCTTTTTAATTATTCACTTGTGATGATCAGTCATTTGGACATTAGATTTTTGTATGTGTATTAGGAAGATAAATCTTACTGTGAAAAAATACATTTCTGTTTGCATTCTCCATTCAAGAAAATCTTTTCTTTTAACAAGTCAAAAGTTTAACTATTTTCACAACACTCAAATTTCTGTTGTGATCCCCATTTGAGGTAAAATGCTGGTCTCCAGTAAAGAAAGAATACTGGTTTATTCCTTCTGCTGGGCTGTTCTTTAATGCTGGTTTTGTGTTTCTTGTTCAGATATGGAACTTGGCAAGCAACCGCCTCACTTTTTTAAATTCTTTCAAAATGAAAATGTCGGTGATTTTTGGAGTGACTCACATGACTTTTGGAGTTGTATTGGGGCTGTTTAACCACTTGTAAGTACTTCAAAGTTAATATTAACATTTTTTGTCAAATCTTCAATTATAACACTTAATCTGGTAAGAGAAAGTGGAATTTGTTTTTGAAAACAGAATAATAGTAATTGTGAAAACTGTTCTTAAAAGACCATAAAAGAGAGGTCTTCCTTCATGTAAATGAGATGATGGATCAGTGTTATGGCAAAAAAATCTGAAGACATCAATTAATACAAGACTTTATTTCATTTGTTGGTAAATAAAGATACATGCCTCTTGTGAGCCTAATATCCACTGAAATATCTGATTACAATTTTGCTGAAGAAGAAGAAATCAGTTCTGGATTGTAATGTCAGTCCTGCTGTTCAAAAGTGCGAGGTGCTGCTTTGTTTTATTGAAATTATATTTGGGCCACGTTGATATTTGTTTTTAACACTTACTTTTAATCCCCCCCTCCTTTTTTATCTTTTAGGCATTTCAAGAAGACATATAATATTTACTTGGTTTTTATTCCTGAGCTGTTATTCATGATGTGCATCTTTGGCTACCTTGTATTTATGATCTTCTTTAAATGGTTGGCTTACTCTGCAGAGGACTCCACGTCTGCTCCCAGTATTCTGATTCAATTTATTAACATGTTCCTGTTTCCTGGTGGTGGTGGTGAAACAAAGGGCCTCTACCCTGGCCAGGTGAGTGGTGTTCTTACACACTTCTGACATCCTGTGTCCCCTGTGCAGATAACACTTTAAAGGAAAACAAGATGGCTTTTCCTACTTAGGATTTTGTGATCTAATCTAATTTTTTCCCTCCTCAAACAGGCTCCTCTGCAGAGGTTTTTACTTAGTGTTGCTTTTCTTTGTGTTCCTGTTATGCTTCTTGGGAAACCACTGTATTTATATTGGTTGCACAGCGGAGGCCGAGGCATCAGAATGTGCAGGGTAAGTGCTGGAAGACTCCTGCATGTTTGCTCAGTGCAGAATAGTTCAGATGGTGTTGTATTATTGCACAGAGTCATGTCCTCACTGGATATTTCAGAGAATGGTTTGGGTTGGAAGGGACCTTCAAGACCTTGCCATGGGCAGGGACACCTTCCACTATCCCAGGTTGCTCCAAGCCCCGTCCAACCTGGCCTTGAACACTTCCAGGGATGGGGCAGCCACAGCTTCTCTGGGCAACCTGTGCCAGGGCCTCCCCACCCTCACAGGGAAGAATTTCTTCTGTATACCTAAACTTAAATTTCCCCTTTTTTGAGTTTGAACCCATTACTCCTTGTCCTATCACTGCAGTTTCTGCTCAACTTGGAAAATTTTTGACTGAAACACATAATAGTGCTTTGTTCCTCTAAATCTTTTTGCCTTTAAATAAATTTTGAAAATGTCATGGCAACCTGCTTGAAGACACAATCCATTTCCATTTTGTAGAGTGGCTACAGACCAATCAGAAAAGAAAGTGAAGAGGAACTTTCTCTCCTGTCGTGTCCTGATGTGGAGGAAGGCAGCAGCCATGCAGACAGTGGGCCCAGAGAAGGGGATGCAGAGGAGGTGATGCTTTTACTTGATGTCTAGTTTGTATGTCCTTAAAAGCAATTTAGAAGTAGGAAATCAATAAGATAATCTGTACTCTGCGTGCCTGGAAGTTTGGAAGAAAATTAGCTGAGCCTTTACAGAGACATTGAATCCTGAATCCAATTTGCTTATATTTATTTATTGCTATTTTAGCATTATTTCTTGGTCTTTTCAGACTGCTGCAGTAAACCACAGTCCATCTGTAGCAGAGAACAGGAAAAGGGCTTTATTGGCAAATAAGGCTCTGCTTTTAAGATATGGGTTTTCTGAAATTGAATAGTGGGGTAAAAATCCTGGTTCATCTATGGTTTTATGGATTCTTAAACTTAAGGGAAGGTGATGACTGCTCAGCTTCCTGTTAGTTAATCTTGGGTTTTCATCTGGACAAAAGTCTTTTTATGTCTGCAAATTACATCTTGTGATGAGGATTATTGCTGGTGGGGGTTGGGAGGCATGGGCAGCATTCCTAGTCCCCACCTACTGCTGCTGTTTAGTTTGGGCAGATTTTTAAAGATTCCACTGATTTCTTGTGAGTTGAAAGGAAAAGAAAAATTGCTTTTTGTTCTCTCATGCTATGCTGTGTTGTTTAAATTGATACAAATGTGTTTTTATCTTCTAGCTGAATTTTGCAGATGTTTTTATGAATCAGGTGATTCATACCATTGAATACTGTCTGGGATGTATTTCTAACACAGCCTCATACCTGAGACTCTGGGCATTAAGTCTTGCTCATGCACGTAAGTGGGGATTTTTTTTATATTTTGGGTTTTTTTCCCCACATTTGTCTTTATTTTTAATGCTGGTTAGAGGGAGGCTGGCCTGTTCAAGTGATACTAACATAAAATTATCTTTTTCTTAATTTAAAAAAAAAAATTCCCTATTTAAACTCATCATGATCTATAGAAGCCCCCCAGACTAAAATTGTGACTTTATGTAAAATTTTGGTCTCACTAGATGTGGTTTTGACATTGATTTTTGAAACCTTTGAACATTTGAAGGGTTTGGGGGCAACTAACTGGGGTGGGGGAGTTCTTGGAGTTCCCGTGTTCAGTGGCTCCTGTACTATTGGTTAAACTGGAATAGGTCAGAGTGGCTCACTGGGTGACTGTGCTCAGTATCAACATTAATTATGAAAACATTTTGGTTTTTACCAGAGTTATCTGAAGTTCTGTGGCAGATGGTGATGAGGGTGGGACTCCGTGTGGACACCTCGTATGGTGTCTTGCTGCTGGTCCCTGTCCTGGCCTTCTTTGCTGTGCTGACAGTTTTTATCCTGTTGATCATGGAGGGGCTTTCTGCTTTTCTCCATGCCATACGACTTCACTGGTAAGTTCATTTTTTCCTTTAGCATATACTGGCTTGTTTAAGAGGAATTTTTATGTCAAAATATTAGGTACCTTAAAAAAGTGTAAAATGCAACTCATGCTACTGTAATAGATTTATTTAATCATATTAAATAGATTATCATATTAAATAGATTTAATCATATTAAATAGATTTATTTAATCGTATTAAATAAATGGCTTGTTAGTTGGATGTGATTGTTCCTCTGGAATATTTTCAGTAAATTCAAATACATTGGCTTATGGTGCATATTAACCTCAACCACATTCAGAGTTGATTTTGGTGCAAACTATGAGTACATTTAATTTATAGTAATGCAGCTTTTCATAAAGTAGAATATTAGTAACATGGATAAGTATTTTTCATTTCAGCCTGGTTATCACACTGTATGGTTTCAGTTTATTTAATTTATTTGGTTCAACAGAACATTTATATTAGTGAGTGGGGCTGCCAACTCTTAAGTATTTTAATCCTTTCTTAGTCTTAATATCACAAGCTCTGCACGTTGGAGTGGATTCAGAGCACGTTTAGTTTGAAACCTGATGAAATTTGCAGTTTAAGAAATATAATGTATAAACATGAGGCAGAGCTGTTGCATGACAGCATTGTCCTCATGATATTGTACGTTTGCAAAGCAATTAACTGCAACCAACTCAAAAACAAACTAGGAAGCCAGAAGTAAGAAATGAGCCATTACAGCACAATCCAGTGGCTTTGGGTCTCCTGAGAAACATGGAATTAGCCTGGAACTGCAGTGGGAAGATGAAATAGCTGCACAGAAAACAAGTGAGAGGATTAGGGTTGGTTTTGTTCAGTCTCTCGTGTTGCACAGCTCTGTCCCTTGACAGCTGATTCCTTTGGATTCATGCACAGATTCTGTTTTTTTGTCTCGTTTCAGGGTGGAATTTCAGAACAAATTCTACTCCGGTGCAGGATACAAGTTTACGCCTTTCTCTTTTAAGCACATTTCTTTACATTTTAATAAAGATGATGTATGATAGTTTGGCTGCTGTCAGCAGAAATGTTTGGAATTGTCTGCAAATAACCGCGTGATTGGATCTTGCCAATGAATGGTTTCTTGTGGAAGAAAGTGGTTTTCACTGATTGCCTTATAATGCAGCCAAATAATACTGTAAAATATACCTCCCATAGATAGACATCGCAGATCTGGAGCATCTTGTAAAGTATATGGATATAAAATGTACATTTTTCTTGATAAACTAATGTAAATTAATTTTATTCTTTAAAAAAAAAAAAAGTTGTTACTGCTTGTCCTAAAACCTCAGTAGGCTGCTTTTTTTTTTTTTGAGGCTGTTTATTTTCTTGAATGGTTACTTTTAAGTTATCTGAAAGAATGTTCATCGTATTAAGCATTTGTTACTAATCACGTACTTAACCAAGCTGCATCTTGTGCACTTTGGGAACAATTCAACAATGCAAATTCAACAGTGAAACAGAAGCAAGGTATGTTTTCAGTATGTATTCCAGTATTATAATGAAGTGTAAATTTATACACAGCGATGCAACGTGCTCTTTTTTGGCCATATTTAAAATTGCACTGGAAATGTTAATTGTTCATTCTGAGTTCTGCCCAGAATTACTACTTTAAGCTTTTGGAAGCCACACTGATATTCATATTTAATGTTATGGAGGAAGGCAGGATTAGAAGCATTACTCCTTTTCCCTGTAGCAAGGAATAACTTTTGCACAGGGAATAACGAATTGGTCTCAATCCTTGATTCTGTTTGGCTGTGAGGACACACAGGCAGCACTACCTGATGCTGTAAAACCTTAACTTATACCGAATAACGTGGAAAGAGGTCGTTTTATACTATTTTTGTATCAGTGTGAAAATGGGGATACTGCGGTCATCTTTTACCACCTTGTGCCACGCGAGCAGCACAAGTTAAATTTTGCACTTGTTTCGTACGAGTTCCCAATAAAGCCTCGTTTGCGCTGTGCCGAGCGGGGCCCGTGTTTGTCCGTAGCCTTTTCCCTGTCCCAGGCGGTGCTGAGGGGAACGAGCGGCCGGTGCCGAGGGGCAGGAGCTGCCGTGAGGGTCGGCACGGGAC